>NC_090438.1:897732358-898032358 GCF_031143425.1 Pleurodeles waltl | reverse complement strand
GCTGAGTCCGGGCGTCCATCCACCACCATCACCGAGGCACAATTGCTCCGTGGTCAGCGCCTGCAGAACAATATGTTAGGGAGAATTAGTGGGGTTCTGCACCGCTTTGTGAGGAGCAATGAGGCCAGCATGCAGCAGCTCCATGCCCAATTGGACGTCATTGGCACAAACACTGGGGACCTAGCCCTGTCCATGCGGGAACTGGTGGCAGGACTGCTGTCACAGAGCGAGGGTGGGCGGCACAGGGACCGCCAGCTGCTCCAGAGGTTGGACAGGATGGCCTCATCAATTGGCAGACTGGCAGTCAACACCACTAGCCTGTCAAGAAGGACAGTTGGCCTCCAAGTGGAAATGGGCCACTTTGCAGGGGATGTGGCAAGAGGCCTGGGCCGGATCACACATGTGATCGATTTAATGGAGGCACGGCATGTGTCCAGGGGGACAGGGGACACCCCCCAGGACAGCAAAGAGGGCTCCACTGTGAGCAGTGTCTCTGCCAGTGACACTAGGGTGCTCCGGAGTGGGAGTACCAGGCAGAGCACTGCAGAACTACCTGGGACCAGCCAGGCTGGTAGAGGCCGCCGTAGGTCATAGACAAAACCCTGTCCCTGATGTTGGGGCACATGACAGCAATGTGCCCCATGCATGGTTTGCTTTTTGACGTACATGAACAGTTAGTCATTGTAAATAGTTCCATTTCTGCACATATTAAATAGTTTTTTGTTCCACTTAACAAATGGAGTTTTTGGTCAATAGGTGAGTATGGTTGAAGTTGACACGTACCTTCCAAAGTATTGGGTTGCGATGTGTTCCCGTCTCAGTCTGCCTTGATTTGCGATGCTCCGATCCCCATGATGGTGATGTGGTTGCTCCTGCTCTTCATCCTCAGAATCAGGGTCTGCAGGGGTGAGAGGTAGCCCACGTCGGGTGGCAATATTGTGCAGGATGGCACATGCGACAACAATTTTGAATGCTGTAATGGGGGTATACTGGAGGGCACCTCCACTGCGGTGGAGGCATCTGAACCTTCCTTTCAGCAATCCGAAGGTGCGTTCAATCAGGTTCCTGGTCCTCTTATGTGCACTGTTGTATCGCCTCTCCGAATCATTGCTGGGTGTTAAGAACGGAGTCATTATCCATGGCCGTAGTGCATATGCACTGTCACCTGTTGGGCACAAACATTACACTGTTAGAAAGTCCTGGTTGGTGTGCAGATTGATCTGTGTGTATGCCTACGAGGTGTATGCAGCTCTAACTAGGAGGTATCCGTCTCCAAACTCCCCACGTTCCAGGCGTTGGTGTATCCCACTGTGCCTAAAAATGTATGAGTCATGGGTGCTGCCTGGAAATTTTGCAACAATGTCAGTGATGACATAATGAGCGTCACAAACAACCTGAATATTGAGTGAGTGGGTACACTTTCTGTTGCGGAACAGATATTCCAGGTTAGCAGGGGGGCATATTTGAAGATGTGTCCCATCTACACACCATATGACATGGGGAAAGTTGGCAATCCGGTAAAATTCCAACTTGGTGCTGTTAATTTCTGCCTCATTCCTGGGTAGGTATATGAAGTGAGACATGTGTGTGAGTATGGCATCTAGGAATGCCCTGAGGAACCTTGAGAGTGCACTTTGAGATACCCCACCTGCCACAGCAATGACCCCCTGATAGCTCCCTGAGGCCAAGAGGTGCAGTGAGCATAGCACTTGCACATGCGTAGGGATGGCGCAGCCGCGTAGAGTCTGGCGTTCTAGCTGTGGTTTTAGTAATTCAATTAATTCTAGTATGGCTGCGCTGCTAAGGCGGTATTTGTCATATATCTCTTCCTCAGTTTGCTGAAAAAGAGTCTGCCTTGTTCTGTAAATCTTCTCCTGTCTCTGGCTCCTCCTCTGCTGGGCTGCGTGGACTCTCCTCCTCACTGCTATCAGGTATATCTCCGCCATCTTGAGTAACCCAGATGCCTTCTGGGTCTCCTTTTATACTTTGGTAATGTTTACCTCCTGCCCTGAGTTAGTGGTAAATGGGACATGCAAACTGGGCTTTTTGCGACTAGTCGCAATTTGCGAGTTGCAATTGCATATGGTTTGCGACTCGCAAATTGCGACTTCCTATTTGCGGGTCGCAAAATGGGTTTGCAATTTTTGCGAGTCGGTAACGGCTCGCATCGCTTTTTGCGAGTCGGAAATGGGATTTTTGCATCCTATTTCCGATTTTGCGCAGTCGCAAATAGTGATTCGGGCCATTTGCGACTCGCAAAACTTTGCTACATCTGGCCCTAAGTGTATGTGTATGTGTGTGGTGTACCACAGGGGGCCCCTTTCATGGGGCCCCCTGCCTAGCACTGGCTATGTTAAGCTTGCCCTGAGGACACTGGTCCCCTGTGGTGGGCATAGAGGTGGTGGTAATGACTCCTGTCTATACTTAGATAGGAGTCATTTTATGGCTGCTTGCCAAAAAAGTTAAGTTAGCACCATTTCTAGGAAGTGTCAACTCACCTTGTGTCAATGAGATCCATGGTAGGTGTTCCCTTCCTAAAAATTTCACTAGCCCACCAGCACCATATTTAACACCCAATGCTGAAATGACGTCCAACTAGGAGGCGGACCTAAATAATGGTGTTAAGCATGCTTAGCGTCATTATTTAACGCCTGGTCAGATCAGGCATTAATGTGCTGGTAGGCCCATTTCCATGGGGAAACACCATGGAATGGGCACAAAGATGTCCACCCCAACTCCCAGTATCACCACCACCCAGACCACAGGGACACAACAGGAGGAGGGAGCCCATCCCATGTAAGTTGCAGGTAAGTGTATGTGTGTGGTGTGCAACTGGGGGCTCCTTTCATGGGGCCCGTGGCTGGCACTGGGGCTTGCCTGGGGACACTGGTACCCTGTGGTGGGCATTGGGGTGGTGGTAATGACTCCTGTCTATACTTAAACAGGAGTTATCTTTTGGCTGCTTGTGCGTCAAAAAATGATGCTAGGCTGACTAGCAGCAGATATATTGCTGCTAATCAGCCTAACTTAATTTTTGACCAACTAGCGCCATTTCCCCTACGCCATCTGTCACCAGCTAGAGTCTTTTTTTGAGATGCCAGCAGTTCTTCAGTGCCATCTTGCACTATTTTTTAAATATTGTATGCGGATGGTGTTAAGGAATGGCGTTAGCTCCCGTTAACAAAAGACACACATGTGCACCATTTTTCATAAATTTGGGCCGAAGTAGTCTAGTTTGCACCAGAGTTTACCATTCTTCATTGGTTTTGTCATCAAGTTTACGCTTAGTGAGTTACAGTCAGTTCCGGTGAATTGGACACATTCCTACCATGTGTGGGGGAATAGTGTGAATGAGTCTTTCCATTCATTGAGGATAACTTTAAGGCCGGTTGTGACTAGAATGTCCCATAGAAGACTGTTCCCTTTTTTAATGCCTGTTTAATGTCAGGGGGATGCCCAGTATCATAGAAGCTAAAGTAGGAATCAATTTTGTATGAAGTATTTTGAGATATTGTATTACTGGTGTCCTGCTAGAAATTGTTAGTGGAGGTACACTCCATTAGCATGTGCCTTAAGTCTCTGGTTTCCTTCTCACAGTTCCAGCATGTGTCAGAGGATCTGAGTCCTAATTTATAGAGTTTGGCCGGAGTCCAGTGAGTCACAATCGCAATCCAGTATTTGCTTTGTGCTGGTGATGGAGTTATTATGTTGGAAGTGAGGTTACCCCAGGTAGATGGCCAGTCCGGTGAGACCTTTAGAGTGTTGTTGGAGTCTGATAGTAGAGTTTCCCATTTGTCTTTTGCTGGTTTAGTTAGTGAGGTTTTTGTTGGGATTGGAAGGAGTACAGTTTGGAAGCTGAGTGACCACCTTTGAATCATTTTTCTCATGTATTGGGTAGATCAGGGGGTAGAGGTTAATGTTTGGCTATAAGTTATTTTTATTTTAAGGAAATTGTAAAAGTCTAGATTGGTTAAGTCAAATTTGTCTTTAAGTTGAGGGAATAGTATGGGTTCTGAGGGGGTGCTGATATCTCTCACTAGGAGAATATATTTTTCTGACAATTTCTTTATGCACACCATTCTTCTTTTTAGTTTTATGTTTTCACTGTGCCACAGCAAGGCTGGACATGAGTGTTTTATTTTGTTGGGTAGATTGTTGTCAACTCTTCAGAGTGCATGTGCTGTGCTGGATAGAATGTTTAAAGAGTGGTGTGTTTTCATTGTTTTGATGGTTAGAAGTGAATTGAAGGATAGCAGTTCAGCAAGGGCGATTTCAATAGCGAGCCATGGTGGCGAGGGTTACTGGTGGTTAGGAGCCAGTGACTTCCCTGTTTTGCTAGGAAGGCATGTTGGTATATCCGGTAGTTGGGTAAGTTTAGACCGCCAAGTTGTTTAGGAAGACTCAGTTTCTTTAGGGAAATTCTGGGCTTTTTAGAATTCCAAATGAATTTGGTAAGTAAAGTGTCTATTTCAGTAAAAAAAGGTGTCTGAGAGGTATATGGGGGACATGCTGATTAAAAAGTTAATGAGGGAGCATAGTCATCATTTTCATAGATTCTAGTCTACCCAACCAAATAATGAACATGGTTGACCATCTTACTAAGCTATTTTTGATGTTATCTAGCATCTTTTTCTCGTTGAGATCAATGTAGTCTTTAAGGTTATGGGCGAACCATATACACAGGTATTTTATCTTATCTGAGGCTCATTTGAGTCCATAGGGGCTGATGTGTGAACTGTTGCAGTACACACTGAGAGGAAGAACCTCTGCCTTTTCCTTGTTGAGGAAGTAGCCTGACATCTTAGAGTAGTCGTTGATGATGGATATGATGTGCGGCAAGGCTGAGTCTGCCTGGGTGGGAAAAAGTAGAATGTAATCCGCACAGGTGGCTAGCTTTTGTGGGCCTGATGAGAAAGGGATACCAGAGATGAATAGATTTTCTCTGATCAATGTAAGTAGCATAGGGGTTCTAGCATTAGTAGAAATAGTAGGGGAAAGAGGGCATCCTTGTCTGGTACATTGTTGAAGGTAAAAGGGATTAGAAAACTTTCCTTTGATATTTATTCTAGCTTTTGGTTCTTTGTATAGAGCAAGGATAATTTTTCAGAGAGCAGGACCAAAGCTGAAGGAGGTGAGTGAGGCATTAAGGAAGGTCCACGATACATTATCAAAGGCCTTCACTGCATCTAGTGCTATCATGCAGGTTGGTTGGTGCAGGAGTTTGCCTATTTCAATCCATTGCTAAAAAACCTGATATTATCCATGCTGAATCTCCCTTTGATAAATCCTGTTTGAGAGGGATGCATTATGTTTTTGAGCATGGGTTCTGTTCTGAGGGCTAGGATCTTTGCGTATATTTTGCAGTCTGTGTTTATGATGGATATGGGTCTGTAGCTCTTGGGATTGGATGGGTCTTTCCCTTCTTTGGGTATAACAATTATTGTTGCCTCCGCAGTGGGCTCACAATGGAGCCAGTGTAAAAGTGGGCAAATAAGTCTTCTAAGGGAGTGATTAGGGAGGTACCCTATGTTTGAAGGAATGATGCAAGGAAGGCGTCTGGGCCCAGAGCCTTACCGGCTTTCATTGTTTTGATCGTGTTTATGATTTCTTTGCAATAAATTAACTGTTCTAGTGATTCTTTCATTGACTGATCTATCTTAGTTACATAAGTTACATAAAGTTTGTTGAGGTAGTTTAAGGATATATCATAAGATGTGTTATTACTTTTGGAATAGAGGTTATAATAATATTTTTCAAAGGTATTTAGGATGTCCTTCTCTTTGTCGATGTGACGCCATATTTGTTGGTTATAGAGGTTATTCTTGTCTTCTGACAGGTTTGCTTTAAATAGGATGCAAGTATTTTGCCAACTTTATTATGTCCTCAGAAATTGATGGCTTTGTATTTTTAGACTATTAGGTGGGCTTTGTTACTCAGAATCTTCTTGTAATCATACTTGAGTTTAATAAGTTTGTTTATTTGAGTTTTATCTTTCTCTAATGCTTTTGATTTTAGTTCTAGTTTGTCTACAGTTTTGTTGTCTAGTTTAGGTTTCTTTGACATAAGTTTAATCATGTGCCCACGGATAGTTCATTTCAGGGCGTCCCAGATGATTTGTGCATTTGGACCAGAAGACCTATTGAGTTCTATTTATTCATCAATCTCTTTTTTGATTATATCCTTGAAGGAGGGTTCCTCTGCTAGGAGGTCATTCATTCTCCATGTTTTTGTTCCTGATGTATTGCAAGCGATATCATAGAGCAGTGGTTCCCAACCTGTGGTCCGTGGACCCCTGGGGGTCTGCAAAGCCTTCTCAGGAGGTCTGGGACTGCTTAGAAAATAAAAAAATATTAACAAATTTTGACAAATTAGGTCCCAAGCTTCCAGTAATGACTCAGTGGGGGTCCCCGGATTCCAATGATGACTGAGTGGGGGTCCCTGGGTTCAATAATGATAAAGTGGGGGTCCCCAGAAGTCAAAAGGTTGGGAACCACTGTCATAGAGTAATAAAATACAGGCATGGTCTGAGACCAGAAATGGTTCACTGGTTAAGGAAAAGGTAGCTGGGATGTGAGTTTTGTCAATTAACATATAACTAATGCGAGATAATGTATTGTGCAGATGGGAGAAAAATGAATCGTCTTTCCCTGTGGGATTGAATAGTCTTTATATGTCTTTACGTTTAAGAGAATTGCACAAGTTTAGCATTTGTTTATGGGATTTCTTGGGTTTAAATTGACATGCACACTTCCTGTCAAGGTTGGCGTCCCAGGGTAAATTGAAATCTTCTCCTAGAATCATTCTGCAATTGAGTGGTAAAGTTGAGAGTTTTTTATTGAGATTAATCAAAAAGGTAGGCTTGTTGTTAATGGGGGCATAGATGTTCATGACTATGATCTCAGTGCTATCCCTTTTGTACTTTAGTAAAAAGTAATCTGCCTTTGGTGTCTGCTTCTAAGGACAGTATAGTGAGGCCTGAGGCTTTCGAGATATTGTTGACCAGCCCATGTTTTTGTCCGTGGCTGGGGCGCATGATAAGTCACTAACCAATGCTTTTTTAGGAGGATTGCCTCTTTCATGGCCACCTTGGGTTCTTGAAGGAGAATCAGGTCTCCCTTAAGTTTATGTGTATTGTCTAGGATATTCTGTTGTTTAGTTGGGTGATATAGACCCTTTACTTTAAGGGAGGGTATTTTTATGTTCTGCATTTTTGAGAGAGGTGAGTCTTCTCGCTGATGTAATCAGCTAAATGGCAGTTATTTTTTGTCTCTGAGGTTGTGGTAGAAAGAGGGGTTGGCAGGTGGGTTTGAAGGGATGGCATGGGTGAGGGGAAATGGAATGGGTGAGAGGAAGGGGTGGGGGTAGGGAGGAGGGAAGGAGATAGTAGAGTAGCATAGTACAGGACAGGATGACAGATATGAAAGGTAAAAAGAAAATGGAAATGACAATGATAGTACAGTGATTGATTAAATATTTGTGGTGAGAATCTAGATACCACAAAATCTGAGGGGAGGCGATGGATGCCACAAGTGGTCAAGTCTAGGCCCAGAGTGCAGTCTTGCCACGCCATGTGTAGAATAGGGTGTGTATTAAGAGTCACAGCAGTGTCTAAGTATGGTATGTTTACCAATGTTGTATGGTGGCTGGAGTGTTTGGCATTGTTTCCACAGGGGTGCCTTGTGAGTTAGTTGCCATTTAGTGGGAGTGGATAATAATGTGTATTCTGTTGTTTACATTATTGTATATGCCGGTAGAGTAGTTGTATTATATATAGAAAGTGTAATATTTGTAGTGAGTGGGGTGGCTTTTTTTGGAGTGGGTGTTAGTTGGTGACACGTGGCACTTATTCTGCTGAGTTAGGCTTTTATGTCAACAGATAAGGTTGTTAAAAATTGTATCCGATGTGTTTCATAATTATGTAGCACAATCTACAGTTTGCAGTAAATTCTCCACTTATGTCATTATAGTTCTAACATTACATCAACATAGAGTCAACACAGGGCTAGCAGAATTTCAAGAGTTATCAGTAAGGTGTCTATCTATAACCAACATATTACCAACCTAGTACCATCGTAATGTTCACATAGTGCCAGTTTATTCTCAACATAGATTCAATACATATCAAAGTGAGTTGGTCAAGTTACCCCAGGTTACTGTATTGCAGGAAGTGGGGGCAAACGTTAGTGATTTTTGTATTGTCCAACCCGTGGGTCAAAACGCAGTTTTGATAGCAATTGGACAACAGCTAAGTACCCATTGGATGGCACTAGATTTGTATGATATTATTATCAACGTGCAGCTGGTATCAATATTATTTATTGTTAATATGAGATTTGATCAATCTAAATTATGTTGCATGTGAGAAGATGAAACATTGCAATAAATCTGTCATCAGGGTAGAAGGCAATTATAAAACATCCAATTTAGCCAGAGCAGGTTGAAGATCATTATAGAAATACAGTACCAGTCATTGAAGAAGAGAAGAGATACCTTACCATTGGCTAGGGTTAACAGTAGGTTGTAAGGTTTATTGTTAGGTTATTAGTAGGTTAGTAGGTGCTAGTTAGCTAGTTTAGTTAAGGTTTTGTAGGTTACTGGCCACTTTATTTATTCTGTCCTGGTTGGAAGAAGTGGGAGTTACTCAAACAAATATTTTGTTCAGTTATAGTTTTTATGGAAGAATGAGCTTTTACGTCCATGTGTCGATCCCACGGGTTAATCAGACCTCTGCAGCGTTATGGGAAAAATTGGCATTTAGGTTTTGTTTAGGCCCTTTGTGGGTAGCCTTGATTATCGTATGTTACTATATGACTAGAAAGTTAGTGAAAGTTAGTAGGAAGGATTCGTGTTAAGTGTTAGCCATTCCTTCCAAGTTTTTAAGAAGTCATTTTCAGGTCTTGGATTTCTGCAACATAGGAGTCCAGCTCCTTAGGGTTTTCAAAAATGTTGGTTTTACTGTTGTAAGTTGTTTTTATTCATGCAGGACCATGCAGATCTTTTAGAGTTTTCCTTTTGGAAAGGAACGCCTTTCATTTCTTGACAGTGTATTTGGAGTAATCGAGAGGGATGAATTTTCTATATTTTGTTCATCTGTGTGAGGATGGCTTCTATATGTGAGTAGCTGAGGGGTCTGAAAACGAGGGCTCCTGGAGCTTCCCTGTTTGTGGGAGTGAAAGTGCACTGGAACGGCTAAAGCGCTGGCCGATGTTTGAGTCCCCCAGGGGGACTCAAAGGAACGTATTCAACACTTGCATGGAGGAACGTGCACACATCATTCAAGGATCTAATTTATAGAGCAGAGCAAAAAAAAAAAGGAGGAAGAGAAACGCCGAAGGTGTGTGGGGAGAGAAACACAAGGAGGAGACGAGCAAAGACTTAGGGGATCCAAACCAACATGAAGAAGAAACCGGAGCAGAGTTCAAGAGTCGGGGAGCAGCCGTGAGGAATGGGGAAAGTAGGAAAGCCAGCCATGTCCCCCGAGGGACATGGCTATACCAGGTAGGTGACCGCTTGGGCGGTCAACTCACGAAGCTGGCAGGGAAGGTCGGGAGGGACCGTGGAGGGGATCAGGGCAGTGGAAATCTTAAGGGGGTGGTTGAAATCCCAGGCAAAAAGAGGTGACAGACCCATGGTCCCCATAAGAAATTGTAAACAAAGTGGTAAGCAAGCCCTGAGCAATATATTTCTTTTTTTCTTTATGGTTTTGTTGCAACTGAACAAACTCAGCATAGTTAAAGAAACAAAAACAATAAAACAACACAATTTCTCTTCACCCGTTTTTGTACATCTGGCACTTGGGCAGCACTGATCTATTAGAAATAATCAAAAGGATTAACACACTACCCTACCCCAGCCTGCATGCACATATTAAGAAAGAAAATAAAATAAAAGAAGGAGAATACAGAGGAAACACTTACCTGACAACGACTTGTCATTTTTTCTACCCTTCTGTCGCTGGCTACTTGGGAGCTGAATGGCGAAGAAATCCTGACGACCTAAGGAGATAAAAAGAGATGGTCTGATGAAAGATATGAAAGTTACAGCGGCACAGTGCAATCTTATGACAAATTAGAACTCTGTATTGGGGTACAAATAAAGACCACCTGATAAATCATACCTAGTGTAGAACACTTTATAGACTTAATAGAAGCTCTAGTGACCTCCTTGGGCAAAACCCTATCACAGTGGTGTCAGAAGTGGGATTTAAAGGCATTCATTCTGCATAGGGGAAAGAGCCATGGAGGGGAAACCGACACTCGCTGACATGATCGCCTAATTGTCCAAAGGACAACGACACCTACAGGTTTAATGGGAAGAACAAGTTAAGGAGGCTTGTTCTGATAGAGAGGCCCTGCAGAGCGCATTGAAAAATCAAGCACCCATAGTAGCCAGCAAACAGTTGGTACATGAAACAGCACTATTGCTACCACCAGGGTACATCCAACAGTACCCAGCTCTGTCCTGCAAAAAATCCTGGAAGTAGAAGACCCTGTCTCATTCTTTACTAATTACGAGAGGGTTGCCACATCCGCCAATTGGGCACTGGAAGGCTGTGGGAAGTATAAAGCTTCCCTTTTGACTGGAACTCTACAATAGGTCTTCCAAGCTGTCAACCCAGGGGGAGTGACACCTTATGGGGACATTAAGAAGGCTATACCAGAGAGGGTGGGGCTACATGAAGAAAGTTATCGTCTACATTTCTGTAGGATTAAGTGGGACCTGTCAGAGAATCCCCGGGCTCTGTTTTATTGATTACAGGCTGAGGGATGTAAGCTGTTGAATCCCACCGAGAGTACAAAAGAGGAACTCTTACAGGCTATATTACTGGAACAATATTTAGATGCCCTACCAGTAAACACAAGGAACTGGATAAAACAACATCCCCATATTACTGTTCCTTCTGCGATTGAGTTAGCATGCGCGTATCGCAGAGCCCCAGACTTTTGAGTGACCCAGGGAAAAAGCATAACACCAGTCCAAAAGGCTCCACATCCTCCTGCAATCACAAAGACTCCAACATGAATTCCCATAGAGAAACCTCTAACTGGCCGCTTTCCGATTAAGGAACCCCTCCCAACCACACAATGTTACAAATGTGTTGAGTGAGGCCACATAGCACGGAATTGCCCCCACAAACACCCACCCCCTGAACCAATGGAAATAGACCTTGCCAGAGGCAGAGCCTTGTGGGCTGGAGGAAAAACTCCTTGATACATGACCAGCTTGACTGTAAACCATATACCCAAACAAGCGCTAATTGATTCCAGGTGTAGCCAGAGCATTGTTAACAAAATCTGGTTACTAGGGATCAATCGTTACGGGAACAGACAGTGGTCATCACATGCGTACACGGTGACAGCAAGAGATATCAGGTGGCAGAGATATCAATAAATGGAGGCGTTGGGAAGAGAAGGTCTGTATTTGGAGGGATTCCTAACCTAATAGAGGACATTATCATAGGAATTGATTATTCTGCTTTCCAGTCCCTATTGGATAGCACATACACACAAAATTCCATGAAGTTGTGGTTGCGAGAGGCACCATTTTCCCAGGAGGAAATCAAGCAGACTAAAGATAAGGATCAACTGACCAAAAGCCAAAAAGGTTCTCAAAAAGCTGAATACTGGTTGAATAAAACAAAGGGAGACATGGAATCTGTTCCGAAGGGAAAAGAGTGCTGTCTAGTTCAGGGGATTTCTGGGTATGCCAGAGGGATGATCCCACCCTTTAGCATGCTTGGACTTTGACTGTTTCTAACCACACAGATCAGGTGGGTTCCTATTTCCTTGTCAAAAATGGGTTAATATATAAGAGTGTTCCACAACATGGATCCCAGAAAATACATCTGGTCACTCCCCGAAGGTTCCAGGAACAGGTACTTCATTTAGCCCATGGTCAGGTGGAGGGGGTCACTTTGGTAGAGACAAGACAGAAGAATACTTACTACATCGTTTCTATTGGCCAGGGGTATTCAGTGACATCAGGAGACACTGTAGAGCCTGTCTTAAATGTCAACTGGTTAACCCCAGTAATGAGCCACAGGCCCCACTATTCACACTACCCTTAATCGAAACACCTTTTTCTAGAGTAGGAATGGACTTGGTGGGTCCACTGGTAGCTTTTTCTAAGGGCTACCAATATATATTGGTCTTGGTAGAGTATGCTACTAGATACCCTGAAGCCATCCCACTAACTAGTATGACAACCAAAAGCATAGCACAGGCCATGATTGGTTTCTTTTCTATGGTTGGTTTTCCTAGAGAAATTCTTATAGACCAAGAAACCCCCTTCATGTCCCGCCTAATGGCTGAAGTTTGTCAGTTGCTAGGAGTCCTGCAAAGACGTACCTCTGTATTTCATCCACAGACGGATGGGATGGTGGAGTGGTACAATCAAAGGCCTGTTAAGAAAAACGATAACCGAGACAGAGAAAGACTGGGACAAAAAGTTACCTATAGGCTTATATGCCATCCAGACTTATGTTCAGGCATCCACTGGACATAGTCCGTTTGAACTATTGTTTGGGAGACAACCATGAAAACTGTTAGATATGGCTGCCGAGAAATGGGAAGAGACAAAGAAAGAGTCCTGTGATATACTGACCTATACCAGAGAATTGAAAGAAAATGTACACACTGTGTGGGAGGATGTAAGATCCTATCTCGAAGAGAGTCAGGAAAGACAAAAGAAATAATATGACGTGGGAAAGAAATTAAGAGACCTATCGATAGATAGTAAGGTCATGATCCTCTAACCTGCAACCAACAACAAATTTCTTGCTAAATGGCAGGTAATAGAGTAATGGAAAAAATAACTCCAGTAAGATATAGGATAGAAATCCCCAAGAATTCTAGAAAAGGGCAAAGATGCCATATTAATTTGCCTAAAAGCTGGGAAGGGGATGATTCCTCTATCATTAAAAATAATGCTGCCTTACTCATTACAAAAACAAAACCCCTAGAAATTCCATTACTTCCTTTACCAGAAGAAGATAAGGTAACAGAACCCTCCTATGCTTTAGAGTTAACTGAAGAACAAAGAACACAAATACAAATTATAATCTCAAGAAACAAGAAGTTTTTCTCAAAAAGCCAGGGTAGAACTAGTTTGATACAACATCAACTGAGAACAACAGAGAGGAAGATTGCTAGACAGAAACCTTATCGTCTTACCAAAGCCTGACGACATATGGTAGAAAAAGAAGTGAGAGATATGTTAGAGGCAGGTATTATAGAGCCATCCACTAGTCCATGGGGTTCTCCAGTGTTTTTGGTACCAAAACCAAATGGTAGTATCAGATTTTGCATTGATTTTCAGCTGCTCAATTCTATTTCGCAGTCTGATACTTATCCCATGCACCGGGTCGATGAATTAATTGAGCGCTTAGGACAGTCCCGGTTTCTAACTACCCTAGATCTAACTAAAGGATACTGACAGATCCCTCTGAGCCTCTCTGATAAGGAGAAGACAGCCTTCCCTACACCTTCTGGACTTCATCAATTCACAGTATCACCTTTCAGACTACAAGGAGCCCTTGCTACCTTTCAAAGGTTGATGGATGTAATTTTAAGACCCCACCAGGAATACGAAGTAGCGTATCTGGATGACATTGTTATATACAATCGACCAACATTTGTAGCAACTGTCCAAAGTTCTACAAGCCTTACAAGAGTCAGGATTGACCACAAATGGGGAAAAGTGTAACATAGCCAGAACTTCCATCAACTATCTTGGCTATGTCACTGAGGGTGGGAAAATTAAACCCCAATTGGATAAGGTCGAAGCCATCAAACGAATACCGGTACCTAAAAGTAAACGAGAAGCAAGGGCCTTATTAGGGATGGTAGATTACTGTAGGCGATTTATACCACATTATTCCACCCTAGCAGCACCCTAAACAAACCTTCTAGTAAAGGTCCGACCTAACAAGATAACCCTGTTGACCGATAAGCAGTATCAAGGCTATCTGACGCTAAAAGAACTCCTGACCACTAAGCCCATGTTATAGTGTCCCGACTTTAATAAACGGTTTTCCCACAGACAGATGCATCCGACCAGGGATAAGGGGCTGTCCTTTCACAGGACGATGATGAAGGACACCCTCATCCTATTGTGTACATTAGCAGGAAGTTATTGCCAAGGGAGAAGAATTATCCCACCATGAAGAAAGAGTGTTTAGCTATCAAATGGGCTAACGAGGCCCTCCAATACTACGTGCTAGGTAGACCCTTTTTGCTTCTCACAGATCATGCCCCTTTAACTTTGTTGGCTCGTCATAAAGACTCAAATGTAAGAGTTCTTAGGTGGTTCTTATCCCTCCAACCCTTTATGTCTCAGGTCCAACATACTCTGGGATCCATATTGACCACTGTCGACTATCTATCATGCTATCCTTCCCACTTGTGGCTAAAACAGACACTTTATGGGGAGAGCAAGAGTGACAGGGCACTGGAACTGCTAAAGCATGGACTGATGTTTGAGCCCCAGGGGAACTCAGAGGAACTTACTTGACGCTTGCACAGAGGAACGTGCATACGTCTTTCGAGGATCTGATTTGCCAAGTGGAGCAGAAAAAAGAAGGAAGAGAAACGCCGAAGCTGTGTGGAGAGAGGAACGCCAGGAGGAGATGAGCGAAGACCCAGGGGAGCCGGACCGTCATGAAGAAGAAACCAGAGCAGAGCTCGAGAGCTGGGGAGCAGCCGCAAGGAGAGTGGGAAAGCCAGCCACGTCCCCCAAGGGACGTGGCTATACCAGGTACGTGACTGCTTGTGCGGTCAACTCACAAAGCTGGTAGGGAAGGTCATGAGGGACCGGGGAGGGGATCAGGGCAGCGGGAATCTTAAGGACATAGGAGAAATCTCAGACACAAAGAGATGACAGACCCAATGCCCCCATAAGAAATTCTAAACAAAGTGGAAAGCAAGCCCTGAGCACTAAATTTCTTTTTTTCATTTTGGTTTTGTTACAACTGCACAAACTCAGCAGAAAATAGAAGAAGGAGAATACAGAGGAAACACTCACCTGACAATGGCTTGTAATTTTTTCTCCCCTTCTCTTGCTTCATACTTGGGAGCTGAATGGCGAAGAAATCCTGACAACCTAAGGAGATAAAAAGAGACTGTCACACTGGGGAGGAGACGAGAGATATGAAAGTTACAGCCCCACAGCACAATCTTATGACGAATTAGAACTCTGTATTGGGGTATAAATAAAGACCACCTGATCAATCATACCTAGTGTAGAACACTTTATAGACTTAATCGAAGCTCTAGTGACCTCCTTGGGCAAATCCCTATCACAGTGGGCTTGTATGTGGGCACTCTGGGTGCTTGGGTAATTTGAAGGTCCTTGACTAAGTTTATTTTGAGTACTTGGGGGATCCATTTTTCAATAAAGGTGCCACAGGAAGGAACTTGGTTTCTCTACCTTCCGAAAGTCCAAAACTGTGCAAGTTGCCCCTTCTATTTCTATCTTTGAGCTCTGTGATGTTCCTTTCCAGTTGGGCCAGTCTTGCGGTGGTGGTTGATAAAGTTTTAGAAGAGTTGTGTTTGTGATCTTCCAGGAGGTTTATCCATGATTCTAGTTTAGAGATTCTGTCAACCAGTTGTATCATTTCTTGTTTCAAAGATGCAAGGTTGCTCTGTACAGTTTCTGTGGTGGATTTGGTCGATTGAGCAAGCACGTGTAGCATGTTGAGTTTCTGCATAATTAGGTCTAGAGTTGCAGAGTTATCACATTTAGGGCCATATTTATACTTTTTGACACAAAACTGCGCTAATGCAGTTTTGCGTCAAAACAATTAGCGCCGACTAACGCCATTCTGAAGCGCCATGCGGGCGCCGTATTTAATCAATGACGTTAGCCGGCATTAGCCGCCGGCGCTGCCTGGTGTGCGTGGAAAAAAACGACGTACACCAGGCAGCGCCGGCGTAGGGGGTTATGGAGCTTGGGCGCCAAAAAATGGGCAAGTCAGGCTGAGGCAAATTTTTCGCCTCAACCCGATTTGCGCAATTTTTTCGACTCCCAACCCCCATAGAAATGACTCCTGTCTTAGCAAAGACAGGAGTCATGCCCCCTTGCCCAATGGCCATGCCTAGGGGACTTCTGTCCCCTGGGCATGGTCATTGGGCATAGTGGCATGTAGGGGGGAACAAATCAGGCCCCCCTATGCCACAAAAAAAAATATATATATACTTACCGGAACTTACCTTAATGTCCCTGAGATGGGTCCCTCCAGCCTTGGGTGTCCTCCTGGGGTGGGCAAGGGTGACAGGGGGTGTCCCTGGGGGCATGGGAGGGCACCTCTGGGCTCCTTCCGAGCCCACAGGTCCCTTAACGCCTGCCTTGTCCAGGTGCTAAAAAACGGCGCAAAAGCGGCTGTACGTCATTTTTTTTGACCCGCCCACTCCCGGGCGTGAATTTTGCCCGGGAGTGTAAATACGGCGCACATGCCTCGGAGTCAATTTTTTAGACGGGAACGCCTACCTTGCATCTCATTAACGCAAAGTAGGTGTCCACGATAAAAAATGACGCAAACTCCATGGACTTTGGCGCTAGACGCATCTAACGCCAAAGTATAAATATGGAGTTAGTTTTGCGTCGGAATTGCGTCAAAAAAAACGACGCAATTCCGGCGCAAACAGAGTATAAATATGCCCCTTAGATTTTATAGGGGAGTCTGGGTGCGAAGGGTCTGGACTGTGTCTCTTTGGTGCTGATTTGGGCCCTCATTCTGACCCTGGCGGTCGGTGATAAAGCGGCGGCCAAGCCGCCAACAGGCCGGCGGTCTAAAATATGCAATTCTGACCCTGGCGGGAACCGCCAACACAGCCCGCCAACTTAACACTCCGCCCGCCACGGCGGTACAAACAAACAGCGCGGCGGTTCCCGCCAACAGCCAGGCGGCAGACAATGTACCGCCCACCCTATTACGACCCACCAATCCGCCACCTTTTCCGGGGCGGGAGCACCGCCGATAAGAACACGGCGGAAACAGACTACGAACGGGAAAACGCTCACCTCTACGCACTCCACGCGAGATTCCGGCAGTATGGAACCAGAGTTGCAGGTCATCCCCGCACTCCTATACCTGCTCATATACCAGGAGCACGCCCGGCGGCACGGAAGACATCGGTGAGTACTGCACCTACGACACAGGGGAGGGAAAAGATTACCGGCACACACCCACCCACCCACACCCACTACAACACACACATCAATGCATTCCCACAGATCACTGTCACAACCCACAAACCACCCCCCACCGAAATAATGCAAAGACCAAAAGAAGAGATCATAAACGGGCAGATATATTGAAATATGGACACCAGTAATCCCAATAAATAAATAAACTATGTACAAAATATATACAGCTACTAAATGTAGTCCAACCACTGTCCGTGGATCACAGGGGTCCTGTGCAAAGGGGCAAGGCCCAGTCCCACGACAAGAACTCCACGGAGAGAACACTGCAGGGGCATCAGAAAGAAAATAGGACAGGCACCTCAGGGGGAAGGGAAGGGGGGGCACCTCAGCCACTTGAGTACACGACGCCAGATCCACGAGGGGACTCCATGACCACTGGGCCATCCTGGGGAGAGCAAAGCCACAGTCCAAACAGTCCATACAGTGGGTGGCCTGCCCACTGGGCCATCCTGGGGAGAGCAAAGCCACAGTCCAAACAGTCCATACAGTGGGTGGCCTGCCCACTGGGCCATCCTGGGGAGAGCAAAGCCACAGTCCATACAGTCCATACAGTGGGTGGCCTGCCCACTGGGCCATCCTGGGGAGAGCAAAGCCACAGTCCATACAGTCCATACAGTGGGTGGCCTGCCCACTGGGCCATCCTGGGGAGAGCAAAGCCACAGTCCATACAGTCCATACAGTGGGTGGCCTGCCCACTGGGCCATCCTGGGGAGAGCAAAGCCACAGTCCATACAGTCCATACAGTGGGTGGCCTGCCCACTGGGCCATCCTGGGGAGAGCAAAGCCACAGTCCATACAGTCCATACAGTGGGTGGCCTGCCCACTGGGCCATCCTGGGGAGAGCAAAGCCACAGTCCAAACAGTCCATACAGTGGGTGGCCTGCCCACTGGGCCATCCTGGGGAGAGCAAAGCCACAGTCCATACAGTCCATACAGTGGGTGGCCTGCCCACTGGGCCATCCTGGGGAGAGCAAAGCCACAGTCCATACAGTCCATACAGTGGGTGGCCTGCCCACTGGGCCATCCTGGGGAGAGCAAAGCCACAGTCCATACAGTCCATAACAGACCCCACTGCCACTGGAGGAGGCAAGTTGGCCAGAGGACATCCTGCAGCCCTGCCCGAGATAGATCCTGCCCTGCCACGTCTGCCAAAGGGCCAGCGGTTCTTGCCTTGAAGGGCCCAGTTCAGCGGTTCTTGAGACGGCGGGCCCAGCGGAGCGGTGCTTGAGACGGCGGGGCCCAGCGGAGCGGTTCTTGAGACGGCGGGGCCCAGTTCAGCGCTCCTTTCCTTGAAGGGCCCAGTTCAGCGGTTCTTGAGACGGCGGGGCCCAGCGGAGCGGTTCTTGAGACGGCGGGGCCCAGTTCAGCGCTCCTTGCCTTGAAGGGCCCAGTTCAGCGGTTCTTGAGACGGCGGGGCCCAGCGGAGCGGTGCTTGAGACGGCGGGGCCCAGTTCAGCGGTTCTGGAGACGGCGGGGCCCAGTTCAGCGCTCCTTGCCTTGAAGGGCCCAGTTCAGCGGTTCTTGAGACGGCGGGGCCCAGCGGAGCGGTGCTTGAGACGGCGGGGCCCAGTTCAGCGCTCCTTGCCTTGAAGGGCCCAGTTCAGCGGTTCTTGAGACGGCGGGGCCCAGCGGAGCGGTTCTTGAGACGGCGGGGCCCAGTTCAGCGCTCCTTGCCTTGAAGGGCCCAGTTCAGCGGTTCTTGAGACGGCGGGGCCCAGCGGAGCGGTGCTTGAGACGGCGGGGCCCAGTTCAGCGGTTCTGGAGACGGCGGGGCCCAGTTCAGCGCTCCTTGCCTTGAAGGGCCCAGTTCAGCGGTTCTTGAGACGGCGGGGCCCAGCGGAGCGGTTCTTGAGACGGCGGGGCCCAGTTCAGCGCTCCTTGCCTTGAAGGGCCCAGTTCAGCGGCTCTTGAGACGGCGGGGCCCAGCGGAGCGGTTCTTGAGACGGCGGGCCCAGTTCAGCGCTCCTTGCCTTGAAGGGCCCAGTTCAGCGGTTCTTGAGACGGCGGGGCCCAGTTCAGCGGTTCTGGAGACGGCGGGGCCCAGTTCAGCGCTCCTTGCCTTGAAGGGCCCAGTTCAGCGGTTCTTGAGACGGCGGGGCCCAGCGGAGCGGTTCTTGAGACGGCGGGGCCCAGTTCAGCGCTCCTTGCCTTGAAGTGCCCAGTTCAGCGGTTCTTGAGACGGCGGGGCCCAGCGGAGCGGTTCTTGAGACGGCGGGGCCCAGTTCAGCGCTCCTTGCCTTGAAGGGCCCAGTTCAGCGGTTCTTGAGACGGCGGGGCCCAGCGGAGCGGTGCTTGAGACGGCGGGGCCCAGTTCAGCGGTTCTGGAGACGGCGGCCGGTCTATGGCCAACTGTTCATTGCCTGGTGGTGCCCTCCTGGGCAGCGGGGATGGTGCTCCTTCAATGCCCCCCTGGGCTGTGGGTGGTGGGGCCCTCCTGGCCAGCTGGGCTGGGTCCTCCCTGGGCAGCGGCTATGGGGGTGGTGGGCTCTCCCGGGGCAGCTGTGCCGGTTCCTCCCGGGGCAGCGGCTATGGGGGTTGTGGGCTCCTCCTGGGCAGCAGGCCTGCTGCCTGACCTCTCCGACTTGCTGCCCTTGCCCTCCTTAGTCGTGGGCCTGTGGCCCTTTCCTCCCTTTGGAGCTGTGGCTGGTGACTGTCTCTGGGTGGTGTCCGGGGGGGATGTAGAAGGCGGGCTCCTGCGGCGGCCCTTCCGCCTTCTGCTCCTCTTCCCAGGGGGTGGGCTGGCTGTCCCCTTGCTGCTGGGCGAAGATCCAGACATGCGGGCTGGCGGGCTCCAATACCCCTGCACCCTTGTCAAGGGGGCTGCAGGGCTGGTGGTGGCTGAGGTGCTCTTCTTACCCCGACGAGAAGGAGGGGGGGGCTCAGGGTCAGGAAAGAAGTTAGTAGTGGCGAGGAAGAGCTTCTTGGGACAATGGAGAGTGGTAGGTACAGTGGGAATGGGAGTGGAGGGAGAGGATGTGGTTGTAGGTGAGTCACGTTTGCTGTCTTTGGGTGCAGGTGCAGGAGGGATAGGCTGTCGTGAGGTGGATGGCTGTTGGGTGGGTGGGTGGGTGGCTGCGTTTGTGTGGTATGGAAGAGGGGGTGACAGACACAGTGGGAGAGGACACAGGGGACGTGTAAATGGCAGTGGGGGTGGTGACTGCACGTGTGCGGACTGGAGTGGAGGGTGTGCTGGTGATGGAAACACTGGCTGATGGTGAGGTGAATGGAGGTGTGAGTGTAGACGTCACAGGGAGGGAGGAGGGAGACGAGGAGGTGGGGGTCACAGAGGTGGTAGTGACTGTTGGCATGTCTGCATCGGAATGTTGCGTGTGTGAATGTCTGCGTGATCTGTGGTGCTTATGTTTGGATGAGCTTCTCTTGGGTGTTGAGGTGTGTGCAGGCTGGTCTGATGGTGTGGGTGGGACAGGCAGAGGAACAGGAGACTGGGAGGAGGGAGTTAGTAGAGGCAGGCAGGAGACAGGGACAATGGCTGCCGTCAGTGCTGAGGCCAGAGCCTGGAACGATCGCTGATGGGCAGCCTGACCCGAATGAATGCCCTCCAGGTACGCATTGCTGCGATGAACCTCCCTCTCCACCCCCTGGATGGCATTCAAAAGGGTAGTCTGCCCAACAATGAGCGTTCGGAGGAGGTCAATGACCTCCTCACTGAGGGCAGCGGGGGTAACAGGGGCAGGGCCTGAGGTGCCTGGGGCGAAGGAGATGCCCGGCTTCCTGGCAGAGCGGGCACGGGGCGAACGCTGAGGGGCTGCTGGGAGGGCGGAGATGGTGCGCTGGGTGGCGGCTGTACCTGTAATGGCGGGGGGCACGGATGGTGCCACCCCCGCAAGGGAGCCCCCTTCCGAGGACGTGTCCGTGTCGCTGCAGGGTCCAGTCGTCCCCGTCGTGGAGCTCCCCTCGCCCTCCGTCTCACTGGTCCAGTCTGACTCTGTGGCATGGCCCTCCTGGGCCATGTGAGATGCAGCTCCCTCCTGCCCCGATGCCACTTCTCCTCCGCCTGATGATGCTGATGCACACAAGCACAGAAAGACAAACAAAAAGGGGGGGGGAGAGAGAAATAAAGGGATATTGATTACATGGATCTCCGGTACAGTTAGCGGACATGACAGACACAGATGCCCCCTGCACTAAGTTGCGCACTTGGGGTCTGCTACGCATTCCGTGGAACATGCCCTACACGCCTAGAGTTGACAACTGCACCCATGGATGACACGGCCCAGGGATGGCTGTACTGACAAACTACTGAGGGTGGTGGCTGGGGACACAGGGGCTTACGGGGGTGCCCAGCCTACAGATATCGCCCTGGCCTAGGGGGACCCCCAGCCCTCCTCCCCCACCCAGACACCTCCACTGCGCGACAACAGAGTAGATAATGCTTGTACTCACCCCCTTGTGTCTGCTGTGCTGCCCTCACGCGCCCATCCAAATCAGGGTAGGCCACCGCCAGGATCCGGAACATCAGGGGGCTCAGTTGACGGCAGGCACCCCGCCTACGTTGGGAGGCCATCCCCAGCAGAGACTCGGCGGTCTTCTTGGTCCCGCGGCGGATGTCCTCCCACCTCTTGCGGCAGTGGGTGCCCCGTCGATGGTGGACCCCCAGGGTCCGGACTTCCTTGGCGATGGCACGCCAAATCCCGATCTTCTCATGGGCGCGGACCTATGTGACACGTACAGGGAGGGAGAAATACCACGTTCAAGTTTGTCAGCATTTTCCTTGCCAGTGGCCCAACGCCCCCCATCCCCGCCAGGCCCCCCGCCATGCCCCCCGCCAGGCCCAACATGCCCCCCATCCCCGCCAGGCCCCCCGCCAGGCCCCCAAGCCAGCCAGTGGCCCCAAATCCAGATTGAATTAAACTCACTTGTTGGTCTGGAGGACCGTAGAGTAGCGCATACTGGGGGAGGACCCCATCCACAAGTTTCTCCAACTCCTCTCCAGTGAAGGCAGGGGCCCTTTCCCCAGGCGCAGCAGCCATTGTCCCTTCCAGACCGAGGTCACAGCAACACTTGCAGTATAGGTCCTCTCCTGTGAAAGTTCAAGTCGCAAGTGGATAAGTAGATAGAAAATGGCGGTCACGTCCGCGGCGGTGCGTACCGCGGCGGTGCGTCCCGCCACCGCCGGCGCCCTTCGCCATTGGCTCCTGAAACCCATAGGCTTCAATGTCTTGGCCCGCCGCCCGCCGCGGTGTGCCACGCCAGCGCATTGACCTCACATCCCATTGTCACACTTCACAGGTCAGGCAGCCGCCATTTCCAGGGCCCACATGGCTCAATTTCAACTGCGTCACACAGGCCTAGGCCTTGCATAGCCACTCAGACACGCCATTCACTGCATAGAGAATCGTTTACTGTGCTAGCTGTGAGTACGTACCTGTGGGTTGCTTGACTGTGTGCTCCATGTTGTCCTTCCTAGGCACCGTCCGCTGGGTTGGGCGAGGAGACGGATGAATCCTCCTGTGTACCGACCGCTGGTGGACCTGTCGACAATGGAAGAATGCCACATTATCCTGACCTACCATCTTAACCGTGCCACTATCCATGAACTGTGTGCCCAGCTGGAGCCCGACCTGATGTCCCCCATCCGCCAACCCACAGGGATTCCCCCTCTGGTGCAGGTCATGTCAGTACTCCATTTCTTGGCAAGTGGGTCATTTCAGACAACCGTGGGAATTGCTTCTGGGATGTCTCAGCCCATGTTTTCGAAGGTGTTATCCAGAGTGTTGTCTGCCCTGATGAAATCCGTGAGGAGCTACATCATTTTCCCTGAGGTGGGCGAATTGGCTACAGTGAAGGGTGATTTCTACGCCCTTGGACATATTCCCAACGTAATTGGTGCCATTGATGGGACCCATGTGGCTTTGATTCCCCCAAGAGACAGGGAGCAGGTGTACAGGAACAGAAAAAATTACCATTCAATGAACATCCAGGTGGTGTGTTTGGCTGACCAGTACATCTCGCATGTAAATGCCAAATTCCCAGGGTCAGTGCATGACGCCTACATCCTCAGGAATAGCAGCATCCCTTACGTGATGGAACAGCTACAGAGACACCGTGTATGGCTAGTGGGGGACTCTGGGTACCCCAACCTGTCGTGGCTACTGACCCCAGTAAGGAATCCCCGGACCAGGGCAGAGGAACGGTACAATGAGGCCCATGGGCGTACTAGGAGGGTGATCGAACGCACCTTTGGCCTCCTAAAGGCCAGGTTTAGGTGCCTGCATATGACAGGTGGATCCCTAATGTACTCACCTAAGAAGGTGTGTCACATCATCGTGGCCTGCTGCATGCTTCACAACCTGGCTTTGCGCCGCCAGGTGCCTTTCCTGCAGGAGGATGGTCGAGACGGTGGTGTTGTGGCAGCGGTGGAACCTGAGGAGAGTGACGAGGAGGAAGACGACGGGGCTGAAACAGACAACAGGGACAGAATCATTGAACAGTACTTCCAATAGGACACAGGTAACATTTCAAAGATAATTTAGTAAATGTTAACTACTCTCCTGCATCTCTGCTGCCTGTCTATTTGCCCCAGTGTATGATGACTGAGTTTTGGCTTTTCCCTCCCTATTTCAGATCTGGGGTCCCCACTACGAGTCCTGTGCTTCGTTTCCCCATGGACTACAGCTTTGTGGCAGCTGTTTGTTGACTTCACCATGTACAAGGACATATTTGCACTGTCATGTCAATTACAATATATTGAAATCACAGCCAGACTCCAGATATTTTGGTGCAAAATAGGTGTTTATTTAAGTGCTCAAAATGGGATGGGTGGTTTCAAGTGGGTGGGGGCTATGGTGAAGGAATGTCCATGGCAGAGTCCAGAGTAACAGTCACACAGGTGCATTGTCCAGAGGCCTGTGGAGAGATGGAGCATGGGCAGTTCAAGGATGGACAGGGTGACAATGTGGGACAGTGGGATGACATCAGGTGGTATCCATTGCTGGCGGGGGTCTTGACATCCTACTCTGTCTTCTTGCGAGATCTCAGGGCCCTCTTGCGGGGTGGTTCTTCTCCTGCAGGAGGTGGGGGTCTGGTGGGCTGCTGCTGTGCGGGGGCCTCCTGTCCACTAGCGCCGGCGGAGGTGGTTGGCTGTTCTTGGTCCAGGCTAGTGGCAGGGGCCCTTGGGTGTTGTTGAGTGTCCGCCCTGGTGTTGACGAGGTCCTGCAGCAGCCCTACCATGGTAACCAGGGTGGTGTTGATGGCTCTGATGTCCTCTCTGTACCCCCGATAGTGTTCCTCCTGCAGTGCCTGGATCTCCTGGAACCGGGCCAGTACCGTCGCCATCGTCTCCTGGGAGCGGTTGTATGCTCCCATGATGGTGGTGAGGACCTCGTGGAGAGTGGGTTCCCTGGGCCTCTCCTCCCCCCCCTGTCGCACAGCTGCCCTCCGAGTTCCCCTATTTCCCTGGGCCTCTGCCCCCTGGCCGGTGTGCCCACTACCACTGCCCCCAGGTCCCTGTTGTTGTTGGGGTGGTGGGTTATCCTGGGTGCCCTGTAGTGGTAGACACACCGCAGATTGACGCGCCCTGGAGACAGAGGCATGGGCCCGCTGGGTGGGAGCTGTGCTGGTGTTCCCAGAGGGGTTAGGGTCTGTAGTCGCCTGGGCCTGTGTGAGGGGAACCGACTGTCCAGAGGTCCCCGATGGTCCGGGCTGGTCATCGGTGTCCAGGTCGACAGAGCTGCTGTCATCGCTGACGGCCTCTTGGGTGGGGGGTGTGGAGAATTCTGGCCCCTCCGCCGCGGTGTGTTGACGGTCGGGTCCTGCAGGGGTATAGAGGTATGGTTATAGTTTCAATGAGTGGCATATGGGTGTATCTATGGGTTCTCGTGTCCCCAAGTGCTGGCATTCGTGTGTGGGGGCTTTGGTGAGGGTGGCTTGTGGGGGGGATGTGTATATGCATTGGGCATGCTTTGGTGATGGGTGTCCATGCTTAGTGGACGCATGCAGGCCTAGGTTTTGGGATGTGTGGGTTGTGATGGTGAGACATTGGCGGGGAATAGGTGTGCTGGGGGTGGGGGTGAGGATGGTGGTGGGGGTGAGGATGGTGGTGGGGGTGAGGGTGGGGGTGAGGATGGGGGTGGGGGTGAGGGTGGGGTTCGAGGATGGGGGGTGAGGGTTGGGGTCTGATTTGGCATGCAGGTGGGGGGGAAGCAGTATTGAAGATTCAACTTACCAGTATCCATTCCTCCGCCGACTCCTGCGAGGCTGTCAGGATGCAGGATGTTCAAGACTTCCTCCTCCCATGATGTGAATTGTGGGGGTTGAGGTGGGGGTCCTCCGCCAGTCTTCTGCACGGCGATGTTGTGCCTGGATACCATGGAACGCACCTTCCCCCGTAGGTCGTTCCATCGCTTCCTGATGTCTTCCCGATTTCTGGGGTGCTGTCCCACTGCGTTGACCCTGTCGACAATCCTCTGCCATAGCTCCGTCCTCCGGGCAATGCTGGTGTATTGTATCTGTGTGCCGAACAGCTGGGGCTCTACCCGAACGATTTCCTCCACCATGACCCTGAGTTCTTCGTCTGTGAAGCGGGGTTGTCTTTGGGGTGCCATGGGGTGGTGTGTATGATGTGTGGGGTGGAGTATGTGTATTTAAGTGAGTTGAGTGTGGTGGTGTGTGTTGTTTTGTGTGTGGATAGTGTGTGGGTGATGGTGTTGAGTGGCTGTGGCTGTTAGTTTGTGGATGCTGGTGTCTCGCTCTGGCCTTCTTTCAGAATTTTTTAGCGTAGGGGTTTGTGGGTGATGTGGGTGTGTGTTTTATATTGTATTGTGTGTGTGGGAGTGGTGTGTGTATGTGTATCAGGTGTGTGGGATTCAAATCGTCCAATGTGGCTGAGTTTTGTTCGTTTGTGTGTAATCTGACCGCGGCGGTGTGTCCCGCCAATGGAATACCGCGTTTGAATGACCGCCGCGTGGATTCGTGGGTCGTAATGGCATGGGCGTATTTCTGTTGGCGTGGCGGTGGAGGTTTTGTCACCTCCACTTTTCCGCCGACCGCTGGTCTGGCGGTCTGTTGTGGCGGTCGGATTTTCGGAGGTTTGCCTTCTGCGGGTCAGAATGACCGTGGCGGGTTTCCGCGACCGCGGCGGGATTATGGAGGATTTCTGACCGGCGGTAGGCGCCTTTTACCGCCGAGGTCAGAATGACCACCTTGGTGTCTTTCAGTCCTCCCCTCACTTCTTTGGAGTTGTGCAGTTTAGAGTCTGCCATTTTGAGAGCGAACCTTACTGATACTTTGGGTGGGGTGCGCCTAGTGGGGTTTCAGCAGTCCTTGAGATGTTTGACAGAAGCATTGAATGTTGGGAGGTATGGTGAGGTACAGACGTCTGTATTCTTTCAGGGTTAGTAACATTTTAATAATTGTATATGGTGCTGCAATACAAATTGTTGAATAGCAAGGTACAGCACTTTGAAGCATAAGGGATTATTCTCAGCCCCCTACTGTCTGCGATTTGGGTTGCTGTTGAGGTGGAGAAATTTATGATCCCAATGTGTGTAGTTTAGAATTAAGAAATTGCTAGAGCATGCTTTAGAGAGAGCTGTATTAAATGGACGTGGCCATCTTAGAGTCAGTCATAGGATGGGAGGGCTCGTGCCACATTTGATCTTGTCGGTAGGTCAGTTTTATATATTATTGGTTCCTACCCTTATAGAGTGTTGTAGAGTAGTGTCACTAAGGGGCATATTTATACTCTGTTTGGACTGAATTAGTGTCATTTTTCTTTACTCTAATTCGGTGCAAAACTAACTCCATATTTATACTTTGGCGCTAGACCCGTCTAGCGCCAAATTTATGGGGTTAAGTCATTTTATGGATGTGGAAACCTACCTTGCCTTAATGAGATGAAAGGGAACGTTCCCGTGCAAAAAATGAGTCTATGGCCTTAATGCCACATTTATACTCCCATGCAAAAATGGTGCACTGGAAGGAGGAGTGGTAAAAAAATGGTGCAAATCTTGCTTTGTCCCATTTTTTAACGCCTGGTCAGGGCAGGTGTTCGGGGACCTGTGGGCCTATTTCCTTGGTGGAACACTATGGAATAAGCCCACAGGTGTACAGTTTCAGCTGCCTCAAGCAAACAGGACAGGTATCACTCTGAGCTCCAGAATTCTCCTATTTTAAACAAAATGAATTAACTTACAGGGTTCCATACCGAACTTCAGGAAAAATTGCCTAACTAGTGGAAAATAGATATAATCAAGGGAGCCTTCAAATTGCTGTGGTTCGTAAGGGCCATAAATTCAGAAGTAGGAGACCTATGACTTTTGTTATAGACCTCCTCACCCAGATGGAATGCCAAAAAAGTGTCCTGAACACATTTCTTAGTGACCCTTACACTATGCCCCTCAAATCCCCAGACAATGGTGAAGGCTAGTTGGGTTACAGAATCTTTGATATAGTGGATCCATTTGATTTTCCTGCCTTTGTCGAGGGCGGTATAGAATCTTTCAATGGATGGGGTATGCTTCAGTCACCACCAATGAAGGATGGGTCTTAAGTTGGCCTTGATCACAATTAGTTTGGTACCCAAGCTCCAGAGTAATGTGAGGAGGGGGTGCTTTTGGGCAGAGCTGAGCTCTCAAAAAACTATTTTCAATAGATGCCCAGAAGTTAAGCCCTGAATGACCCACCAGCTCATCCCCATAGAGGCCACATCCTAGCGCTTTTACATTATATACATTATTAGCTGGAGAGACATGTTTTGTCGTAGTGGAGTTATAAAACTTTGCTATCCATGCCACGTGCTGGTGTAGCTTGAGGCTACTTTTTCTTTTTTTTTAAAGAAATATTTTATTGCATTTTTACACCACAAGCAAAACAGTTGCTCTACTCATCAGTGATTCACTTACAGACTAGAGGCTACTTTTTTAACTCGAGCAAACCAAGCCATATTAGTGATAAGTTTAAATCTTAGATAATCAAAGTAGGAGACTCCTTCCAAAGTGGAACCGCCTGATCTTATGGAGCTTTTAAATGATCTATGGGGATTTGTAGGCATAAACTTGTTTTTTGAATGATTGATCTCTAATCCCCTCGCTAAGCAAAAGGCATCAAAACAGTCTACAAGAGCTTGCAGTCTTGCTGGAGTTTTGAATACCAGCTCCAGTGTGTCTTCTGCAAAAAGGAGCAAAGGAATCTTTTA
The DNA here is from genome assembly GCF_031143425.1 of Pleurodeles waltl. NCBI lineage: Eukaryota > Metazoa > Chordata > Amphibia > Caudata > Salamandridae > Pleurodeles > Pleurodeles waltl. Next base: position 898,003,998 of record NC_090438.1, on the reverse strand, counting down.
GCCAATTCTAAGAATGTGGTGGAGCGAATACTCCCTTATGAACCCCTAGCATTCCGTTACTCTACCTGATGTCGCCATCAAATTTGTGCATAAGTGTCGTCATGCAGATGATTCAGAATATCAAGTAGATCAAGGTGTACTCCATTGTGCTCTAATACTTCCCAAATTTTACAACATGATGCCAAGTCAGACTCAGATTCTAAGACCTCATAAAGGTGCTGCTTCTGCAAGACTACGATCTGCCAATAGATTGTTAAGAAACTTAGCACCTGGGCAAATGTGTTGATTTGTTTCCTAAAGCCAGCTTGTAAGTAAGAAAGGCCACTATGCTCCCCTATCCCTAAATCAAATCTATTTTATATCAGCCTGCTGAACTCCTTCTGCATTACATCAATTAACCTAATGAGCCTGTATTTTACAGGGAGTTCCCTAGAACCTTTTTGTTTAAAGTGGAATACTTTCTGCGCCCTCCAAACTACATGGAATTTCTGATCCTTGCATAATGGCATTGGCTAGTTTGATTATATACTTAAGCCAATTCTCAGTATTGGATATATAAAGATCCCCAGGCTTCAATCTGGGCCAACTGCTTTATCAGGAACTATGCTTTTAATGGCACACAATGTTTCCTTGAGATCAACTGTCACAGAGTTGGGGACAAGAGTGCCATCTGGCACTAGTGAGGCCCTGGAATATATTTCGGCCTCTCGGCCTAGACCATATAGACTGGAAAAATGATTTTCCCATTGTGGGAGTTTGGGTCGGAAATGAAGCTTAGGAGGCCTTATATGGTGTGCATTGGTGGAAGATATTTTTTTTTTCTAGCTTATGCACCAAAAAAACTGAGTAAGTTATTGTCTTTTAGTTGATTTCCTCATGGAGTCTCTTTGAGAAAATGATCTTCAGAGTGTTTATGATATGCTGTACTCTAATGTTTGTCTTCTTTCTTCTCTCATTAGGTGCATCTGGGCTTTAGTGGGGACAACTGGCAAAACCTTGTGGCGTAGCAACTGGAAAAGAATAGAAAATTAACTTGTGGTAAGTATTCGGTTCTACAATGACTGTTCCCGATCACCAAGACACCCAGGGTGCATAGCACATTACTGAAGTGCTCCTGCAGCCCTCCTCCACTTTCAAGGGTCTAATAACGTAGTGCACAGTGGGAGAGAACTTGAAGGGAAACCCAGACAATCAAAAAAATACAGTGCTTGTGTGTACAACAGAAAGGGAGATTGTGTAGGTGCCCCGAAAGGATTTACAAAGGAAGAAATATCCACTTACTTACCCACCTTATTATATTCAGCTCAGGTGGGTATGCCCTGTTAATGCTTTCCTAGTTGGACCGTTATGCTATGTGAGAAATTGTGCCTTGTACAAGTTTGTGCAATGGGGCCCCACATCCCTCAGTGTATTTCCCTTTTTGTTTTTCCTGCACCACTCACCACGAGTGCCATGGTTCTCTGGAACCGTGGAGGGGCTTTGGGCTTCTCCAGCGGCGTCCCATCATTCAGCCTCAAACCACTCATCTTGCTCCTCCCTCCAATTGTCTTCTTCCCGTCCTTGCTCCTCTCTACACTTGTCTTCTTCTCGTCCTCATTCCTCTCTCCAATCATCTTCTTCTCGTCCTTGCTCCTCTATCCAATCGTCTTCTCGTCCTTGCTCCTCTCTCCAGTTGTCTTCTTCCCGTCGTTGCTCCTCTCACCAATCTTCTTATTCTCGTTCTTCTTTTCCTTTGGGGTCCTCGGCTCCTTCTCTCTCCTCGCCTTTCAGGCGTCTCTTGTCCTCCCTCTCTTTTTTATCTCTCCTGGGTTTTTCCGGCTTCCTTGTTTCCTCCTCCGGTTCTTTCTTCGGTCTGACCTTATTCTGAAAAACAACATCTGGGGCCAGGACCACTCTCTCACCCGTTTTTCTGTCTGTTTTGTCTTTCACAGGCGGCATCGTGGAACCCACAGATGAACTCCCCAGTAAGTGTGTTAATCGAGTCACAGCCATATATGTGGCTGGATGAAATTATCCAAAAGATTGTTTTCTTACTGGCCCTGGTTGGTCACTATGTGCCAGAATTTCTTAGAATCTTTAGTTTTACTGACATCATAAAAGTGTAGTCAAAGCTGTCTATCCCAGCTTCTATGAGCCTTGGCCTGCGATAGTTTATAATACTTCCTTTTTAATGTGATAGCATGAGTATCAGTCCTTTTCAGGGCCTGATAAAAGTAATTGTTAGCTCTTCTGCTATCTTTGTTGAACTATGTCCTCATGGGTTTCTTCACTAGTGAGGCCCCTTGAAAAATTAGATGAAATTACCTACCAACAGCTGTAAAAAATGTTTCTCATGAATGAACAGGGCAGAATGCATGTTTATCCACCTCGGTTTGGGCAGCAAGCAAGTACTTAGCTATGACAGCCCAAGACTCTGGGTGAGGCAATTATCGTGACCATTTAAGCGCTCACCTATTGTTAGCTTGTCTGGGATCCCCAGTTAGTGACTTCAGGACTTTGATTTGATGTTTAAATATAACTCAGAGGGTGTAATTACTCCTAGGTACGAACATCACAGCTAGTACAAATTTCCACGGGGGCAAAGCCACCAAAACATAATCTATTCTACTACAATGCCCAAGATGATTGTAGGTGTGAAGAGCTTGTGGGTCTGATCAAGTTCAGCCATTACAGGCTCTCATGCCATAAGTTAGTGTTAGAGCTAGCAGTTGGTGTACTGCATTGGTCCAGCACTTCAACGGGGTATATCAATCGTCAGGATGCCCCATTTGTCATCCTTAGCCTCAGTGAGGGAGTAGCTGTGACTTTCAAAAGGTTCTAAGGCCCATATTTATACCAATTTTACCGCCGGCTAACGCCATTCCAACGCGCCATGCGGGCACCTTATTTATGGAATGACGTTAGCCGGCGCTGCGGACTGGTGTGCGTAAAAAAAAATGACTCACACCAGGCAGCGCCGGCGTATGGGAAAATGGGGGTTGTGCGTCAAAAAATGGGGCAAGTCAGGTCTGAGGCAAAATTCAGGCCTCAAACCGGATTTGCGCCATTTTTTCTGATGCCCAACCTCCATTGACATGACTCCTGTCTTATCAAAGACAGGAGTCATGCCCCCTTGCCCAATGGCCATGCCCAGGGGACTTATGTGGCATGTAGGGGGGCCCAAATCAGGCCCAAATCAGGCCCCCCCATGCCACAAAAAAAAATCGGAAAAAAATACTTACCCGAACTTACCTTTACTTCCCTTGGATGGGTCCCTCCATCCTTGGGTGTCCTCCTGGGGTGGGAAAGGGTGGCAGGGGGTGTCCCTGGGGGCAGGGAAGGGCACCTCAGGGCTCCTTCCGAGCCCACAAGTCCCTTAACGCCTGCCCTGACCCAGGCGTTAAAAAACGGCGCCCATCAGGCTGTGCGTCGTTTTTTAAGGCCCACCCCCTCCTGTGCGTCAAAATGACGTCAGAGTATAAATATGGGGCACAGGCCTTAAAGTCATTTTTTGGAAGGGAACGCCTACCTTGCATATAATTAACGCAAGGCTGGTTCCCCCTTCCAAAAAATGACGCACATGGTGGAATTTTGACGCCCGCGGGGTCGGACGTCAAAGTATAAATATGGGGCAGGGTTTGCGCCGATTGTGCGTCAAAATCTTTGACGCACATTCGGCGCAAACAGAGTATAAATATGCCTCTAAGTTCGTATAATAATCACCTGCTAGGATCGTAGACGTGTGTGAGTCAAATTGCTCCCTATGTGCTAGAAAGTGTTTTAAAGATTGAAATTTGGAACTTCCACTAACCCCCTATTTTAGATGTTATTAACACAAAAGAGACAACCATCTTTTGTAAAAATAGGTAGCCCCTGGAAATCAGGTGATGCAATATTGAGGGAGCTTAGTGTGAAATTTAACGAGGTGTGAACCATAAATGATAGGCCACCAGAGGGGACGACCTTTCCCCCATACTAGGCAGGGACAAAGAAGTGTGGTATCAAGGCATTAAGGCCCATATTTGTACTTTTTTTTTGCCACATTTGCGTCATTTTTTTACCGTAAATTCAGCGCAAACCTAACTTCATATTTATAATTTGACATTAGACACGTCTAACGGCAAAATACAGAAGTTTGCACTATTTATTTGATGAGTGAACCTACCTTGCTTCAATGAGATGCAAGGTAGGCATTCCCATCCAGAAAATGGTGCTATCCCATAGCCCCATATTTATCCCCCCGTGCTAAAATGACTCACGGGTGGGAGGAGGGGCTAAATAATGGTGCTAAGCTTGCATCATTATTAAACACCTAGGTCAGACCAGGCGTTAGGGGACCTGTGGTTAAACACTATGGAATGGGTCCACAGGTGCCCTCCCCAAACCCCAGGAGCAAACCCACCCCCCACCAGAGGGACACCGGAGGATGGGGAAACCCCATTCCTGGTAAATCCAGGTAAGTATTTTTTTCTATATATTTGTTTGCCATCGAGGGGCCCTAACTTGGGGCCCACTGCATGGCACAGGGTGCAATGCCCATGCCCAGGGGACACTTGTCCCCTGTGCTGGCCATTAGGTTGGTGGGCATGACTCCTGTCTTTCCTAAGACTGGAGTCATTTTTTTGGTTGTTGTGCGCCAGGAAATATGACTAGTCTGGTTAGAGGCATTTGTTTTGTTCTAACCAGGCTAGTGTCATTTTCTGACACACAACCCCATCCTTCCCTACCACCACCCCCACCCAGCTAGCATCTTTTTAAAAAACATTAGCTCAAGTTTAGCGCTGGCTTGCACCATTCAATAAATACGGCGCCCAGCTGGTGTTAAACTTTTTGCTGCAGAACTGCATTCGCGCAGTTTTGCGGCAAAAAGTATAAATATGGACCCAAGTTTTTTGGAACATACAAATGTCGAACCTGTTTATGACCGATCCCCTTCAGGATTATTTAACTTAGTTTTCAAACCGGCTACATTCCAAGACCGGATATTAATACCAGGTGAATTCAAAGGAGAAACGTCTGACACAGACCTGGGTACTACCCACGTGGGAACCCACTTGGGGAACCAGTCTTGCCAAAATTGGCTTTGCAATACTCAGACTCCGCTAAAAATGACCCATTGACTATGCCTAAAGTGCCCTGCAACTCTACATTGAGTCACCCATAGATATTCCTGCCTCTGCTCTTGACCTAAAAGGGTCTGGGAAAGCAGAGCAATGCTGAATAAAAGCACTCGGAGGGCTATACTTGATACAGATATTGCAGCCTAGCAAGGGATTCTTGCACAAATCAATAATTACAAGGCCATCAACCAAACCAGTATGCCTAACCTTTAACTTAATGTAATCAAGGGCCTCACTAGGATTATATTTGCAGAAACAACATCTGAACGGTCATAGAATAACAAATCTGAGTTGATCCTATCAGATAAATACATTTGTTCACTAGAGAGTCCTCATCATCTCTTGCCTCATAAGTCAGTTTCGGCACGTTCATCAAAAACACGCATCTGGGGGGCTGAGACTCTCAACACACCTCTTGCTGGAAACTACTCTTCCACCCAAGCTCTGTGGAAAGAACTCCGGAGGGCAAGGAACATGACTGGCTCAGACAACCTATGGTCCTAATCAAGGTCCCTGGATCTACCAGGGCCAGAGGGCAATGTATTTGTTCATACAGGCATACATGAGATATGTAAGTTGGAACTAGGAACAACCCTCATCTGATGTGCATGCTTTGATGTAAGATGACTATCAGGACCTTAGCTGGCGTGCAACTGGTGGTTAATCCTAGAGGATTGGTGGGCCAAACTTGGTGGATTTGCAGGAGCTTGACACACATGCACAAAGCCTGGAGTTCCGCAATTTCTTAACCATTGCTGTTAAAGCAACAAGTTCTCCATTCAACCCATTAATCTTGCCTTGTAGGCCACAAACTAGAACTAATAGGCTGGATGACACTGGTTCCCAGTCATTAGAGACCTGTAGTGGATTCTGTGCTGGGGATCTTCCCTTTTCATATACCAGCTCAATACTTGCTAATAACTCAGCAGGATCAGAGCACAGGTGGTTTGCGCTGGGACAGCAAAACCATTGGAGCAGGAAATAGAGATGGTTCTATTAAAGCCTCCATCGTCGGTCACCTGTGAATGGACAGGTAGTGGAGCAATTGAGGTGTTCTTCATTGCATTTAATGGTATGGGTGCTTCTTTTAATTTTCCCCCAAATATAGGTGCAACCTAAGGCAAAGATTTCTCCTCCCTTTGTGTTTAACTTTATTGTCTTCTTGCAGCGACTCCAACTCCTCTATTAAATTGTCAATGTCCTCAAGGGTGGTATTTCCATGGGATTTAGGTGCTTAGGTGCTATGCAAGGAGTAGTCAATTTGGTACTTTTACTTTTTTTTACCCCCCAAGAGACTCCACTGCTTTGCGTGTGCCCTTGAGAATGGCTGGATGGTGTAGGAGAGGAACAAATAAAAACTACAGGACAAGTAGCGCTAAAAACTATGAACATCATAGCAACGACAGGAGCTCGCCTCACTAGAAAGAGGGCAATGAGTAGGTGTTCCTCACAAGATCAAGGCCAGAGAAGCAGTCCTCCTAGCATCAAAGCCCATGCCGCTGTAGAAACACAGAAGGCTTAAAACGCTAGTGAGGGAGGACAACAATTCCTCCTTCTTCAAAGCAATAGTCGCTTCAGGAATAAATCACTGTGAATCACAAAGTTCCCAGCAGAACAGGCTGCACAAGTCCCTCCCTGGCCCATACAGTAACCAAGTTGAATAAAACAGGTCTGCACTCCAGCCAGATAGGTTGTTTATTTCCCAAGTGTGCTACAGCTGAACAACTGGGCCCCACCAAGGCGTAATTAGAAGCTAGAAAGAGAAGGGGCAGAACGTGCAGTCTCAATGGCCAACAATCCAAGAGTCCACACAGACCAGGTGACCCCCCCCCCCTTCAATGGCCAACACTCTGAGACCACAGGTAAGACCCTGGAAATAGCACTGTGGAAAGGTTTACCAGAATAAGGATGAAGACCTTGATGGAAGAGCCAAGGGGGTGGCCCTGCCCTGGCTCTTTCTGGCTCTTACGTGCACAGGATGGGCCTGCCCTTGGCCTGGGCTTTGCACGGGCATAGCCTGTGCACGTCCCATGCCCCAGGAAGTTGTGGGCACTTATTAAAGCATGCAGCATGAGGAAATCCAGGTGATCCCTCCTCTCTGGGAACACAGTGGTTGTGGGACAATGAATCCCTGGGCAGTCAGTAGACCCTAAATGTCCAGAGCCACGAGAGGCGGTGGGCATCTATTAAAGAGCATGCCGCTGGGAAATCAAGGTGGCCCCCTTGTCTCCTGGAACAGTGGTTGTGGGACAATAAGTCCCTGGGTAGTCAGTGGGCCCCGGACATTCCCTATTGTAATATTACATAAAGGAACACATTTTAGACTCTTCAGATGGGTGAACGCTACATCATGCATTTATGAACTGTGACTGATTCCATCACAGCCCAGCAGGCCTTTTAGAATTGCAGGCCCAATTTCATATGCCTAAATGGTATCTAGTTGAGCAACTTCTAAAGGCTGAGGGCTCCATCATGCATGACTGACGTGGTTTATTCTGTGAAATATCATTACCCACTTCGACTGTAAGTATTGTTTCATAAAATGAGATATCGTCACTGGTCAGATTCAAACCACTGATGTAGAGGTTACAGATTGATCTCTACAGTAGGAGTTTTAAGTGCTGCTCACACAATTTATGGTCCTGTTACAGAGGTTGAAAATTTGATTGGGACAGGGGTCTGTGGGTGCTCCTGAGTGGACGGAGTGGATGATGTCTGCTGTGCTCTGCATGGTGAGCTGGTTCCAAGCAGTGATTCAGTAGTCGGATAATGCGACTGTGGGAGAGAGGTAACTGAGGATGTCAGTAGCGGCGGATTGGGGATCGAAGTGTTTGTATATGGTAGAGATCTTGTCATGGAGAAGTCTGCCAGAATGTCACGGAGTTCTTGGGAGGGGGTGATGATGTCTTCAGTTGCTGATTGGGCAACTCCTTGATGACGCAGAAGGGTTCTTGGCAGTGGTTGGAGCGGGCTTTAATGCGGTCAGCCTGGGTGCTTCTCCTTGTCTCTTTCAGGAGTCGGTGGTAGTTGTTGAGTGATATCTTGAAGGTGGTCCGGTCTGTGGGCTCATTGCTTGTGGCCATTTTCTTTCCAGCTGCTTAAAGGTGGGTTTCGTGGTTGTCAGTTCAGAGATGTATCGGCTGACATGTTTATTGGATCTCTTGAGTTTGGTGGGTTTGATGGGGGCAACTCTGTCAGGCAGTCAGAGCTCCAGGTGGCGAAGTTTCTGACAGTGTTTAAGGTTAGTAGTGATGTCAGGGTGGGAGGTGTTGAGGTTGTCTGTCCAATGGCTTTCAAATATTTTGTTTCAGCTGTGGTGTGAGGTGCTGAGCGGTCTGGTAGTGGCACTGGGGGCTGCTGTGAAGGTGAAGTGGATGACTGAGTGGTCCATCCAGGTGAGTTCGATGACATGGCTGTACTCAACTCTGTTGGTGCAAGTGAAGATAAGGTCCCAGCATGTGCCCTGCGATGTGTGTGGGGTCGGTGAACAGTTGGGTGAGGCTGATATTGTTCATGCTTTCAAGAAGGTTGGCTGTGTTGGCACCATTGGGGTTGTCAAGTAGAAGTTGAGGTCTCTGAGGAAGATGTAGTGTTCGATGTCGATGGCTGGAGGAGACATGAATTCGGGGATGGGTTGCAAGCACAGTGGTGTGTCCTGGAGGTTTGTAGGTAAGGGTACCTTTGACGGTGCTTTTGCCATCTGTTCTAAGTTGTAAGTTGAGGTGTTCCATGATCGAGGTGGTATCATCCATGGTGGTGGTGCAGTGGTTGGATTCTTTGTGGATGATGGTGATCCCACCTCTCTGTTTATTGATGTAGTCACAGTGTGCGAGCTTGTAGCCATTGGGCATGGCTGTGGCGATGTCAGGTGCGGATGCAGGGTTGAGCCGGGTCTCAGTGAGGAAGAAGACATTGGGGGTAAGGGAAGTGATGGTGTTCCAGATCCCAATGGCAGGTTTGCTGAGCAATCGGGCGTTGATCAAGAGGCAGTGGAATGGTCCAAGTGCAATCGTGGTTGGCATGGTGGTGGCGTTTGTTTGTGCGGTTGCTCCGGTGTTGCAGGAGAAGAGACAGTGGTGGCATGCAAATGGTTCTACTGTTGAGCTCGGAGAGGTGTGGCAGCAGTTACTGTTGTGAATTCTGGGGTCCAGGACTCTAACCTTAGCATCTGTGTAGTTGCGGGTGATAAGCGATCAAAGGTTTCTGTTATGAGGCCACTGTACAGCCATGCTGAGACCTCCACTAGGTATATCCTGGGAGGGGCACTCGGAGGTGGGAGGTGGAAGCAGCTATCAGCAGGAAAGTTAGGGTGACCAGATTTTGAGGAGCAAAAACAGGGACAGGTCAGACATAAAAGGACTAACGACTTTACACTCAGTTTTATATCTGGCCTGTCTCTTTTTTTTGCATAGCTTTGTGAATGTGTGCCTATACATGTGTGTGTTTATATATATATATACACATTTACAAGACTATACTTATAAAATTAGCTATGGCTTGACCTCCCAACCTGCAACCCCAACCCGCCCCCCCACCCACCCACCTCTTTCTTCCCCCGACTCCGTCTCTCTGCTGGGAGCAGACAGGTTGTGTTGCCTGATAGTAACAGATAAATTACTTCATTATTGCATACTTTGTAGGCGTCTGTTAAAGGAGAGCATACCTTTAATTTATGCTTCCCTAGATAATCTGACCGTTGTCCCAAAAACCGGGACATTTATGTAATAATTAGACCTCCGTCCCAAAAACCGGGACATTTGTTTAAAATTAAGAGAAGTGTTGGGACACCAGGACAGTCCCCTAAAAACCGGGACTGTCTGGGGAAATCCGGGACGTCAGATCACCATTACTTAATCTCAAACTCTCAGATTCATAACACTGGTCTTTTTCTTCCCATTGTAGTTATCTTTTGAATTGTTTCATAGGTTTGGCCTAGAGGTGTGGAGTCGCTAAATGTGGGGCACTACGACCCAGCTGCTGGCCAGATGTCCACCTCCTGGAGGCGGGGACAAGGGGAGGAAAAGGGAAGAGAGGGGGGTGAGGTGCATAACTGTGAGGCAGGGAGGCGGCGCGCAATGCATGCACACTACAGAGGAATAAAGAAGCCTTAACCATGGCCGACTTTGTTGCGGGTGTTCTTTCCAAGGAAGACAGGACAAGAAGTTGCTTCAGCTGTGTTCCATGCAATAAAAAACCTACATAAAAATGCTTACAATTATATACACATACAGTGTTTTTTTTTGTCAGCTCTCTTCATCCATTCTGCTTCTTCCCATCACAACGTACAGCATGTGACATCATTTTCCCTTTATTTTGCCAATGCCTGTTTTTTTTCCTTTGCTTATCTTTTTTATGTTTTGTATTCATCTTTACTTGATTAAACTACGTCTCCACGTTAGAGGAATTCAAAGGCAATAACACCTTTTCTTTGCGCCACTATGGATCATATTTCATATGATGTGCATTGAAACAAAAGTGGATTTCTGTACTTGCTCTGAGTACACCTGCTTGATAGGAAGCACCAGTACTGTTCTTTAGAAATGTTCTCCAATGGTTAATTTTCTTTTAACATTAATATTTTTACTGCAAGCATGTGGCAGTCACGTATAGGCTGTGGCATGCTTTCATTTGTTTATTTTTTATTTTTTTTATTTAATGAATTAAAAAACAGAACTATCTCGCCAGCACGCCCGAGCAGACCTATTGGGTTTGCCAGTGCTTGTCATACATAGAATGAATCTCTGCCCGTAAACCGACTACCTATTTGAGACTCATGGCTCAGAAATTACAATCTGGGCAAATTCAGGAGTGAATCAACCCACAATTCATAAATACATTTTCAAATTTATAAAGTTTATACTGTCACAGTAAGAACGCCACTAGTGACATTTCAAGACTCAATAATCACCACCACTAGTGGCGACCAAATGAAGCAATCTTTTGCCAGATCAAATACTGCTGAGGCCAAGGAATGATTAAATCACTTTCCATCTACTGTGGAACATACAGTACCCCTCGCACATAATTTTAATAACAGCATTTAGTTTCAGGACAGCAAAGAAGTTTTTCGTAGAAAGGAGCGTTTGTTGTTGAAATAGTCGGGTCATCGTGAGCATGTACATTTCATTTCACGGTCCCAGTGTGGTGATCGAAGATTTCTTTTTTGCATTTTTGTAACCACTGACTTGTATTAAATAGCGACGGGCTATAAGTTTAAATAGACTTTTTAACCTTTGGGTACCAAGAAACAGGACTCATTCTGAAACATAGACGATCACTCACTCACTCACTGGACATATATTATTTGAGGAATACAACGATAACCAGTGATTTAGACAGCAACTAGCCCACACTCACGTTCTACGTTCTACATCTTGGTGCCAATTCAACATTCAAATGCTTAACCCCTTCGCTGCCAGGCTTTTTCCCCTCCTGTGCCGAGCCTTTTTTGGCTATTTGGGGCAGTTCGCGCTTAGGCCCTCATAACTTTTTGTTCACATAAGCTACCCACGCCAAATTTGCGTCCTTCTTTTCCAACATCCTAGGGATTCTAAAGGTAGACAGACTTTGTGGGTTCCTGTAGGAAAGTACTGTCTTGCCTGGCATGTTACCCCCATTTTTCACTGTATATATGTTGTTTTAGTTGTATGTGTCACTGGGACCCTGTCATCCAGGGCCCAAGTGCTCATAAGTGTGCCTGAATGTGTTACCTGTGTAGTGACTAACTGTCTCACTGAGGCTCTGCTAATCAGAACCTCAGTGGTTATGCTCTCTCATTTCTTTTCAAATTGTCACTAACAGGCTAGTGACCAATTTCACCAATTTACATTGGCTTACTGGAACACCCTTATAATTCCCTAGTATATGGTACTAAGGTACCCAGGGTATTGGGGTTCCAGGAGATCCCCATGGGCTGCAGCATTTATTTTGCCACCCATAGGGAGCTCTGACAATTCTTACACAGGCCTGCCACTGCAGTCTGAGTGAAATAACGTCCACGTTATTTCACAGCCATTTTTCACTGCACTTAAGTAACTTATAAGTCACCTATATGTCTAACCTTTACCTGGTAAAGGTTGGGTGCTAAGTTACTTAGTGTGTGGGCACCCTGGCACTAGCCAAGGTGCCCCCACATTGTTCAGGGCCAATTCCACGGACTTTGTGAGTGCGGGGACACAATTACACGCGTGCACTACATATAGGTCACTACCTATATGTAGCTTTACAATGGTAACTCCGAATATGACCATGTAATATGTCTATGATCATGGAATTGCCCCCTCTATACCATCCTGGCATAGTTGGCACAATCCTATGATTCCAGTGGTCTGTAGCACAGACCCTGGTACTGCCAAACTGCCTTTCCCGGGGTTTCACTGCAGCTGCTGCTGCTGCCAACCCCTCAGACAGGCATCTGCCCTCCTGGGGTCCAGCCAGGCCTGGCCCAGGATGGCAGAACAAAGGACTTCCTCTGAGAGAGGGTGTTACACCCTCTCCCTTTGGAAAATGGTGTGAAGGCAGGGGAGGAGTAGCCTCCCCCAGCCTCTGGAAATGCTTTCTTGGGCACAGATGTGCCCAATTCTGCATAAGCCAGTCTACACTGGTTCAGGGGACCCCTTAGCCCTGCTCTGGTGCGAAACTGGACAAAGGAAAGGGGAGTGACCACTCCCCTGACCTGTACCTCCCCTGGGAGGTGCTCAGAGCTCCTCCAGTGTGCTCCAGACCTCTGCCATCTTGGAAACAGAGGTGCTGCTGGCACACTGGACTGCTCTGAGTGGCCAGTGCCACCAGGTGACGTCAGAGACTCCTTGTGATAGGCTCCTTCAGGTGTTGCTAGCCTATCCTCTCTCCTAGGTAGCCAAACCCTCTTTTCTGGCTATTTAGGGTCTCTGTCTCTTGGGATTCGTTAGATAACGAATGCAAGAGCTCATCCGAGTTCCTCTGCATCTCTCTCTTCACCTTCTGCCAAGGAATCGACTGCTGACCGCGCTGGAAGCCTGCAAAACTGCAACATAGTAGCAAAGACGACTACTGCAACTCTGTAACGCTGATCCTGCCGCCTTCTCGACTGTTTTCCTGGTGGTGCATGCTGTGGGGGTAGTCTGCCTCCTCTCTGCACTAGAAGCTCCGAAGAAATCTCCCGTGGGTCAACGGAATCGTCCCCCTGCAACCGCAGGCACCAAAAAGCTGCATTACCGGTCCCTTGGGTCTCCTCTCAGCACGACGAGCGAGGTCCCTCGAATCCAGCAACTGTGTCCAAATGACCCCCACAGTCCAGTGACTCTTCAGTCCAAGTTTGGTGGAGGTAAGTCCTTGCCTCCCCACGCCAGACTGCATTGCTGGGAACCGCGACTTTTGCAGCTACTCCGGCCCCTGTGCACTTCCGGCGGAAATCCTTTGTGCACAACCAAGCCTGGGTCCACGGCACTCTAACCTGCATTGTTCGACCTCCTAAGTTGTTCTCCGGCGACGTGGGACTTCTTTGTGCGACTTCGGGTGAGCACCGTTTCACGCATCCCCGTAGTGCCTGTTTCTGGCACTTCTCCGAGTGCTACCTGCTGTTGAGAGGGCTCCTTGTCTTGCTCGATGTCCCCTCTCTCTTCTGACGCAATTTGCGACATCCTGGTCCTTCCTGGGCCATAGCAGCATCCAAAAACACTTACCGCACGATTTGCAGCTAGCAAGGCTTGTTAGCAGTCTTTCAGCGGGAAAACACTTCTGCACAACTTTCCACGGCGAGAGGGATCCTTCCACTAAAGGGGAAGTCTCTAGCCCTTTTCATTCCTGCAGAAACCTCAGCTTCTTCTGTCCAGTAGAAGCTTCTTTGCACCCGCAGCTGGCATTTCCTGGGCATCTGCCCATCTCCGACTTGCTTGTGACTTTTGGACTTGGTCCCCTTGTTCCACAGGTACCCTCGACTGGAAATCCATCGCTGTTGCATTGTTGGTTTGTGTCTTTCCTGCCTTATTCCCCTATCACGACTTCTTAGTCCTTTGGGGAACTTTAGTGCACTTTGCACTCACTTTTCAGAGTCTTGGGGTGGGCTATTTTTCTAACCCTCACTATTTTCTAATAGTCCCAGCGACCCTCTACAAGGTCACATAGGTTTGGGGTCCATTCGTGGTTCGCATTCCACTTTTGGAGTATATGGTTTGTGTTGCCCCTATCCCTATGTGTCCCCATTGCATCCTATTGTAACTATACATTGTTTGCACTGTTTTCTAAGACTATACTGCATATTTCTGGTATTGTGTATATTTATCTTGTGTATATTTCCTATCCTCATACTGAGGGTACTCACTGAGATACTTTTGGCATATTGTCATAAAAATAAAGTACCTTTATTTTTAGTATATCTGTGTATTGTGTTTTCTTATGATATTGTGCATATGACACTAAGTGGTACTGTAGGAGCTTCACTCGTCTCCTAGTTCAGCCTAAGCTGCTCTGCTAAGCTACCATTATCTATCAGCCTATGCTGCTAGACACCCTATACACTAATAAGGGATAACTGGGCCTGGTGCAAGGTGCAAGTACTCCTTGGTACTCACTACAAGCCAGTCCAGCCTCCTACATTGGTGGCAGCGGTGGGATAAGTGCTTTGAGACTACTTACCACTCTTGTCATTGTACTTTTCATAAGAGAAAAATATACAAAACAAGTTCAGTGTATATACACATAACCAAAAAGTTTTGCATTTCCTCGTTTCACTCTTTTCTAAGTGCTGAAAAGTACTTCTAACTTTCTAAAAAGTTCTAAAAAGTTTAAAAAGTTTTTTTTCTCTGTCTTTCTAAAAGCTCTGACAAACGTTTTTTCTCTTTTTCTATCACTTTAACTCTCTCTAAAAATGTCTGGCACAGGCCAAAATGTTGATCTGTCCAAACTTGCATATGATCACCTTAGCTGGAAAGGAGCAAGGAGTCTCTGCATAGAGAGAGGTTTGAGTGTAGGGAAGAATCCTTCTTTGGAATTGTTACTTAACATGCTTAGAGAACAAGATAAGGCTAAAAGTGCCCCATCTGTTGAAAAAGTAGCTAATGGTTCCCAATCTGATCCAGGGACTCCCCCAGGAAAATATTCAGGAAAGAAACTTCCAAGCCTGCCCATTACTAGACAGTCTAGCATAGTTGGTACTGATGTTGAGTCACACCATACAGATAGTGTTGTCTCACATCATAGCAAGAGCATTCATTCTCATCACAGTAGAAATGATGTTTCTGTTAGCCAAGCTGTTAGGGTGCCCTCTGTAAGGGACAGGTCTCCTTCTGTCCATTCTCATCATACTTCTGTTTCAAGACATGTCCCTCCCACCCACCCTGATGACAGATTGTTAGAAAGGGAGCTCAATAGATTGAGAGTGGAACAAACCAGACTGAAGCTCAAGAAGCAACAGCTGGATTTGGAGAGACAGACTTTAGAAGTAGAGAAGGAGAGACAGAAACTGGGTTTAGAAACCCATGGTGGCAGCAGCAGTATTCCCCATAGTCATCCTGCAAAAGAGCATGATTCCAGGAATCTGCACAAGATAGTTCCCCCTTATAAGGAGGGGGATGACATTAACAAGTGGTTTGCTGCACTTGAGAGGGCCTGTGCTGTACAGGATGTCCCTCAAAGGCAGTGGGCTGCTATCCTATGGCTATCATTTAGTGGAAAAGGTAGGGATAGGCTCCTTACTGTGAAAGAAAATGAAGCTAATGATTACAAAGTTCTTAAGAATGCACTCCTGGATGGTTATGGCTTAACCACTGAACAATACAGGAAATGCGGTTTTGTGTAGATTATAGAGGTCTCAACCTGGTAACCAAAACTGATGCTCACCCTATACCCAGGGCAGATGAGGTCATAGGTACACTGGCATCTGCCAAGTATCTAAGCACTTTTGATTTGACTGCAGGGTATTGGCAGATCAAATTATCAGAAGATGCTAAACCTAAAACTGCATTTTCAACCATTGGAGGACATTACCAGTTCACAGTAATGCCTTTTGGATTGAAAAATGCACCTGCCACTTTTCAGAGGTTGGTGAACACAGTCCTGCAAGGGCTGGAAGCTTTCAGGGCAGCATATTTGGACGATATAGCTGTCTTTAGCTCCAGCTGGGATGATCACCTGGTCCACCTATGGAAAGTTTTAGAGGCCCTGCAAAAGGCGGGCCTCACTATCAAGGCTTCAAAGTGCCAGATAGGGCAGGGTAAGGTGGTTTATCTGGGACACCTTGTTGGTGGGGAACAGATTGCACCACTTCAGGGGAAAATCCAAACAATTATTGATTGGGTTCCCCCTACCACTCAGACTCAGGTGAGAGCCTTCCTAGGCCTCACTGGGTATTACAGGAGGTTCATTAAGAACTATGGCTCCATTGCAGCCCCTCTTAATGACCTCACATCCAAGAAAATGCCTAAAAAGGTATTATGGACAGCAAACTGTCAGAAAGCTTTTGAGGAGCTGAAGCAGGCCATGTGCTCTGCACCTGTCCTGAAAAGCCCTTGTTACTCTAAAAAATTCTATGTCCAAACTGATGCATCTGAATTAGGAGTAGGGGCAGTCCTATCACAACTTAATTCTGAGGGCCAGGATCAACCTGTTGCTTTTATTAGTAGGAGGTTGACCCCTAGAGAAAAGCGTTGGTCTGCCATAGAGAGGGAGGCCTTTGCTGTGGTCTGGGCTCTGAAGAAGTTGAGGCCATACCTGTTTGGCACTCACTTCATTGTTCAGACAGACCACAAACCTCTACTTTGGCTAAAACAAATGAAAGGTGAAAATCCTAAATTATTGAGGTGGTCCATATCCCTACAGGGAATGGACTATACAGTGGAACATAGACCTGGGAGTAGCCACTCCAAAGCAGATGGACTCTCCAGATATTTCCACTTAGACAATGAAGACACATCAGGTCATGGCTAGTCTTATTGTCCTTCGTTTGGGGGGGGGGGTTGTGTAGGAAAGTACCATCTTGCCTGGCATGTTACCCCCATTTTTCACTATATATATGTTGTTTTAGTTGTATGTGTCACTGGGACCCTGTCATCCAGGGCCCCAGTGCTCATAAGTGTGCCTGAATGTGTTACCTGTGTAGTGACTAACTGTCTCACTGAGGCTCTGCTAATCAGAACCTCAGTGGTTATGCTCTCTCATTTCTTTCCAAATTGTCACTAACAGGCTAGTGACCAATTTCACCAATTTACATTGGCTTACTGGAACACCCTTATAATTCCCTAGTATATGGTACTAAGGTACCCAGGGTATTGGGGTTCCAGGAGATCCCTATGGGCTGCAGCATTTCTTTTGCCACCCATAGGGAGCTCTGACAATTCTTACACAGGCCTGCCACTGCAGCCTGAGTGAAATAACGTCCACGTTATTTCACAGCCATTTTTCACTGCACTTAAGTAACTTATAAGTCACCTATATGTCTAACCTTTACCTGGTAAAGGTTGGGTGCTAAGTTACTTAGTGTGTGGGCACCCTGGCACTAGCCAAGGTGCCCCCACATTGTTCAGGGCCAATTCCCTGGACTTTGTGAGTGCGGGGACACCATTACACGCTTGCACTACATATAGGTCACTACCTATATGTAGCTTCACAATGGTAACTCCGAATATGGCCATGTAATATGTCTATGATCATGGAATTGCCCCCTCTATACCATCCTGGCATAGTTGGCACAATCCCATGATCCCAGTGGTCTGTAGCACAGACCCTGGTACTGCCAAACTGCCTTTCCCGGGGTTTCACTGCAGCTGCTGCTGCTGCCAACCCCTCAGACAGGCATCTGCCCTCCTGGGGTCCAGCCAGGCCTGGCCCAGGATGGCAGAACAAAGGACTTCCTCTGAGAGAGGGTGTTACACCCTCTCCCTTTGGAAAATGGTGTGAAGGCAGGGGAAGAGTAGCCTCCCCCAGCCTCTGGAAATGCTTTCTTGGGCACAGATGTGCCCAATTCTGCATAAGCCAGTCTACACCGGTTCAGGGGACCCCTTAGCCCTGCTCTGGCGCGAAACTGGACAAAGGAAAGGGGAGTGACCACTCCCCTGACCTGTACCTCCCCTGGGAGGTGCCCAGAGCTCCTCCAGTGTGCTCCAGACCTCTGCCATCTTGGAAACAGAGGTGCTGCTGGCACACTGGACTGCTCTGAGTGGCCAGTGCCACCAGGTGACGTCAGAGACTCCTTGTGATAGGCTCCTTCAGGTGTTGCTAGCCTATCCTCTCTCCTAGGTAGCCAAACCCTCTTTTCTGGCTATTTAGGGTCTCTGGCCCTCATTCTGACCCTGGTGGTCGGTGATAAAGCGGCGGCCAAGCCGCCAACAGGCCGGCGGTCTAAAATATGCAATTCTGACCCTGGCGGGAACCGCCAACACAGCCCACCGTATTAACACTCCGCCCGCCACGGCGGTACAAACAAACAGCGCGGCGGTTCCCGCCAACAGCCAGGCGGCAGACAATGTACCGCCCACCCTATTACGACCCACCAATCCGGCACCTTTTCCGGGGCGGGAGCACCGCCGATAAGAACACGGCGGAAACAGACTACGAACGGGAAAACGCTCACCTCTACGCACTCCACGCGAGATTCCGGCAGTATGGAACCAGAGTTGCAGGTCATCCCCGCACTCCTATACCTGCTCATATACCAGGAGCACGCCCGGCGGCGCGGAAGACATCGGTGAGTACTGCACCTACGACACAGGGGAGGGAAAAGATTACCGGCACACACCCACCCACCCACACCCACTACAACACACACATCAATGCATTCCCACAGATCACTGTCACAACCCACAAACCACCCCCCTCCGAAATAATGCAAAGACCAAAAGAAGAGATCATAAACGGGCAGATATATTGAAATATGTACACCAGTAATCCCAATAAATAAATAAACTATGTACAAAATATATACAGCTACTAAATGTAGTCCAACCACTGTCCGTGGATCACAGGGGTCCTGTGCAAAGGGGCAAGGCCCAGTCCCACGACAAGAACTCCACGGAGAGAACACTGCAGGGGCATCAGAAAGAAAATAGGACAGGCACCTCAGGGGGAAGGGAAGGGGGGGCACCTCAGCCACTTGAGTACACGACGCCAGATCCACGAGGGGACTCCATGACCACTGGGCCATCCTGGGGAGAGCAAAGCCACAGTCCAAACAGTCCATACAGTGGGTGGCCTGCCCACTGGCCCATCCTGGGGAGAGCAAAGCCACAGTCCAAACAGTCCATACAGTGGGTGGCCTGCCCACTGGCCCATCCTGGGGAGAGCAAAGCCACAGTCCATACAGTCCATACAGTGGGTGGCCTGCCCACTGGGCCATCCTGGGGAGAGCAAAGCCACAGTCCATACAGTCCATAACAGACCCCACTGCCACTGGAGGAGGCAAGTTGGCCAGAGGACATCCTGCAGCCCTGTCCGAGATAGATCCTGCCCTGCCACGTCTGCCAAAGGGCCAGCGGTTCTTGCCTTGAAGGGCCCAGTTCAGCGCTCCTTGCCTTGAAGGGCCCAGTTCAGCGGTTCTTGAGACGGCGGGGCCCAGCGGAGCGGTTCTTGAGACGGCGGGGCCCAGTTCAGCGGTTCTTGAGACGGCGGGGCCCAGCGGAGCGGTTCTTGAGACGGCGGGGCCCAGTTCAGCGGTTCTGGAGACGGCGGGGCCCAGTTCAGCGCTCCTTGCCTTGAAGGGCCCAGTTCAGCGGTTCTTGAGACGGTGGGGCCCAGCGGAGCGGTTCTTGAGACGGCGGGGCCCAGTTCAGCGGTTCTTGAGACGGCGGGGCCCAGCGGAGCGGTTCTTGAGACGGCGGGCCCAGTTCAGCGGTTCTGGAGACGGCGGGGCCCAGTTCAGCGCTCCTTGCCTTGAAGGGCCCAGTTCAGCGGTTCTTGAGACGGCGGGGCCCAGCGGAGCGGTTCTTGAGACGGCGGGGCCCAGTTCAGCGGTTCTTGAGACGGCGGGGCCCAGCGGAGCGGTTCTTGAGACGGCGGGGCCCAGTTCAGCGGTTCTGGAGACGGCGGGGCCCAGTTCAGCGCTCCTTGCCTTGAAGGGCCCAGTTCAGCGGTTCTTGAGAAGGCGGGGCCCAGCGGAGCGGTTCTTGAGACGGCGGGGCCCAGCGGAGCGGTTCTTGAGACGGCGGGGCCCAGTTCAGCGGTTCTGGAGACGGCGGGGCCCAGTTCAGCGCTCCTTGCCTTGAAGGGCCCAGTTCAGCGGTTCTTGAGACGGCGGGGCCCAGCGGAGCGGTTCTTGAGACGGCGGGGCCCAGTTCAGCGGTTCTTGAGACGGCGGGGCCCAGCGGAGCGGTTCTTCAGACGGCGGGGCCCAGTTCAGCGGTTCTGGAGACGGCGGGGCCCAGTTCAGCGGTTCTTGAGACGGCGGGGCCCAGCGGAGCGGTTCTTGAGACGGCGGGGCCCAGTTCAGCGGTTCTTGAGATGGCGGGGCCCAGCGGAGCGGTTCTTGAGACGGCGGGGCCCAGTTCAGCGGTTCTTGAGACGGCGGGGCCCAGCGGAGCGGTTCTTGAGACGGCGGGGCCCAGTTTAGCGGTTCTTTAGACTGCGGGGCCCAGCGGAGCGGTTCTTGAGACGGCGGGGCCCAGTTCAGCGGTTCTTGAGACGGCGGCCGGTCTATGGCCAACTGCTAATTGCCTGGTGGTGCCCTCCTGGGCAGCGGGGATGGTGCTCCTTCAATGCCCACCTGGGCTGTGGGTGGTGGGGCCCTCCTGGCCAGCTGGGCTGGGTCCTCCCTGGGCAGCGGCTATGGGGGTGGTGGGCTCTCCCGGGGCAGCTGTGCCGGTTCCTCCCGGGGCAGCGGCTATGGGGGTTGTGGGCTCCTCCTGGGCAGCAGCCCTGCTGCCTGACCTCTCCGACTTGCTGCCCTTGCCCTCCTTAGTCGTGGGCCTGTGGCCCTTTCCTCCCTTTGGAGCTGTGGCTGGTGACTGTCTCTGGGTGGTGTCCGGGGGGGATGTAGAAGGCGGGCTCCTGCGGCGCCCCTTCCGCCTTCTGCTCCTCTTCCCAGGGGGTGGGCTGGCTGTCCCCTTGCTGCTGGGCGAAGATCCAGACATGCGGGCTGGCGGGCTCCAATACCCCTGCACCCTTGTCAAGGGGGCTGCAGGGCTGGTGGTGGCTGAGGTGCTCTTCTTACCCCGACGAGAAGGAGGGGGGGCTCAGGGTCAGGAAAGAAGTTAGTAGTGGCGAGGAAGAGCTTCTTGGGACAATGGAGAGTGGTAGGTACAGTGGGAATGGGAGTGGAGGGAGAGGATGTGGTTGTAGGTGAGTCACGTTTGCTGTCTTTGGGTGCAGGTGCAGGAGGGATAGGCTGTCGTGAGGTGGATGGCTGTTGGGTGGGTGGGTGGCTGCGTTTGTGTGGTGTGGAAGAGGGGGTGACAGACACAGTGGGAGAGGACACAGGGGACGTGTAAATGGCAGTGGGGGTGGTGACTGCACGTGTGCGGACTGGAGTGGAGGGTGTGCTGGTGATGGAAACACTGGCTGATGGTGAGGTGAATGGAGGTGTGAGTGTAGACGTCACAGGGAGGGAGGAGGGAGACGAGGAGGTGGGGGTCACAGAGGTGGTAGTGACTGTTGGCATGTCTGCATCGGAATGTTGCGTGTGTGAATGTCTGCGTGATCTGTGGTGCTTATGTTTGGATGAGCTTCTCTTGGGTGTTGAGGTGTGTGCAGGCTGGTCTGATGGTGTGGGTGGGACAGGCAGAGGAACAGGAGACTGGGAGGAGGGAGTTAGTAGAGGCAGGCAGGAGACAGGGACAATGGCTGCCGTCAGTGCTGAGGCCAGAGCCTGGAACGATCGCTGATGGGCAGCCTGACCCGAATGAATGCCCTCCAGGTACGCATTGCTGCGATGAACCTCCCTCTCCACCCCCTGGATGGCATTCAAAAGGGTAGTCTGCCCAACAATGAGCGTTCGGAGGAGGTCAATGACCTCCTCACTGAGGGCAGCGGGGGTAACAGGGGCAGGGCCTGAGGTGCCTGGGGCGAAGGAGATGCCCGGCTTCCTGGCAGAGCGGGCACGGGGCGAACGCTGAGGGGCTGCTGGGAGGGCGGAGATGGTGCGCTGGGTGGCGGCTGTACCTGTAATGGCGGGGGGCACGGATGGTGCCACCCCCGCAAGGGAGCCCCCTTCCGAGGACGTGTCCGTGTCGCTGCAGGGTCCAGTCGTCCCCGTCGTGGAGCTCCCCTCGCCCTCCGTCTCACTGGTCCAGTCTGACTCTGTGGCATGGCCCTCCTGGGCCATGTGAGATGCAGCTCCCTCCTGCCCCGATGCCACTTCTCCTCCGCCTGATGATGCTGATGCACACAAGCACAGAAAGACAAACAAAAAGGGGGGGGGAGAGAGAAATAAAGGGATATTGATTACATGGATCTCCGGTACAGTTAGCGGACATGACAGACACAGATGCCCCCTGCACTAAGTTGCGCACTTGGGGTCTGCTACGCATTCCGTGGAACATGCCCTACACGCCTAGAGTTGACAACTGCACCCATGGATGACACGGCCCAGGGATGGCTGTACTGACAAACTACTGAGGGTGGTGGCTGGGGACACAGGGGCTTACGGGGGTGCCCAGCCTACAGATATCGCCCTGGCCTAGGGGGACCCCCAGCCCTCCTCCCCCACCCAGACACCTCCACTGCGCGACAACAGAGTAGATAATGCTTGTACTCACCCCCTTGTGTCTGCTGTGCTGCCCTCACGCGCCCATCCAAATCAGGGTAGGCCACCGCCAGGATCCGGAACATCAGGGGGCTCAGTTGACGGCAGGCACCCCGCCTACGTTGGGAGGCCATCCCCAGCAGAGACTCGGCGGTCTTCTTGGTCCCGCGGCGGATGTCCTCCCACCTCTTGCGGCAGTGGGTGCCCCGTCGATGGTGGACCCCCAGGGTCCGGACTTCCTTGGCGATGGCACGCCAAATCCCGATCTTCTCATGGGCGCGGACCTATGTGACACGTACAGGGAGGGAGAAATACCACGTTCAAGTTTGTCAGCATTTTCCTTGCCAGTGGCCCAACGCCCCCCATCCCCGCCAGGCCCCCCGCCATGCCCCCCGCCATGCCCAACATGTCCCCCATCCTCGCCAGGCCCCCCGCCATGCCCCCCGCCAGGCCCAACATGCCCCCCAACCCCGCCATGCCCCCCGCCAGGCCCAACATACCCCCCATCCCCGCCAGGCCCCCCGCCATGCCCAACATGCCCCCCATCCCCGCCAGGCCCCCCGCCATGCCCCCCGCCATGCCCAACATACCCCCCATCCCCGCCAGGCCCCCCGCCATGCCCCCCGCCATGCCCAACATGCCCCCCATCCCCGCCAGGCCCCCCGCCATGCCCCCCGCCAGGCCCAACATGCCCCCCATCCCCGCCATGCCCCCCGCCAGGCCCAACATGCCCCCCATCCCCGCCAGGCCCCCCGCCATGCCCAACATGCCCCCCATCCCCGCCAGGCCCCCCGCCATGCCCCCCGCCATGCCAAACATGCCCCCCATCCCCGCCAGGCCCCCCGCCATGCCCCCCGCCATGCCCCCCGCCAGGCCCAACATGCCCCCCATCCCCGCCATGCCCCCCGCCAGGCCCAACATGCCCCCCATCCCCGCCAGGCCCCCGCCATGCCCAACATGCCCCCCATCCCCGCCAGGCCCCCCGCCATGCCCCCCGCCATGCCCAACATGCCCCCCATCCCCGCCAGGCCCCCCGCCATGCCCCCCGCCATGCCCAACATGCCCCCCATCCCCGCCAGGCCCCCCGCCAGGTCCAACATGCCCCCCATCCCCGCCATGCCCCCCGCCAGGCCCAACATGCCCCCCATCCCCGCCAGGCCCCCCGCCATGCCCCCCATCCCCGCCAGGCCCCCCGCCATGCCCCCGCCATGCCCACCATGCCCCCCATCCCCGCCAGGCCCCCCGCCATGCCCCCCGCCAGGCCCAACATGCCCCCCATCCCCGCCATGCCCCCCGCCAGGCCCAACATGCCCCCCATCCCCGCCAGGCCCCCCGCCATGCCCAACATGCCCCCCATCCCCGCCAGGCCCCCCGCCATGCCCCCCGCCATTCCCAACATGCCCCCCATCCCCGCCAGGCCCCCCGCCATGCCCCCCGCCATGCCCAACATGCCCCCCATCCCCACCAGGCCCCCCGCCAGGCCCCCAAGCCAGCCAGTGGCCCCAAATCCAGATTGAATTAAACTCACTTGTTGGTCTGGAGGACCGTAGAGTAGCGCATACTGGGGGAGGACCCCATCCACAAGTTTCTCCAACTCCTCTTCAGTGAAGGCAGGGGCCCTTTCCCCAGGTGCAGCAGCCATTGTCCCTTCCAGACCGAGGTCACAGCAACACTTGCAGTATAGGTCCTCTCCTGTGAAAGTTCAAGTCGCAAGTGGATAAGTAGATAGAAAATGGCGGTCACGTCCGCGGCGGTGCGTACCGCGGCGGTGCGTCCCGCCACCGCCGGCGCCCTTCGCCATTGGCTCCTGAAACCCATAGGCTTCAAAGTTAACCAATGCGGCTTGGCGCCGCGGTCTTGGCCCGCCGCCCGCCGCGGTGTGCCACGTCAGCGCATTGACCTCACATCCCATTGTCACACTTCACAGGTCAGGCAGCCGCCATTTCCAGGGCCCACATGGCTCAATTTCAACTGCATCACACAGGCCTAGGCCTTGCATAGCCACTCAGACACGCCATTCACTGCATAGAGAATCGTTTACTGTGCTAGCTGTGAGTACGTAACTGTGGGTTGCTTGACTGTGTGCTCCATGTTGTCCTTCCTAGGCACCGTCCGCTGGGTTGGGCGAGGAGACGGATGAATCCTCCCGTGTACCGACCGCTGGTGGACCTGTCGACAATGGAAGAACGCCACATTATCCTGACCTACCGTCTTAACCGTGCCACTATCCATGAACTGTGTGCCCAGCTGGAGCCCGACCTGATGTCCCCCATCCGCCAACCCACAGGGATTCCCCCTCTGGTGCAGGTCATGTCAGTACTCCATTTCTTGGCAAGTGGGTCATTTCAGACAACCGTGGGAATTGCTTCTGGGATGTCTCAGACCATGTTTTCGAAGGTGTTATCCAGAGTGTTGTCTGCCCTGATGAAATCCGTGAGGAGCTACATCATTTTCCCTGAGGTGGGCGAATTGGCTACAGTGAAGGGTGATTTCTACGCCCTTGGACATATTCCCAACGTAATTGGTGCCATTGATGGGACCCATGTGGCTTTGGTTCCCCCAAGAGACAGGGAGCAGGTGTACAGGAACAGAAAAAATTACCATTCAATGAACATCCAGGTGGTGTGTTTGGCTGACCAGTACATCTCGCATGTAAATGCCAAATTCCCAGGGTCAGTGCATGACGCCTACATCCTCAGGAATAGCAGCATCCCTTACGTGATGGAACAGCTACAGAGACACCGTGTATGGCTAGTGGGGGACTCTGGGTACCCCAACCTGTCGTGGCTACTGACCCCAGTAAGGAATCCCCGGACCAGGGCAGAGGAACGGTACAATGAGGCCCATGGGCGTACTAGGAGGGTGATCGAACGCACCTTTGGCCTCCTAAAGGCCAGGTTTAGGTGCCTGCATATGACAGGTGGATCCCTAATGTACTCACCTAAGAAGGTGTGTCACATCATCGTGGCCTGCTGCATGCTTCACAACCTGGCTTTGCGCCGCCAGGTGCCTTTCCTGCAGGAGGATGGTCGAGACGGTGGTGTTGTGGCAGCGGTGGAACCTGAGGAGAGTGACGAGGAGGAAGACGACGGGGCTGAAACAGACAACAGGGACAGAATCATTGAACAGTACTTCCAATAGGACATAGGTAACATTTCAAAGATAATTTAGTAAATGTTAACTACTCTCCTGCATCTCTGCTGCCTGTCTATTTGCCCCAGTGTATGATGACTGAGTTTTGGCTTTTCCCTCCCTATTTCAGATCTGGGGTCCCCACTACGAGTCCTGTGCTTCGTTTCCCCATGGACTACAGCTTTGTGGCAGCTGTTTGTTGACTTCACCATGTACAAGGACATATTTGCACTGTCATGTCAATTACAATATATTGAAATCACAGCCAGACTCCAGATATTTTGGTGCAAAATAGGTGTTTATTTAAGTGCTCAAAATGGGATGGGTGGTTTCAAGTGGGTGGGGGCTATGGTGAAGGAATGTCCATGGCAGAGTCCAGAGTAACAGTCACACAGGTGCATTGTCCAGAGGCCTGTGGAGAGATGGAGCATGGGCAGTTCAAGGATGGACAGGGTGACAATGTGGGACAGTGGGATGACATCAGGTGGTATCCATTGCTGGCGGGGGTCTTGACATCCTACTCTGTCTTCTTGCGAGATCTCAGGGCCCTCTTGCGGGGTGGTTCTTCTCCTGCAGGAGGTGGGGGTCTGGTGGGCTGCTGCTGTGCGGGGGCCTCCTGTCCACTAGCGCCGGCGGAGGTGGTTGGCTGTTCTTGGTCCAGGCTAGTGGCAGGGGCCCTTGGGTGTTGTTGAGTGTCCGCCCTGGTGTTGACGAGGTCCTGCAGCAGCCCTACCATGGTAACCAGGGTGGTGTTGATGGCTCTGATGTCCTCCCTGTACCCCCGATAGTGTTCCTCCTGCAGTACCTGGATCTCCGGGAACCGGGCCAGTACCGTCGCCATCGTCTCCTGGGAGCGGTTGTATGCTCCCATGATGGTGGTGAGGACCTCGTGGAGAGTGGGTTCCCTGGGCCTCTCCTCCCCCCCCTGTCGCACAGCTGCCCTCCGAGTTCCCCTGTTTCCCTGGGCCTCTGCCCCCTGGCCGGTGTGCCCACTACCACTGCCCCCAGGTCCCTGTTGTTGTTGGGGTGGTGGGTTATCCTGGGTGCCCTGTAGTGGTAGACACACCGCAGATTGACGCGCCCTGGAGACAGAGGCATGGGCCCGCTGGGTGGGAGCTGTGCGGGTGTTCCCAGAGGGGTTTGGGTCTGTAGTGGCCTGGGCCTGTGTGAGGGGAACCGACTGTCCAGAGGTCCCCGATGGTCCGGGCTGGTCATCGGTGTCCAGGTCGACAGAGCTGCTGTCATCGCTGACGGCCTCTTGGGTGGGGGGTGTGGAGAATTCTGGCCCCTCCGCCGCGGTGTGTTGACGGTCGGGTCCTGCAGGGGTATAGAGGTATGGTTATAGTTTCAATGTGTGGCATATGGGTGTATCTATGGGTTCTCGTGTCCCCAAGTGCTGGCATTCGTGTGTGGGGGCTTTGGTGAGGGTGGCTTGTGGGGGGGATGTGTATATGCATTGGGCATGCTTTGGTGATGGGTGTCCATGCTTAGTGGACGCATGCAGGCCTAGGTTTTGGGATGTGTGGGTTGTGATGGTGAGACATTGGCGGGGAATAGGTGTGCTGGGGGTGGGGGTGAGGATGGTGGTGGGGGTGAGGATGGTGGTGGGGGTGAGGGTGGGGGTGAGGATGGGGGTGGGGGTGAGGGTGGGGTTCGAGGATGGGGGTGAGGGTTGGGGTATGATTTGGCATGCAGGTGGGGGGGAAGCAGTATTGAAGCTTCAACTTACCAGTATCCATTCCTCCGCCGACTCCTGCGAGGCCGTCAGGATGCAGGATGTTCAAGACTTCCTCCTCCCATGATGTGAATTGTGGGGGTTGAGGTGGGGGTCCTCCGCCAGTCTTCTGCACGGCGATGTTGTGCCTGGATACCATGGAACGCACCTTCCCCCGTAGGTCGTTCCATCGCTTCCTGATGTCTTCCCGATTTCTGGGGTGCTGTCCCACTGCGTTGACCCTGTCGACAATCCTCTGCCATAGCTCCGTCCTCCGGGCAATGCTGGTGTATTGTATCTGTGTGCCGAACAGCTGGGGCTCTACCCGAACGATTTCCTCCACCATGACCCTGAGTTCTTCGTCTGTGAAGCGGGGTTGTCTTTGGGGTGCCATGGGGTGGTGTGTATGATGTGTGGGGTGGAGTATGTGTATTTAAGTGAGTTGAGTGTGGTGGTGTGTGTTGTTTTGTGTGTGGATAGTGTGTGGGTGATGGTGTTGAGTGGCTGTGGCTGTTAGTTTGTGGATGCTGGTGTCTCGCTCTGGCCTTCTTTCAGAATTTTTTTGCGTAGGGGTTTGTGGGTGATGTGGGTGTGTGTTTTATATTGTATTGTGTGGGAGTGGTGTGTGTATGTGTATCAGGTGTGTGGGATTCAAATCGTCCAATGTGGCTGAGTTTTGTTCGTTTGTGTGTATTCTGACCGCGGCGGTGTGTCCCGCCAATGGAATACCGCGTTTGAATGACCGCCGCGTGGATTCGTGGGTCGTAATGGCATGGGCGTATTTCTGTTGGCGTGGCGGTGGAGGTTTGGTCACCTCCACCTTTCCGCCGACCGCTGGTCTGGCGGTCGGTTGTGGCGGTCGGATTTTCGGAGGTTTGCCTTCTGCGGGTCAGAATGACCGTGGCGGGTTTCCGCGGCCGCGGCGGTGTTATGGCGGTCTTCTGACCGGCGGTAAGTGCATTTTACCGCCGGGGTCAGAATGACCACCTCTGTCTCTTGGGATTCCTTAGATAACGAATGCAAGAGCTCATCCGAGTTCCTCTGCATCTCTCTCTTCACCTTCTGCCAAGGAATCGACTGCTGACCGCGCTGGAAGCCTGCAAAACTGCAACATAGTAGCAAAGACGACTACTGCAACTCTGTAACGCTGATCCTGCCGCCTTCTCGACTGTTTTCCTGGTGGTGCATGCTGTGGGGGTAGTCTGCCTCCTCTCTGCACTAGAAGCTCCGAAGAAATCTCCCGTGGGTCAACGGAATCGTCCCCCTGCAACCGCAGGCACCAAAAAGCTGCATTACCAGTCCCTTGGGTCTCCTCTCAGCACGATGAGCGAGGTCCCTCGAATCCAGCAACTGTGTCCAAGTGACCCCCACAGTCCAGTGACTCTTCAGTCCAAGTTTGGTGGAGGTAAGTCCTTGCCTCCCCACGCCAGACTGCATTGCTGGGAACCGCGACTTTTGCAGCTACTCCGGCCCCTGTGCACTTCCAGCGGAAATCCTTTGTGCACAACCAAGCCTGGGTCCACGGCACTCTAACCTGCATTGCACGACCTCCTAAGTTGTTCTCCGGTGACGTGGGACTTTTTTGTGCGACTTTGGGTGAGCACCATTTCATGCATCCTCGTAGTGCCTGTTTCTGGCACTTCTCCAGGTGCTACCTGCTGCTGAGAGGGCTCCTTGTCTTGCTCGACGTCCCCTCTCTCTCCTGACGTAATTTGCGACATCCTGATCTTTCCTGGGCCATAGCAGCATCCAAAAACGCTTACCGCACGATTTGCAGCTAGCAAGGCTTGTTGGCGGTCTTTCGGCGGGAAAACACTTCTGCACAACTCTCCACGGCAAGTGGAATCCGTCCACCAAAGGGGAAGTCTCTAGCCCTTTTCGTTCCTGCAGAAACCTCAGCTTCTTCTGTCCAGTAGAAGCTTCTTTGCACCCGCAGCTGGCATTTCCTGGGGCTCTGCTAATCAGAACCTCAGTGGTTATGCTCTCTCATTTCTTTCCAAATTGTCACTAACAGGCTAGTGACCAATTTCACCAATTTACATTGGCTTACTGGAACACCCTTATAATTCCCTAGTATATGGTACTAAGGTACCCAGGGTATTGGGGTTCCAGGAGATCCCTATGGGCTGCAGCATTTCTTTTGCCACCCATAGGGAGCTCTGACAATTCTTACACAGGCCTGCCACTGCAGCCTGAGTGAAATAACGTCCACGTTATTTCACAGCCATTTTTCACTGCACTTAAGTAACTTATAAGTCACCTATATGTCTAACCTTTACCTGGTAAAGGTTGGGTGCTAAGTTACTTAGTGTGTGGGCACCCTGGCACTAGCCAAGGTGCCCCCACATTGTTCAGGGCCAATTCCCTGGACTTTGTGAGTGCGGGGACACCATTACACGCTTGCACTACATATAGGTCACTACCTATATGTAGCTTCACAATGGTAACTCCGAATATGGCCATGTAATATGTCTATGATCATGGAATTGCCCCCTCTATACCATCCTGGCATAGTTGGCACAATCCCATGATCCCAGTGGTCTGTAGCACAGACCCTGGTACTGCCAAACTGCCTTTCCCGGGGTTTCACTACAGCTGCTGCTGCTGCCAACCCCTCAGACAGGCATCTGCCCTCCTGGGGTCCAGCCAGGCCTGGCCCAGGATGGCAGAACAAAGGACTTCCTCTGAGAGAGGGTGTTACACCCTCTCCCTTTGGAAAATGGTGTGAAGGCAGGGGAAGAGTAGCCTCCCCCAGCCTCTGGAAATGCTTTCTTGGGCACAGATGTGCCCAATTCTGCATAAGCCAGTCTACACCGGTTCAGGGGACCCCTTAGCCCTGCTCTGGCGCGAAACTGGACAAAGGAAAGGGGAGTGACCACTCCCCTGACCTGTACCTCCCCTGGGAGGTGCCCAGAGCTCCTCCAGTGTGCTCCAGACCTCTGCCATCTTGGAAACAGAGGTGCTGCTGGCACACTGGACTGCTCTGAGTGGCCAGTGCCACCAGGTGACGTCAGAGACTCCTTGTGGTAGGCTCCTTCAGGTGTTGCTAGCCTATCCTCTCTCCTAGGTAGCCAAACCCTCTTTTCTGGCTATTTAGGGTCTCTGTCTCTTGGGATTCCTTAGATAACGAATGCAAGAGCTCATCCGAGTTCCTCTGCATCTCTCTCTTCACCTTCTGCCAAGGAATCGACTGCTGACCGCGCTGGAAGCCTGCAAAACTGCAACATAGTAGCAAAGACGACTACTGCAACTCTGTAACGCTGATCCTGCCGCCTTCTCGACTGTTTTCCTGGTGCATGCTGGTGCATGCTGTGGGGGTAGTCTGCCTCCTCTCTGCACTAGAAGCTCCGAAGAAATCTCCCGTGGGTCAACGGAATCGTCCCCCTGCAACCGCAGGCACCAAAAAGCTGCATTACCGGTCCCTTGGGTCTCCTCTCAGCACGATGAGCGAGGTCCTTCGAATCCAGCAACTGTGTCCAAGTGACCCTGACAGTCCAGTGACTCTTCAGTCCAAGTTTGGTGGAGGTAAGTCCTTGCCTCCCCACGCCAGACTGCATTGCTGGGAACCGCGACTTTTGCAGCTACTCCGGCCCCTGTGCACTTCCAGCGGAAATCCTTTGTGCACAACCAAGCCTGGGTCCACGGCACTCTAACCTGCATTGCACGACCTCCTAAGTTGTTCTCCGGTGACGTGGGACTTTTTTGTGCGACTTTGGGTGAGCACCATTTCATGCATCCTCGTAGTGCCTGTTTCTGGCACTTCTCCAGGTGCTACCTGCTGCTGAGAGGGCTCCTTTTCTTGCTCGACATCCCCTCTCTCTCCTGACGCAATTTGCGACATCCTGATCTTTCCTGGGCCATAGCAGCATCCAAAAATGCTTACCGCACGATTTGCAGCTAGCAAGGCTTGTTGGCGGTCTTTGGGCGGGAAAACACTTCTGCACAACTCTCCACGGCAAGTGGGATCCGTCCACCAAAGGGGAAGTCTCTAGCCCTTTTCGTTCCTGCAGAAACCTCAGCTTCTTCTGTCCAGTAGAAGCTTCTTTGCACCCGGAGCTGGCATTTCCTGGGCATCTGCCCATCTCCGACTTGCTTGTGACTTTTGGACTTGGTCCCCTTGTTCTACAGGTACCCTCGACTGGAAATCCATCGCTGTTGCATTGTTGGTTTGTGTCTTTCCTGCCTTATTCCCCTATCACGACTTCTTAGTCCTTTGGGGAACTTTAGTGCACTTTGCACTCACTTTTCAGGGTCTTGGGGTGGGCTATTTTTCTAACCCTCACTATTTTCTAATAGTCCCAGCGACCCTCTACAAGGTCACATAGGTTTGGGGTCCATTCGTGGTTCGCATTCCACTTTTGGAGTATATGGTTTGTGTTGCCCCTATCCCTATGTGTCCCCATTGCATCCTATTGTAACTATACATTGTTTGCACTGTTTTCTAAGACTATACTGCATATTTCTGATATTGTGTATATATATCTTGTGTATATTTCCTATCCTCATACTGAGGGTACTCACTGAGATACTTTTGGCATATTGTCATAAAAATAAAGTACCTTTATTTTTAGTATATCTGTGTATTGTGTTTTCTTATGATATTGTGCATATGACACTAAGTGGTACTGTAGGAGCTTCACTCGTCTCCTAGTTCAGCCTAAGCTGCTCTGCTAAGCTACCATTATCTATCAGCCTATGCTGCTAGACACCCTATACACTAATATGGGATAACTGGGCCTGGTGCAAGGTGCAAGTACCCCTTGATACTCACTACAAGCCAGTCCAGCCTCCTACAGTTCCCCTGAAGGAGACCAAGAAATTAGCCAAAATACAGTGAATATTTTTTTTTTCTTCAAAGAAATTGGAAAAAAGGGCTGCAGAATGCGGCTCGTGTTTTTTCCCCTGACAATGGCATCAACAAAGGGTTTGCGGTGGCAAGATCACCATCTTCCCAACTTTCAGGAACAGGCAGACTTGAATTAGAAAACCCAATTTTTCAATACAGTTTTGACATTTTACTGGGACATATCCCATTTTTACTATTTTTTGTGCTTTCAGCCTCCTTCCAGTTAGTGACAGAAATGAGTGAGAAACTAGTGCTGGATCCCAGAAAGCTAAACAATTCTGAAATGTAGACAAAATTCTGAATTCAGCAAGGGGTCATTTGTGTAGATCCTACAAGTGTTTCCTACAGAAAATAACAGCTGAAATAACAAAATATTGAAATTGAGGTGAAAAAAAAACATCAATTTTTCTCCACGTTTTACTCTGTAACTTTTTCCTGAAATGTCAGTTTTTTTAAAGCAATATACCGTTACATCAGCTGGACTCTTCTGGTTGCGGGGATATATAGGGCTTGTAGGTACATCAAGAACCCTAGGTACCCAGAGCTAATAAATGAGCTACATCTTGCAATGGGTTTTTATTCTATACCAGGTATACAGCAATTCATTTGCTGAAATATAAAAAGTGAAAAATAGGTATCAAGGAAACCTTTGTATTTCCAAAATGGCCACAAGATAAGGGTTTGAGAAGCAGTGGTTATTTGCACAGCTCTGAATTCCGGGGTGCCCATACTAGCATGTGAATTACAGGGCATTTCTCAAATAGACATCTTTTTTACACACTGTCTTACATTTGGAAGGAAAAAATGTAGGGAAAGACAAGGGGCAAGAACACTTGTTTTGCTATTCTGTGTTTCCCCACGTCTCCAGATAAAAATGGTACCTCACTTGTGTGGATAGGCCTAGCACCCACAGCAGGAAATGCCCCAAAACACAACGTGGACACATCACATTTTCACAAAGAAAACAGAGCTGTTTTTTGCAGCATGCCTAGCTGTGGATTTTGGCCTCTAGCTCAACCTGCACCTAGGGAAACCTAGCAAACCTGCACAGTTTTGAAAACTAGACACCTAGGGGAACCCATGATGGGGTGACTTGTGGGGCTCTGACTAGGTTCTGTTACCCAGAATCCTTTGCAAACCTCAAAATTTGGCCAAAAAAAAACACTTTTTCCTCTCATTCCGGTGACAGAAAGTTCTGGAATCTGAGAGTAGCCACAAATTTCCTTCCACCCAGCGTTCCCCCAAGTCTCTCGATAAAAATTAAATGGTACCTCACTTGTGGGGGTAGGCCTAGCGCCTGCAAAAGGAAATGCCCCAGAACACAACGTGGACACATAATGTTTTTCCACAGAAAACAGAGGTGTTTTTTACAAACTGCCTACCTGTGGATTTTGGCCTCTAGCTCAGCCGGCACCTGGGGAAACCTAGCAAACCAGTGCATTTTTGAAAACTAGGTACCTAGGGGAATCCAAGATGGGGTGACTTGTGGGGCTCTGACCAGGTTCTGTTACCCAGAATCCTTTTCAAACCTCAAAATTTGGCCAAAAAACACTTTTTCCTCTCATTTCTGTTACCCAGAATCCTTTGCAAACCTCAACATTTGGCCAAAAACCACTTTTTCCTCTGATTTCGGTGACAGAAAATTCTGGATTCTGAGAGGAGCCACAAATTTCCTTCCACCTAGCGTTCCCCCAAGTCTCCCGATAAAAATGGTATCTCACTTGTGTGGGTAGGCCTAGTGCCCACGAAAGGAAATGGCCCAAAACACAACCTGGACACATCACATTTTTTCACAGAAAACAAAGGTGTTTTTTACAAAGTGCCTACCTGTGGATTTTGGCCTCTAGCTCAGCTGGCACCTGGGGAAAGCTAGCAAACCAGCACATTTTTGAAAACTAGACACCTAGGGGAATCCAAGATTGGGTGACTTGTGGAGCTCAGATCAGGTTCTGTTACCCAGAATCCTTTGCAAATGTCAAAATGTGGCCCCAAAACACTTTTTCCACTCATTTCGGTGACAGAAAGTTCTGGAATAAGAGAAGAGCCACAAATTTCCTCCCACCCAGCGTTCCCCCAAGTCTCCCAATAAAAATGGTACCTCACTTTTGTGGGTAGGCCTACTGCCCTCAAAAGAAAATGCCCCAAAACACTATCTGGACACATCAAAATTATCAAAAACAAAACTACCTGTTTTTGTGGGGGGCACCTGCATTTTTGGTCCTGGGCTCAGCAGCCATCTAGGGAAACCTACCAAACCCAGATATTTCTGAAAACTAGACACCCGAGGGAGTCCAAGGAGGTATGAGTTGTGTGGATCCTCCAATGTTTTCTTACCCAGAATCCCCAGCAAACCTCAAATTTAGCTAAAAAAAAAAAAATTTCCAACATTTCTGTGTGGGATTACCGCACTGGGAAAAATTTCATACCACTCAATGTTCCCCTCAGTCTCCTGGTAAAAATGATACCTCATTTGTGTAGGTGGGCCAAGTGCTTGTGAAAGGGAAGAGCCAAAAACATGTCGATATTGAGGGGGAACCCAAGGGGGTCCAAAAGGGCAGTTTGCATTTTGTGGATTCCTGCAGATTCCGGAAGGTTCCATCACAAAAACGTGGGGAAAATATGTGATTTCCAGCAAAGTTGGGGGTTTGCTGGGCATTGTGGGTATGAAAATGGTGTGGGTGCATGTGAAACACACCACCCTGGAATCACCCAGATGTTTAGTTTTCAGATGTGTCTAGGTCTTGTGGATTTTTCTACATGGCAGCGTCCCAAAGTCCATAAAGTTCTGCCCTCACCATTCCAAGTGGGACGATTATGAGAGTTAGCCAAGCTCTCATGGGCCAAATGTAAAACCAAAACCCAAAATAATCAAATGTCTTCTTGCTTGCTGTGGGATAAGATGTTTTAGAGAGCGGGGGAAAGCTGAAAGACTGTTACCCCCTTTAGTTGGGAAGGGGGCATAACCAGGCCCATACTGGTTGGTAGCCACCACCCCAATATTTTTTGTTTTTTTTAAATTCCCTGGCATCTAGTAGACTTTCTGCCCCCCCGGGGTGTGGATCAGGGGTAATTGCCCCATCTGCCCACTGGTGAGCTGAACAAATTTGGCCCCATTAATTTGGGGTGGGGATATGGCCATACCTCCAACCCTCTTATTTTTGAAAACAAAAATCTTCCCTGGCCTCTGGTTGGCTTTCTGCCCCCCCATGGGGGCAGATGGGCCTTCCAAAAATAGGCCCATCTGCCCAAGGGGAGCAGATATGGCCAACAGTAATGTACCCCCATGGGGAGCGACCCTTACCCAAGGGGCTGCCCCCCTAAAGAAAACACATGCACACACACACACCAATCCCTGGTGCCTAAGTGGTTTCTGCACCCCTTGGGGGCAGATTGGCCTAAAAAAAATAATCGGACAATCTGCCCTCAAGGGGGGCAGAAATGGTCTAAATACAAAATTGGTCCCACAGGGGAGCGACCCTTGCCTAGAGGGTTGCTCCCCATCTCTAAAAAAACACACACAAAAAATAAAACACAAAAAAAAAATTGCCCTGGTGCTTAGAGGTTGGGGCAGATCAGCCTAATAACAATAGGCCAATCTGCCCCCGGGGGGGCAGAAATGGCCTAAAATAAATCCCCCCCCTTGCCTAAGGGGTCGCTCCCCTTCCGTGAATTTGGCGTGAAAAAAAAAAACTGGTGTCTAGTGGTTTCTGCCCCCCATGGGGCAGACTGGCCTCATAATAATAGGCCTAAATATAATTTGCCCCCTAGGGAGCGACCCTTGCCTAAGGGGTCACTCCCCAACTAAAAAAAAATAAAACAACTAAAAAAAGAAAAAATATCCCTGGCGCCTATTGGGGGGCAGATCAGCCTAACAATAGGCCGACCTGCCCCCGGGGGGGGGGGGGCAGAAAAGGCCTTGAAAAATATTGCCCCCCTGGGGAGCGACCCTTGCCCAAGGAGTCGCTCCCCTCATGCCAGTTTCATCCAAAAATAAATCCTTGGTGTTTAGTGGGCATTTCAAAAGCCGGATTGCTTTACAATCCGGCTTTTGAAATGCTCTGAGAGACTTCATAGGGAAGGAAATTCCTTGTCTTCCCTTTAAAGCCTCACAGGCCCCCATCACATGCTTTGCATTTCCCTTCCGATCGCGCTGGATGGGGAAGTGGCCTCTGATGAGGTCAGCGCGCAAATGTGCGCTGACGTCATTAGACTGGGGGTTTGGGGACAGTCCAGTGCAAGAAAAGTGGCCCAGCACTGGGTGCAGCGCCACTTTTAAAAAAAATCTGGCCCATAGTGCGCTTTGAGACTAAATGGATCCCCTGCAGGTTGCCAATAATTACACAAACCTTATTTCAAGTCTTAAATAAGAGTGTACCTATAACCCTCACTGTACTTGCAAATTTTGTTTGCAGATCTAACATAAAATAAGAACTTCTGAATATAACTAAAAAATATTATTATGCTATTTTACGCAACCTTTCCTGTGTGCAGTGCAATAGGGTGTCAAGATTTAGATTGTCTTTCCAGTACAAAGCGATGTTTGAACCCCCTGATTAATGCAAATAATGTGCATTTGGAAAAGTTAGTGCAAATTTTAACTGCACTTTTCAACGTTACGTAATGTGAGTCTATGTGAATATTTTTTTCCTTCATGGTGTTGGATCCAGAGATACTTTGGGCCATATTTATACTTTTTGACGCAAAATTGCGCTAACGCAATTTTGCGTCAAAAAAATTTGCGCCGTCTAACGCCATTTGGATGCGCCATGCGGGCGTCAAATTTATACTTTGACGTACGGCGGCACAACCAACAGGTGGGAGTCATTATTTCGTGACGCAGACAGCGTCGGTCTGTCGTAAAGGAAACCAACGTAAATGCGACGCACATCACTGTGGGTCGATTTACGACAGTGCAATCGTGAAAACGCCGTTTTTTTTCACGCAATTGCGTCACATTTTTGCGCGAAAACTGCCCTTTCAGGAGAGGAGACCCAAAATGGATCCTAGATGCCCCAACAGACCCCAGGAGGATGAGAGCAGACCAGGAACCAGCCAGGAGGAAGCATACAGGAACCAGGACATTTAAAAAAAAAAAAGAAAGTGTCGCTTCAGTGCAGAGGAGCAGGAAATCCTGGTGAAAGAGGTGACGGAACACCAGCACCAACTTTTCATCGCCTCCAAATTGCCACTCAGTAGGAGAGAGGCCATCTGGAAACAAATTGTGGACAAGATTAACAGTGTGGCTGAAGAACGCCGGACAGTCACCGAGTGTAAGAAACGCTGGCATGACTGCAAACGTAGGACCAAAGAGAAAATGGCCAGGAACAGGAAGGCAGCAATGCAGACTGGAGGGGGGAGTCCAGCACAACAGGAGGCCCTGGACCACATGGAGGAGATGGTCGCAGCCGTCATCCCGGAGGAGATCGTCACAGGGATTCAAGGACT
The DNA here is from genome assembly GCF_031143425.1 of Pleurodeles waltl. Classification (NCBI taxonomy): domain Eukaryota; kingdom Metazoa; phylum Chordata; class Amphibia; order Caudata; family Salamandridae; genus Pleurodeles; species Pleurodeles waltl. The sequence goes on along the minus strand of NC_090438.1, from coordinate 897,966,115 downwards.
GGACAACGCAGACTACCACAACACTACGCACATGCAGGGTAAGTCGCATGGGGAATCCTAATACAATAATGGGGACTGTAAGCAGGGGGGGGATACCTACTACACAATGCATGTAAGTCAGCACATATATGAAGTGGCATGGGGAAAGGGGCACGGCAGGGGGGCATGCCCAGTACTGACCGAAGCTGGGGCACCACAAAATACAGCAACAACAACAGTCCCACGGGGACATCCTGTAATTACAACAAGAGAGCCAAGGGAAAGCAGTGACAGGTGGGAAGGACACTACCTCAAATCCATATCCAGGCACTTGTATTGCAAAATCTATTCTACATCAACTAGGTCCCTATCTGTAATGCAGTAGCAAATACAACAACTGTAACTTAACTGCAAACACAGTTGACAATAACACCTCTCATCTCTGTGCAGCTATAGTACCAAATGGCAGAAACCCCACCCTGGAACATACATACCTAAATTAGGGGGTGAGGGTGACATCTGCAATTACTCCTAGAAATAAGACAAAGGTACCAGTACACTCAAATGCCGAATGTCCATAACTGACACATACATAAGCCTAAGTAAACAGCAATAGGAGCCACACAGCACTAACGATACACACATGCTGCATACGTCAGGGTCCCTCACGTGCCTGGCTAGCAAGGCTACATCACTAATGTCATACTGCTCAGACAACAACATTGAGGAGGGGACACAGGCAACTGGTCACTGAAACACACCTGCAAAGTCGGACAAACAAATAGGACCTTCATACGATAAACAGGCCAATCCAATTCAAAACACATCACCCAACATCATCTCAAAACATCAAGAATGTTTACATCCATACCACATCCTAACATTGACATGCATAGGTAATGCCACTTTACATGTACAGATCATGCAATGTGAATAAAAAGTGTATGGGGCAGGGCCTGAGAGGCAAGTGTGCTGGCAGGGCAGTCACAACACCCACAGTCAGTCAAAGTGTAGTGTGGCAAGTGAAACGTATACTTTGCGCATTAGCCTCAGGCTGGAGGCCTTTGTGCATCTTACCCTGAATGTACTTATACTCATTTGCTCACATCTAAGTGCCTCAGAGCAATTTGCACTAAATGATTCTCATTGCCCTTCCTATCAGTTAATGTAGCAAATAGTCAGTCCTAAGGTGTTGTCAATTAGTCAAATCACACTGTTTTGCTTACTTTTGCACTGGAGTTTGCCAGAACATATTCACTCTGTGCCCCAGTCAAGGATACCGTCTGGTACGTTGCAGATAGATGTGGTAGGGGTCAAGGTTTGGCATTCCTGCGTAGGGAAACTTTGTCATCACCATGACATATGTCTTTTACATTCACTCCCTTGTCCCAAGACACGCATGGGGGAGTTTCCAAACAGAAAATAACAACTAGATGCTGCCTGCCTTGCTGCTGATGCACAACCAGATCCTAGCCCATTCCTCTGATATGAGGGATGATGTCTCCCCTGTGATTCTGACAGGCAACCTCCAAACTTAACAAGCTGTGCTATACATAGAACATGCAGGGGGAGAGTAGAAACAGTTAGGCACCATGAAAGCTGTGTACTAATGTATTACTCTCCTGCGGACTATTTCAATTCTATCAGTGTGTATTGTTTGTGTAATTGGGGCTCACACCTAAATTCCTACAAGTCAGTTGTACAATGAAACTTCATATCAAACTAATACTGTCTTTGTCATTTGTGTATGGGAACATACCGGAAAAGATACAAATGTGTAGGACCTGAGTGACCACCACTTCCCTGAGAAGTTCTAAAGATGTCATGCGCTCAGATGTCTAAACATTCCTTTGATGTGGGAGACCAGAGGCACTGCTAGTTAGTCTTAGCTAAATTGAATATCTGGGTGACAGAGTTATTTTCAAGTGGGTCAAACTTAGTCCCCCACACCATTAGCTATCCTGCTGCCTAGAAAGCCAAGAATCACATGTTGGATAATGAGAGCCCACCCTACAAAATGTCCCTCCATAACAATAGTGAAACACCGAGTGAGGAGTAGGAGAAAAAAACGCCTATTCCTAAATAATTACAAAGCAACACCTAGAGGCGACCTGGCAGACATGTCTGAAAGATCCATATCAAACATGTGACACACAGGTGGCCATAGGCCTACAACAATGCCCTATGACGGACAGCAGATACCTAGACAAACATAGAGTACAATGTTAAGGCATCCAAAGGCTTGTATCTTACTGCAAAATTGTCACAACACAGACACACTAATTGTACCCTGTTTCATTGCAGAGGAACACGGATCTCCTGCTGATCTGCCTGTCCATAAGTTCCCTGATGACATGGATGACGAGACCATCAACCTCCCACAAGAGACCATTGACATGGTCCTTGAAAGCCTCCAAACCCCACCTTCAGTCACAAGGAGGAGCACAGAAGAAGCAGCCACCACAGTAGAACCACCCGCCACCCCAATTGTAAGACCTGCCAGCTCCAACACAGCTGAGGACTCTGACGACACTGGCACCAGCTTCGAAAGAACTGTCGTTGGGGTCCAGCGGGAGCTGGCCAAGGAGGTGCGGGTGGGGATGCAAAATATGGCAGCCAGCCTTGAGGGGGTGCGTTCGTGCATGTTGTCAACTGCTGATCAGGCAGCTGCAATGCAAGCCAGAAATTTTCTCTTGGAGGACATTTCAAAAACACTGAAGGAAATTGGCACAGCTGTCATCCAGTTGACACAACAACTCAAACTGCAAGCCACTCAACGTGTGCACGAATGCAACATAGAACCCCTCAGGGCCGACCTGGCTGCCTACCATCGGGATGTGGCTGCCATTCTGAAAAACCAGCAGGCCCTCCTTGCTGCAGTACTGCCCTTCCTTACTCAACAGGGATCAGCCCCCGGGATGTCTGCCTCCATGTCTTCTAACACTGAGGTGTGTGTTGCCCCTTCACAACCAACAACAACAAGGACACACCAGGCAACACACACATCAGAAGAAGAAGACATGGAACAGATAACATTCACACGCAAGAGTACCCGGAAGCCCTAGTCCCTGCACCATGCCCTACTCTGACCAAGGTCCTACGTTTTGACACATGCCAGTCTCACTACAACTAACCTCAATGACTGTTCGGCAATCCACTGTATGACTTGTCCACCTTGCCAGTGAATGTTTCTCTCCTACCATTTTGCATTTCATGTTCCTCTGCACTGTCTGTGACATCACCCCAGCATGTCAGGAGCATCATCCACACCCCTTCTGTAGGATCACCATGTAATAATGCACCAGAAAGGAGTCAGCAAACATGGTGAATGGACATTTTGCACAACACCACTTATAAATAAATATCACTTGCACACCTATTGTGTCACTGTGTCATTTCAAAATTCAACTGTGCAGTAGATAACTCCAAAGTGGCTGTGTGGAAACCATGTCGATTCTCTATACTACTGTCCTGATTTCATGTATACTGAATCATCTGTGCAGTGGCCAGGATTGCATCATAGCTTTACTATACTGAGGAAAATAACTGATGAAGGGACTAAGCACACACAATCATGCTGTGTTGGACAGAATGATGCACCATCTATAGCTATTCTACACAACTAATGGTGGCTGAGAAATGTAGGCACCATGCAATACTAAAATTTGAAATTATGCTGTAGAATGAAAGGAATGATAAACAAATTACACTGCATCAATCACCCTTACGGCGTATACTTCCATGAAGGAAAGTCATGCTGAATCAGTACACACATGATGTAGGTCAGCAATGATAGCAACAAGACAAGAGTGTGAACAAATCATCATCTATAAAGCTCTCCCTGAACTTCACAATGCTGTCCGACCTATCTATTTACCTACAATAACAAGTCTGGAAGCACTCTTTGTGAAGTAGGATACATACCAACCCCAAACCTTGATGATCAATGCACACTACCAATGGTGGCTCTCCAACATGGTGGATACTTACCAAGTTAGCACACGGGTAGCTGGCATGTTAAACCTCATAAGCCTGGGGATAGGGAGCATGGAACACAAATGTCATACTTAACATTTCTGCTACACTGATGTCAAGGCCATGAAAAGGTAGCACCTAACGCATCAGGTAAAGGGTTAATAACATTTTTATTTAAAAGTAGTAATAAAAGAGGCAACTAAGGGAAAGGTAAACCTACACTAATCTAACCTGACTACTACTAACCCACAACTGTCCCTAACTAACCTAAGCTAAACTTACTCTACACATGTAACGAAACGATCTAAACATCAACCCCCCACCCACCATTAAGAGACAAGACACATGCAGGACAACACTTACTAACCTACACACATACTATACTATCCTAAACAAACATATATTTTTTTGTATTTTTTTTTTATATATATATTTTTTTATTTATTTTTTTATTAAACAGGAATCCCAACATTGCCCCCCACCCACCCACCCACACAAAAATATTAGATAGAAAGTATAAGGACCCCCCACCCTCATACCTAACACTAACTAAGCTAATTACCTATACTTATCCTATAACTAACCCCCCAAACCCAACTAACAGTATGAAAAGAGGAAAGAGGGGAGAGGGGAGGGGTAAAAGTTCAGGAGGGCAAAATAACTAAAGATTTGCCCTCTGAAGTGTGCGTCGGATGGAGCGCACCTTCTTTTTAACCTCCGCCATGTCCTCCGTCAGGTTGTCCACATTTCGAATTAACCTGTCCAGTTTCCTAGACAATGCCTGGAAGGCTGCAGGGTCAATTGGAGGGTCACTGCTGGTCTGCGTGCCGGTGGAGGTGGAGATTGTCGCTGGAGTGGAGTGGCCACGGGACAGCCCTGCTCCCAACACACGGCTGGGTCCACGTCTTGAGGAAGATGGCTGGTCCGTCGCTGGGTCCCCTTGGGCAGACCTGGTGGTTGTAGGTGGCACCATTGGTGGAGCCTGTGGTGTGGCATACCACGCCCCGGAGGCCCGATCGGAATTGTATCTGCGGGCCATCCTCCGATACCCACACTGCACCTGCAGGATGTGCCTGTACCTCATTGCCCTGCGCTCAAAATGGTTGCGCTCTGCGGCACTCAGGTTTGCAGCTGTGAAGAGAAAAGGGAAATATTGAGCATTGAATTTACAGTGGGTTGAATCCCACAATGGCTCATTTGTCCATTACTAGAAATATATTGTATGCAGCAATTGTTACAACATAGTTCACGGAAATGCTCAGAGGAAGTACATGTGAATCATGCATCCCTAAGGTCATATCACACCTAGCATATCCATGTCTCTACATGATGGATGACATCACCCTAAACTACTCATCCAAATCATACCTAAGGCATTTGACATTATGGCACCAGCTCTTCCGCATACTGACTTCAGTACATATGTCATTCTATGTGATTACACTCACACTCCTCACTCAATAGCATTTTTAATTAGTTTTGTGCTAAGATTGAACCCCTGGCCCAGAATCATGTGTCCACACTAGGTGTCAGATGTAGGAATTTAGAAAAATCAACTAGCAAATTGCAAAGCAGAACGGTGTCTCTGACACCGTCTGCGAGTCGCTATGGGGTCCCTAAAACCCACCTCATGAACATCAATGATGTGGGTTCCAAGTTGCCCCACCTTAGCAACATGGGCACTCACGGGGATGGTGGCCTGCTGGGACCAGCAGAACTCCATAGACGTGACTGTTTTTAAATTAAGCAAGTTATTTCTCCCCAAGTGTAGGCCGTTTACCGGAAAGAAAAATGAGCTGCAATTATTTTTAAATCACAACAATTGTACTTGGAAATTTTCACGGTAATTATTGGTCCCTTAGACCACTGGCTTTTTTGCGCAGGATTTTTTTAGTCCACTCACAAAGGCTGAAGCTTTACAATGAGGACCCCTTCCAGTCAGCAAGGTGGTTACCATCCACTTCAAGTGGATGATAACAGCTACTCACTTTGCAACCACGTACTCGGTTGCAAATGGGATTGCCTACCACTGTGATTTGCAAGTAGGTCTGGTAAAACCCTTCATTATATCAATTTTGAAAAGCATTTTACTCATATGTACATGACCACCAAAGACATTTTGGATTAGGAAACAGACGTTTGCAAATCCCACACATATATTTATGCCATTTGCAATGTGTAGACATTTTTGTCACTCTGGCCCAAGGTACTAACTCAAGTCACAAAAGGTGTTAAGTACGTGTAACATACTGGTTGCTACAGTCCTAGGTACCCTGTTTCACAGTAACATCCCAGTCTTTGTGGGTGGTGTGGGAAGAACAACCAACAATCCCATGTTCAATGCACACCCAGGAGTGTACAGAAAGTTCAACAATTATGTGCCTTCACACACAACACCTATGAAGGGCTAGCAACACGTTGTAGTCAGCCCAACCTTGTCTCATCCCAGGTCCACACATGTCAAAATGTTATGACTTAGCCCAACATAACATACTATTAGTGAGGCATGTTTAACAACACACACAGGGGAGGTAGTACACCCATTCACATGATTCAACTGAACACCTAGGGCATTGCACTTAAGTCACACACACTTCGAGTTCACCTTGTGGAAGTACATGCCCATGGAAGATCCAACCTACAGTGTACACAGTCCATCCTCAACTAGGAAGAAGCACTTGTCATCAATGCCATGTGCCTAAGCTATCTGGGAGACTGTCAGTCTGATATGCAGACTCAGTTCATGGCAAGTCCCTGACCAAGTCTAACATTGACCAGTCTATTCCAAATGAGTCATACCATTCCCAATTGCCGCCATAATTGAATGGGCTACAGCCCCTCAATCTGAGAGATGACTACGTATTGCTTTGCAGAAACATTATTCAAATTTGATATCACACTAAAAGAACAAAGCCAATGAATGGCCAGCACATCAAATCATGAATTCTCTTGAACACACAGTAATCCATCATGCGTCATTACCAAACAATGTAAATAGCACTCAGGCGACACTCACTGTAGGTATCGGGGTCGTCAAAATGGGCCACCTCTCCCACGGTGTATGGGGCTGGTCCACCTGTAAAGCATGAAACAAAGATTATACTCAGACTGGGTGAACGGACAAAAGATTTCTGTTACAATGACACTGTGTGAAAATTACATGGTAATGATAGACTTTCACACATGCTCATCCTGCATGGATCACTTTGTATTCAACATTAACATTGGATGAGTCTCCTGCTCCAGTGTCACACCCTACTACACTCATGCAGTGGTCAGGACAGTCATGTGTCGTCCAAGTTAATCCTCCATTAGTATGCCCCAACAATAATGTTATCCATACATCTCAGCATGTGCATCCCCGAGAGACATTCCAAAACTGGTTCCATGAGGACTGCATGACCACTCACAATTAAACAGGCTATTTGGACAGGGTCAACAGACAGCAAACAGACACACATGTGACATATGTGTGAACAACATGACTAACTTCATGTGACGTGACGGCAACACACATGTATAGCATCATCATGTGTTTCCAATTTTCTGTCTAGCTATGGCGTCTGCATATGTAGGTATGTTGTTTCTACATGACGTACTCACTGGCCATTATGACCAGTGGAGTACAAATAGAGCCGTTCACGTATTGCTTTTCTGACACAAATGCAACACTACATTACATGCAGCTACAGGCATCTGGTATGTGTTGCAAAAATGATCCATCGGACTGGTAGCATAGGTCTTCATACACATTCTGCAACAAATACACATTAGGACACATATGTATACCTTTGTAGCGCAGCATTTGAAACATTTTGGGACGCAGAGAGGGGGCGACTTAGCATAATACAAATAGATGTTGAATTTATAAAGCTGTCATTGCGTGTACATGTGTTGCAAGAATGGGGATTAATGTGTATAACCATGGGCCTAGGTTTCCCTGGCATTACACACACTCAGCTACTTATTTTGCAGATTCGCCAACAATCATCACATGTTCACACACCGATTTCTGTCATTCCCATGTAATTGTTTTTTACTCACCAACATGGCCACCAATCCGGAGTCCCAGGTGGTCCAGCAGGTCCTGTTCCCTGGTGATCAGATCTGCCCAGCGGTGCTTGAGTTGGTGTTCATTCCTGAGACTCCCATAGACCCGGACCAGGTGATGGCGCACCTTCTCCCACCGGATTTTCCTGGCCTCCGTGTGATACCCCTGTATCACACGGCCCCCAGCTTCCAGCATTAGTGGGAGGAAATGGCTTACGAGCCATATGAACCCCCCCAATTCGTCTTCCCCCATCCTGGACAGGCGAGGCCTACCTGACATATTGAGAGGGATAAGAATGTACCAACAAAATATAAAATATAAAGGGGGAAATGGGGAAAGGTAGAGGTGTGAAAGAAAAAGGAGAAGTAGAAAAATAGCCCAACTAACCCCCCAAACTATGCTACCCACAACAGACTCCCACAGACAATACAAACAATCACAGGTATAGACAAAATAACACTAAACAGACTGAGACAATGTGATACAACAATAATAGATTGACACTAAGACAAAATACAAGGCACACAGGACACTAGAGCAGTAAAACACAGGACAACACCTTTCACACAACCACACAGTCTAGAGAAATCTGAGACTGCAAAGTGAAAGTGAAAGTTACCTCCCAGTACAGATTTTGTAAACAGGATATCCTATTACATCACTTCCTGCATAAAATGGCTGCCGTTTTTATTTTCCCATTATGTGTCAGATTTTCACGCATACACAGTTGTGCATCAATTTTTTATGACGCATTACAGTGCACATGATGTGGAGTGAAAAAATATGATATGAATATTAATAATTAAAACTGTACATGAAATGACCAATATATTGTGCATGTAGCGTCAATTTCACCACGCATACATCATAGGCGTCGTTTTTTTACACGTACAGTGGTGCACATGATGCGGAGTGAAAAAATATGTTATGAATATTAATAATTAATACTGTACATGAAATGACCAACATATTGTGCATGTAGCGTCAATTTCACCACGCATACATCATGGGCGTCGTTTTTTTTACACGTACAGTGGTACACATGATGCGGAGTGAAAAAATATGATATGAATATTAATAATTAATACTGTACATGAAATGACCAACATATTGTGCATGTAGCGTCAATTTCACCACGCATACATCATGGGCGTCGTTTTTTTTACACGTACAGTGGTGCACATGATGCGGAGTGAAGAAATATGATATGAATATTAATAATTAATACTGTACATGAAATGACCAACATATTGTCCATGTAGCGTCAATTTCACCACGCATACATCATGGGCGTGTTTTTTTTTACACGTACAGTAGTGCACATGATGCAGAGTCAAAAATATTGTGGATGTAAATAATATTTTGAAGGCGAAATATCAAGACACTTTTGGATACATTTGTATCTGACTCTGCATTGTGTGCACTCATGTACGTGAACAAATTATGACGGCCATGCTGTATGCATAGAATATGGAGCAAATTTATCCAAATGTCTTCATGTGTTTAGCTTTGGAAAGGTGATTTGTCATGGTCAAACTGTGCGATGTGAGACACATTTGTGTTTGTATATGACAAATGTCCGTACTTTTATGTATAGACGGCCTTCACACTGTGATGTTTGGGATACGTTAACTAATGTATTGACCATATTTGACAACATATTTGGTGTAATTGCTGATGGCTATTTTGAAATGATGTTTTTGATACCATTATGTATTCCGTCTCCAAAATGTGCCCACCTTTATGATGGGGATGCTTTTATCTGTAGTCCTAACAGGGAGTGGGAGAGTCACTTTCAGTTTTTATGGGGCTGACCATGTCCCATTATGATTTTGTGTTTCATATTTGTGTAGGACTTGTGACATGGAGGCCACACATGTGCCTTATGCATGTGTTTAGTTCACAAGTACATGATTCTTGTATGTTTTGGGGGTGGTAGAGGTGGACTTAGGCCCCCAGCACCCTAGGATTTGACCATCCAGAATAGCTACTGTATCCATGGAGTATTTTTATCATATCATGGCAAACTTGCAGCAGCGGGCTAATGTAAGGCCATATGGTATGAATGACTGTTGACCATTCATTCATCTCATTAGCCCATTTGACGTTTGCAGTAATGATGATTTGGAGCTAAGTTGCATACCATTTTCATATGACTAAGTTTGCAAGACTCTCAGCGTTCACGATGTGATAATGCGAATAATTTTTTGCTTGTCTGTGTCCCTTTCTGCATAAACTGGTTTAGTGTCATGTTACAATCTTCCTGCTAGGTTCAAACTGGGACACAACTGTGATGGTCTACTTTCAAATATTAGGTTGGTTGTATGACATATGTGTACATGTGTGTGGGAATGTGGATCCAGTATGACCTGTCTGTGTGTATGTTGTCACTGTAACTTCAAGGTCTCCTCCTGAGTTAGTGGCAGCTGATGTTGTTGCAATTGTGTATTGCTCACATCATACACTTGAGAGAAGCCATTGATGACATGTTCACGTACACATGAATGGTCCCACCCTGTCTCTGAACACGTGTGATGTGACTTTCAAATGATCTCCAATTTTGGGCTGGATGAGAGACTGTTTCAGTTGTTTGGATCCGGCATGTGTAATTGTCACATTTGTACTCTTGTTGGGCTCTGTGTATGGTAATGTAACATGTCACATCCTACCCTCTGTGCATACAGTTGTGATGTTTATTTTTGGTGTGATGAATTTTAATGGCATTCTTGATCAATGAGACGACATTGATCTTCAGCTATTTCAAACTAAAGGTGGTCAGAAATGAAAAGGCCAAAGCATGATGTGGTGTTTGTTATCTGTGTTTATTTACAAGTGTGGAATACAAGTGATTATAATAACTTAAGTAAAAAAATTGTTCACAAGCTGTTGGCGCCTACGCACTCCTGCTGCGGTGTTAGGTTGTTCCCCCTCCTGTTGCAGGCCAGCATCCTCCTCATCATCATCCTCAGGCATGTCTGGGTCCGGTTCAAGGAGGGGAATGTTCCTTTTTACACAAATATTGTGTAATATGGCACAAGTGAGTATGATCTTGCAGACCATCTCTGGGGAGTATAGTAGGTTTCCGCCAGTGATGTCAAGGCAGCGGAACCTTGACTTTAGGATCCCAAAGGTCCTCTCCACAATTCTGCGTGTCCTCTTGTGGGCGTCATTGTATGCCCGCTCAGCAGCAGTATTTGGGTTCCCATATGGTGTCATTAGCCAAGGCTGGATGCCATACCCCTGATCAGCTGAAAGAGAAACACAGAATGGTATCAATTAGATGTAGGAGGCACTGTTGTACGTATCATTGATGGCAGTAGTTGTGTTGTGTTGTCTGTGACTATTTTGTGTACTAATGTGACAACCTATGGTTGTTGGTGGAAACTTTGGCATTGTTTTTTTTCCTTGGCTGAGCAAGTGTTTGTTGTCTAACTGTTTGTCAGCAGCATGTATTGGTTTCTCAAGTACAGTGTGCCCTCCCTTGCATTGTGACTTGTGACACAGGTGTCCGTGTGTCCTCACTGGGGGTGTGATGATAGTTCCATGCAGAGTTGAAACATGAAAGGGTATTAGAAACGTTCATATGAACATACCCAGGCCATCCCATCCCTTAAAAGTTATGCATTGTATTAATGTACAGGTTATTGTGAGACTTCCAATTTGCAAGGTGACATTTAGGCAACCACAGTCATGAATGTCTTCACACTAAGCTGTGGAGTAAATTCAAATGTGGGAGAGGTTCAATGGTGACTTGTGACACATGGCTAGTGATGTGAGTACCTCAGTGTGTTCCTGTCTAGGTGTTGCTATTGTGGTGTATGTGTTGTTTATCCTAGAGGGTTTCTGTGCAGTGAGTATATAAGTAGATTTTTGTCCTTACCAACAAGTAGTCCATTGCCATACCGTCCATCCTGGAAGTGTTGGTTGATGGTGCAGTGACGGAAGATGAATGCGTCATGTACACTCCGAGGATATTTAGCCACAATGTTGCTGATCAGTCCTTGGTGATCGACTATGGCCTGCACGTTGATGGAATGTGTGTGCTTCCTGTTGCGGTAGAGGTGTTCACTCGCAGCAGGTGGCACGAGGCGTACGTGTGTGCAGTCGATTGCACCAAGGACGTGCGGAAAGCCACTGATGGCGTAGAACCCCTGTTTTGTTTCCTGCTGCTTCTGCACTGTGTTAGGGAAGCAGATGTGGCGGGGTGTCAGTCCAATGATGGCATCCAGTACTTTAGGCAGGAATGCGGAGAAAGATGGTTGTGAGATTCCACCAACCAGGGCACCAGTTGTCTGAAACGAGCCACTTGCCAGCAGGTGAAGTACGGCAAGCAGCTTTGTTTCGGTTGGGATAGTGCGTGGAGTCACTAAAGTGGGGGCCAATTGCTGTTCAATATTTGTCAGCAGCTGCTGAATGGCCTGCCAGTTCAACCGGTACCTCTGGATGATGTCTCGTTCCCTGAGGCCATGCAGGGTTGTTCTTGGGCGGAATATCCTCTCCTGCCTTCTGCGCTGTCTTTGGGGCCCCTGCTGTTGTTGTTGTGGCTGCTGTTGTTGCTGCAGGGCTCTGCGTCTACGTGCACGTTGAAGAAAAAGCACCTCCATGTCTCCCTGTTGCTGCTCTGCTGCTCTGCTGCTCTGTTGTTTGTTCTGTGTGTTCTGATTAAGTACAGGTGTGTTTGCCCCATTTTAACGCCTGCCCTGACCCAGGCGTTAAAATTTCACGATATTCGTGCTTTGCGCCATTTTTTTGCGCCGCCTGCCGCGCGGGAGTGATTTTTGCCCTGGAGCATAAATACCACGCACCGCTATGTGCGTCTGTTTTTGGACGGGAACGCCTACCCTGCATGTCATTAACGCAGGGCGGGGTGCCGCTTCCAAAAACTGGCGCACATAGCGCCATTTTCCTGGTGCGCCGGATCGGGCGTCAGGGTTTAAATATGGGGCAACGTTTGCGCTGAAAGTGCGTCAAAATTTTTGACGCACATTCGGCGCAAACAGAGTATAAATATGCCCCTTTGTAGGGCTCATTACTGCGTGCATCCATTGCACACTTCTTTGGCCACGCTAATTCCTCCAAATTTTACCTCAAGAAATGTGTGCCGCTAAAAACTCAGAATCAAACGCAATTTGCAAGGAACCCACACAGGTGCGTAACTACTAATATTGCAGCGGGTTCAGTAGCACTTGGGTGAAGTGGCCTTGGGAGGCCACTGAACTCTGATTATTGCTGTAATTTACTACCCCACTAGTGATCAGCGGGGTAATTTTTTCTTGTTTGCAGTAGGGCCAGTGATACCTTTGCTACGCCACAGAACTCATGACTTGGAATCAGCTCAAGCACTGTTAACATATGAATGAGAGGCCATGATAGTTTGACCATTTCCAGGTATATATCATGAACAATAATGAGTAGAAAACAATACATTCCCTTCCTGCAAATAAACATCTCCTAGTAGTAACTTGGTAATAATAATTAAAAGCAATGTTTTATTACTTTATCTACAATAAAGAAATGGGAGTTTGATGCAGTGACACCTAAGGTGTTAGGGCGTTGTCTCCCACAAACTGTGCTCCCATGTAATTTTGAGAGTCTATAACTCTGGTGCACAGCTTCTGACATACTCACAGAGGGAAACAGAAAAAAAACATACACAAATTAAGCATGTCTTGAAAAGCAAGAAATACTCGCTCAGGCTGTCATTCACAGTTTGTATATTTAGCGTACTCTACCTGAGAGGAGGTGGATCTTTCAATGGGCCTTGTAGCTCTCAAACAGAGTGCTGCTGGTGAACCCATACTGTCAATCATACTAAACGTGTAAATCCAGGCTCCTCAAAGAAGGAAAGTCCAAGTGGTGCCACACTGTGTCCACAGAGAGAGGCATGAAGCATCCTGCAGAAAGAGCAAAAAGGGAAGTTAAAAAAAACAAAAAAACTCTCAAATGGCGTGTATGTGAGTGTGGGTGAATGTGCACCTGTGGAAATGTAAGCGTTGATGCTCTAATTAATATAATTATGAGGGTCAGTGTGTAGCAATGGGACTAACTGAGTCTTCGTAAGACCTTGTGAGTCTTCACAGGACTGAGTCCAACCAATAAGGAAAACCTTCACAAGACAAGATTTAAACTTGAAAGCCATATGGTTTATTCAAACGAAGATCATTACAGAATGCATAAAATGGTTGGTTAGGGACTTAGATTTAGATTTAAATCTGTCAATAATAAATCAAAATAATGCAAGAATATCAGCATAAGGACTTTCTCAAAAGCAAGTAAGCAATCAGAAATACCTCTATATATAATTAAACAAGAAGTCTGACATAGAGTCTACCCTGTAAGAAAGCCGAAAAAGAACTAAACGGCTGATGTATTATTTGGCAAGCAGCCCGCTATCTCCCAGAGTGACGGAGTAAATTTACTCTGTCGCCCTGACAGAGGTGCTGCCCTCCAAATTTAGAAATGTCCCCTTGTCCAACAGATATTTCTAGCATTGGCAGAACTGCTGTGATGGCAGTTCCTGCCAGGGGATTTTGAGTTTGGCATACTGCTCCATCAGCATGAGAGAGCCATATGGCAAACTTACAAAGTGTTTTTATTTTCAAAAAGAAGTTCCCAGAGGGATTTAAAAAAAAAACAATGCTCCCCTCGCCATGGAAGTTTACTGCATTGATCACTTTTCAATGCCCATTTTCCCTGGTAGTGACAGGTATTGAACTATGGCTGTGTGTTTGTCTGATAGCTCTTACTCCATCAGGTTGTCAGAGGAGCTAGACCATGGCAGAAACGGAGTAGTCTCAGCTGGTATGAAGACTTTAGCCCGCGTTGATTATGCATATGGAAATTTCACCACCTCTACTGCAGTGCTTAATTGAACAGTGCTGCATTTGTGGGTGCAAAATGACAGTGGGCACAATTGGGAATGCAGCAGGGGCCTGGGCACCTCTTGTAAAAGCACAGAAAAAACACCAATTACCGGAAATTACTGGAATATGCCAGTGTTTGTCCCCTGGTGAAATGTTTAAAATCTTCTCCGCCATCATCAAACAATGGTCCACCCTCTACGACATCGGGGAAATGGACCATGAAGTTGGCAGAGAGGGAACTCCCTCTCCACCCTCTCCACCAACATATAAATCAGGTAAGTAAGTAATAAGTAAACAGATCAACACAGAGCATGCTCAGTTTAAAAGCCCAAGAATGTCTCAAGTATAAATCAAATGACAAACTAACGTAGCGTCTACACAACTAGAAAGGCAAGGAAAGTCTTGCCCATATCTCAAAAACACCATATTTAAGTAGTGTTTTTGACAGAAAAGCCAAAGATATTTCAGTTACTTCTAATGGTCGGAAAGGTCTGGACTAGCAGGGTTACAAGACACAGACCAATGAATATTCTGGCACATAAGATACAGTCAATAACATACACCTACAAACACCTACTTTACTATATGTTAATGAATTAAGTGTGCATAGGAAATGAAGGAAATTACATGGCGTTTATATAATACAGAAGCAAAATAGACATTTCAGCTAATAAATGGTCCCTAGAAAAGACCTGAGCAAAGGACCTTGAAAATTAGAAAATAAAAACATCCTGAGCATGTGTTCCTCCTAAGGAACACAATTTATTAATACAGATATCATGACTTAGGCTTCTATTTTGATGTTTTTTCTGAAATGGAAAACAAAACAGAATACATGCATGTTGAAAGGCTTGTTCACATAAAATGAAGTTGCACATTTCTTTCTGCTAATATATGAATAGATGTCAGTGCAAAGTGTCTGAGGCTTAGTCAGGGTAACTAAACCATGTTTACATTAAGCATTACTACCTAATTAGTAAAAATGCTGCAGAGTAATTTCTGGTCGCTATTCTAGGCATATTTGTGGTAAGCATTTTGGGCTCACTAATGATATAATTGGTGGTAACTCCTGGCATTTTGGGACTATTCATGGCAGAATGGTGCCTTCATGGACAAACAGCTTGCTTAGACCATGTGCAGTAATTCTTGGCATTTTGAAACCATCTGTGAAATATTTGGTGGTAATTTGTGGCATTTTAGGACCCTCCATAGTGCTTCTCTGTGACAGTGCCGAACCTGGAATATTGATGGTAAATCCTGGCATATTGGGGCCAATCTTGGAAGATGGGTTGCCTTCAAGGCAAAATGTTGGACCTAGCATATTGTTTGCAATTCTTTGCATTTTGGGTCCAACTATGATATATGTGGTGTCTTTCCTGGCATTTTGGGACCATCTATGTAGTACGGTGCCTTTTTAGACAAAATGCTCCTCAGGGTTTGTAGGAGGTAATTCGTAGAATAAGGGTGCAGTTCGGGCATTTGATGGTAATTCTTGGTATTTTGGGGTCAATGAGGTCAGGTTGGTGCACAAGGTGTGGGAAATTATGGCCTTGTCATATTGGTTGCTACTTTTGGCATATTGGGGTGGGGCTGGTCTTGAAATTATGGTTCACAGTGCCGCTATTCCACACCGCCAGTTGTGAAATAAATGGTAATTCCTGGCTTATTGGTTTAGCCATGCTAAAAGATGTTGATACAGGGGCATGTAAGGAAGAATATAAAAAATAGGGGGTTGAGCTCTGAATTTGTATTTACTAAAAATGAAAAGGTGGTATGACAGCAGATGGTTGAGTGATAGTCAGTATTGCTGCCCAGAATCTGAATCAGTACAACTGGAGTCTCTGTAACTTTACTGATAGAACTGCTGAATGCTTCTATAAAATCTGTCTAGCTGTGACTCAGTTAGTAATGCCTGAGATTGGGAACTATGTGTTTTTTTTATTTTTACACCCTCTCCCTTTCAAACGTATTTTCAATTATAATATGAGTAATTCAGTCATCTGATGTTTTTTGATGAGATTTAACAGCTGCTGTATTCAACTTACAGGTCTCTGCATTCCCAACATTACTTTCATCAGCCTGGTCTCTGTCTGATGGAAACTTACATCTTGTATTAGAAGCAAGGTGCTTTGGAAGATAAGGCACATTTTATGCCATGGAATATTGGCCTCATGCAGAAGAGATTCATAATCCATTTGCCTACAGATTCTGTCACCAATGGTGATGTCAGTATTCCTGCAAGCCCTTTAACATTTCAGGGCTAGATCTTGAGTGGATGTGCTACATACAACTGCATGTATTTTCTGTTTGATAGTCTTTGTTATTGTTTTTCACGTAGCCATCTGTTTCTAAAGTAGTGATGTGAATTTTGGGTGCACCAAGGTACCTCTGAAGAAGGTGTCAGTTAGTGTGAGCCATACGTTGATCAGCATCAAGATGCATCACCCTATAGAACTATGAGGTGCGTTTCTGAAGTCTCTCAAGGCACATGTTGATTTAGGGAGAGGATATAGTGCGTGGTTCTCTGGACCATTTTCTTGACAGTTGACATGAATCCTTTGAGGCCCTAATGGCTTTATTTTATTGTCTGTCACACCTAAAATTTAGAGTAATCTTGTAGATCCAGCCTTATGGGACGGTGGTCAGTTGTCTGTCATTAATGTACTTGGAATCCTCCATGATTCAAACATGTCAATGATACAGTGTAACATGGTAAACACTGTCATAAACGTTTTCATAGATGTGGGAATGTTCACTATTCATCCAATACTACAAACAGGTAATTCCTAGAATCAAGTGTTTCATAGTGTCAGGATACTTCAATTTGATTTCCTCAGAAGCACAAGATAACTCCTCAGTCTCGACCCGAGCTACTCACAACAAATTTTAATCCTTCGTGCTGAGGACCCCGGAGAGGGAAAGGGGAATGGGATTGTAGAGAGACTGCCACAGAGATGATGAACGTCAGTACTCAGTCTGCCTCTTCACGTCTAAAATTGGATGCAGCACCTGCAAGTCGCAATTACTAGGGACATACAACATCAGTTTTACACTTTCTACTCTTAACACTTAATTCTGTTTAATTCTATTATTTCTTCACTCACCCTGAGTTCTCTGTAGCCTTGCTTCTCTCTATGAATGATAAGCTCTTCTTAAAAATGCTTATTACTGATTCTGGAAGAACTTCTCAACCTTTGTTAGAGATTGGTTTTATGTTGCTATATATATATATATATATATATATATATATATATATATAGTTGGTGATAATGCGTTCTCCAAATCAGCTGATGTTAGTTGGTTTTTACTTTACATTAGAGAGTTCAATTACGTTTATTGCATTGGTAATTCTTGCTTGTGAAAGTTTGTTTCTCCTGTCTTATTTTGACTTCTGTCAATACTTGTATTTGTAAATGCTTGTTTATTAAAGTTAGTTTCTTCTTTCTTACTTCGACATCTGTTGATAACTTGTATTTGTAAATGCTTGTTTATTAAAGTTAGTTTCTCCTTTCTTTGACATCTGTTGATAACTTGTATTTGTAAATACTTGTTTATTAAAGTTCGTTTCTCTTTTAAACTCTACTTTGGTTTATTACCATTGCATTTGTAAATGCTTACTTGTTAACATTAATTTCTCCGTTAAACTCTGCGTTCGTTTATAACCATGGTATTTGTAAATACTTGCTTGTTAAAGTTCGTTTTTCTTTTGACTTTGCTATCTTAAACAGGAAACTTGTAAACATAAGGTTTATTCATACATTAAACTCTGTAGCCTTGCCAAACCTCTACTGGAACGGTCTACTATCAAACTCCTCGAATAAACCTTGACAATATTTATCACGTTTTCTGTAAAATAGTCTTCAAGGGTAAATTTACCTCACAGGAGTTTCTGCTCTGAAGCGCGCTCTCTCTCCACACAGCTGATTCCTGTCAGACCTCAGTTGAAGTGCGAAGCTTCCAGCTGGTGAGCTCATAACCTAGCAACCAACTGATTGCAAGACTAGAACTGTAACTAACCTTCAGGACTCACGACGGCCATCTTTAATCTGCTCTTCTTGATTCTTTCCTTGAAATAAGCGCAAGATTACTCTGCAAACCTTCTTCCAGTTTGGGCTTTGCTCTCTCCACTGAGGATATCTCTTTGCTTTTCTCAAGCATTTCTTTGATTTGATTTGGCAAGTTTGTGAGGTCATGACACATAGAAATATGCCTTTAAAGGGTGTTCCTTGTACATCAAGTAGGTGGATTGTTTGAGCCGGGGCATATGTGCCATGTATTTAAAATGCCTCCTACTCTACCATCTGGCACTGGCAACCACACCTTTTTCTCCAAGTGTTTTTCTGTACCAATCACTTAACAGTGGCTCTTGTGTGCAACACTAATAATTTACTGTCATGGAGGCTTTGGCCAAACAGTATGACTCCATTACATAATATTGATAGCTCTTCATTAATTTGTTTAAAGGAATTCAGGGCCAGATGTACCTAAAGTTGGCCAAAAAATACACAATGTTCAACCAGTATTTTGCGACCAGTGTGTCAATCTGCTGACCGAACTATGTATTAATAGATTGGTTTGCAAATTACCAATCCCTAGTGAGTCGCATGTGTGACCTACTTCATGAACAATAATGAGGTAGGTTGTAACTTGGGACTCCCTAGGAATTGCAGCCAATATGGTGGCCTGCTGAGGTCAGCAGACCACCACGTCTACGACTGCTTTTAAATAAAGCATTTTTTTTGTTTTTAAAATGATAACCCTTTTCCTTAAAGGAAAATGGGATGCATTTAAAAGAAAAGGCTGAACATTTGTTTAAGCGTGGGCAGCATTCACAAAGGGGAAGAAGTCCTTTAGGGACCCTTTTCCCTTTGTAGATGACTTATCACCTCCTTTACAGCAGTGGTAAAAGATTAATGTTTTGCACATGGAATTGGGTTGCAAAACATAAGAGTCTGATTCAGCATTTGGAAGGGATGCCCTAAACACACCCCTTCCAAATACCAAATTGGTGTTGGGTCGCAAACCCAAATTGTGTTTTGCTATCTTGTTACTGAATCACAATTTGTGATTTTACATAGGAAAATACTTTTTTGTCATCACAAACTGTGAATGAGGCCGTTTAAGGCCGCAAAATGCTTCGTAAATCTTATCCATAGTTCCTTTTGTCAATTGCGGTCATCATTAAAATGGTTCCATCATTTTTGTCTCTTTACTTGGTACTTTTCATTCAAGGCAGAGTCTCTTGACATCTATTACACAGCTTCTTATAGTGATGCTCTAGCTGGATCTGTTTGGGGCACTATGAAGTTGACATATGTTTCTTCCAATTGTGGATGAGGGTAGTTTAAGGCAGGGGATGCCTGGAGACATAATAAATGGAATTGTGCTCTTTTCTTGGTTTGTGAATTAGGGTAAAATCATATTGAGTTACTGAATATTTTTCTCCAAAGCAAGCACGAAGACCTAGAAAACTGCACAAGGCGCAACAACATCATATTTAAAGGAGACCCAAAAAACAGGAGAATATGAAGATGTCCAAGTATTCATTCAAAACCTCCTACAGCCTATAAGGAGCCAGCCAGGCACCTCTCAAATCCAACTGGAAATGTCATACAGCATGATTACAAAGACTTCCCTCCTGATATCCTTATGAGTGTACACATCTTTAAAGAGAAAGAGTTCATAATGAGACAAGCCAAGAAGAAGGAAAGCATTATTTTCAAAGGTATCAAAGTTCAGATCCTCCAGGACTTATCAATGGTGATTCAGAGAAAATGCAGAGAATGTTATCCAATAACCTCCGAGGACAGATTTTCCATTAGAGAGGCACCTCTTCCACCTCAATTTTCATTGGAATAGCAGAGGGCACTGTGTTCACTGATGGAATCAAGAACACTGTTAGGTTTTTAGGTTGAAGGAGATATGGAGGTCAGGGGGATCCTCCAGAAAGACATAAGTAACACCTGTTGTGGATACCATCACAAAAAAGAATAAAGCTCAGAGGTTACGCCCGGCAAGTACAATAGTGGTGAGGGAGGAAAGGATTGGGGACAGCAGGAGAGACAGAAGGGGTACCTGAACATGAACTAGCAGAACTAGAAACTCTGGGTGGGTTTGGAAAAGAGGCTAGGTTGAAGTGGTCCTTTAGTCCAAGACCAAAAGGATTTTTATTGTTGAAGGTTGAACACACCCTATTGGTGTGCCCACCACAGTCCTCAACACTGTGGGGTCTATTCACAAATGACTGCATCCCCTTTACATTATGTCCTATTGGGTTGCATAAATGTCATCAAAATGAATGTTCTGCATGACAATCTCTGCAGCTTTTTATATTTAACAGTAAACATCCCTACATCAGACACATCCCCACTTCATTCTGAAGTGGACAGTAAGATAGAACAAGAAAATGTATCTCTTTATCAACTGAGTATTAGTAGACCACTCTCTGTGGGATGTATCTTGGCTGGAATAGACCCCACATCCATGCAGTATCTATATGGCCACACCAATGAGAATAATGCTTGAGGTGTGGAACCAGGTGGTGATGCAGGGAAGTTTAACCATCTTCCTATCGCTCAATATGTCAATTATTTTCAACTGACATTAACCCTTGCATTTAAGGGAAAGACTTTCTCTTGCTGGATGAGGGGGGATATCAAACTATAGAGGACCTCTTCAGGAAGGACCGCATGAAGGGGCAGGTTTACCACAGACTTGTGTTGCCCTTGCATGACACAAGTAGTCACAAGGCAAAGTAAGTCCTAATGTGGGATTTACCAAGCCGTGCAAAGCCATGTTAAGTGGCTTTGCAAGGTTTACTAAATACAAAATAACTCAGCGTATAGTACTGCCTTGTTTTACTTTGT
The DNA here is from genome assembly GCF_031143425.1 of Pleurodeles waltl. Classification (NCBI taxonomy): domain Eukaryota; kingdom Metazoa; phylum Chordata; class Amphibia; order Caudata; family Salamandridae; genus Pleurodeles; species Pleurodeles waltl. Next base: position 897,944,381 of record NC_090438.1, on the reverse strand, counting down.
GTTGGGAAGGCTTTTCATGGGTCGAGCATGGGCGTTCCCATGCTTCTACCCATGTATGTTGACGCAAATCCAGATTTATAAAGACTTGTAAACCTGGATTTGCACCAAAATGGTGCACCGACCCCAATGGAGGTGTAATGAGAATAAATATCCTTATTTCACCTTGTTAATTTAAGAGAGTGTTACTTCCTGCACAAACACAATCCTGCCAGTAATGCAGACAGTGCAGAAAGGGACACCTTCTTGCATAAAACAATCCTTAGTGTCACATTGCTCCACGTACGGATATAGACATACATAATGGTGTGGTCCCACACTGTGCTTAGATAATAATACAGCACCAATAGCTAGCCGATTAGCACTGATTTCACAACACTTGTGAAAACATATGCCCAACAGCTAAACATTCATGTTCAGACCTCCTAAGACCTTGTTTGTTTAAGATTAAGTAAGGGTAATGAATGGGGGGTGGCCGTCTGTCGGTACCAAAAGAACCTGCACGTACTTCTTAATAAATGAGCTCTGCATTCTTACTATTAAGAGACCTACAGGCCAACTGGATTTAATGCACTGAGTCAAATAAAAAGATGTTGAAGCAAAATCATAATAAGATAGTCAAATGCCCAGATTTTTCACTTCAGGTTGGCTGCTGGGTTTTGGATAGTCATTACTTGCTAACAAGATGTAACGTGCTATTATAAAGGTCTCCTCAAACACGTTCTCAATTTTGTATGGTGTGGGGTGTGTTCCAGTTCCACAGCCATATTGATTCTGGTGGGTGTTTGAGTGCCAAAAAACATAGGGTTTGGTACAGTTAGCCTTAATTTCTCACTCTCGCTACCTTTGGAGAATCAAGTGTACATAAGGAGTACATTGGTTAACCAACTGGGATATAAATAGTAGTCGGATACCAATGGCAATGAATAGTATCTACTTTGGATGCTGCCCAGTAACTACCTACTGCACCAGGACCCAGAGAAAAGGCCTCACAAACTCCTCTAGTTATTTTCTTCTTTATTTCATTTTAGAGCTATCTACAGTGCAAACGTGACCCAAGGGTATCCGAGTACTTTACAAAGGTTCAACAGACATCACTTTACATGGTATACTCAAAAATAGTAGTAGGTATACAGGGTAGTCATAAACGATAAAAGATGGAATAAATGTTCAGTTATTTCTAGAGGTAGAGATGCTCAGGTTTTTCGGTAGTGGAACAGAAAGTGCACAAAAGCAAGCCCATTATTTTAGGAGGGTGGATTCAGGTGTTTGTTGAGAAGGAATAATTTAAGGCTTTTTCTGAAGTATAAGAATTACTCTTTGTCAGGTAGGTCCAAGGATAGAGTATTCCAAATTCGAGGTGCATTCCCAGAGAGAATGGGCAAGGGATTTTTCTTTCTTGAATTTGGGAGGAATCAAGAGTAAAGTGTTTGAACTTTGCAGAGGCCTCTTTTGGCTAGCTTTTGATAGTTTGTTTTAGTGTGGTAGTTTGGTTTCTCTTTGTGAAGAACTTTGTGGGTGATGCAAGCCATCTTGAATATGCTTCTTGCTTCAATTGGAAACCAGTTGAGTTACTTAAGCATGGGAGTGATGTGATCTTAACATCTCTTCCCTTAGAGAAGTCTAGCTGCTGTGTTGAGTGTAGTCCTTGTAGGGATAAGATGTGCTTTTGGAGCACCGAGGATAGTGCCATTACTGTAGTCCAGCTTAGAAAGAAGTAAAGATTGCACTACAGTCTTTAGATCTCCTGGGGAAATAAAGGGTTTGATTTGTTTATGAGTTTCAGAGTGCCACTTTTTTGTGGCATTATGCCTTCTTGTAAATATGGGCCCCACCAACACAGTTTTTTGCATCAGAGGGGCATCCAATGGGTGTTGCTATGGGTGTTCCCCTGCAACACCTATTGCTTCTGACGCTGCCTCAGATTTATGAGTTGTCATACACCTGAGGCAGTGCTAAAAACTAACCCCACCCGAGGGGTGGCATTAGCATGGCAAAACAAGGAGGAATGCTTTTATTCCTCCTCGTTTTTTGCTTTTCCTATGTAAGCAAAACGCCACAGACGATTGTTTACGTGTAGGAAGGGACACCTTCCTGCACATAAACAATCATTCAAAATGCCGCTTTGGTACTTCTACGTGTGCTGCAAATTTGCAGCACACATAGAAGTGCCAAATCGCCATTATAGATTGTTTATGTGCAGAAAGGGACACCTTCCTGCACATAAACAATCACTCTCCCCACTGCAGACACCCTTGCACTATGGTGCATGGATGCCTGCATTGGTGCAGGCAGCTAAATTTAGCGCTGGCACAGGGGAAAATGCAGGGGTGTACCCTATTCCTCTAAATACGGCCCACCCCTGCATTTCAAAAGTGGCGCTGCGCTGCTATTCTTGGTGCAGCATTGCGCTGCACTACTTTAGCATAAATCTGGGTCTTTGTAGTTCAATGCATCTAGTCTACCAAGCCAGGTATGGATAGTATGTGAGTCTCCTTTGGGTGGATGAAGAGAAGTTCAGTTTTGAGGGGGTTCAGATTTAAGTGGTTGTTAGACATCCAGGGCTGTACCATGGTGAGAGTGTTGTTAAGGTGCTGGATATCTTTAGATGATGATATTTTGAAGTAGAGTTGGGTGTTTCATAAATAGAGATGGTATTAATTTCTGGACTGTTTCAAAATAACTGCAAGGGGTTCCCTGTAGAGGTTGAACAAGGCAGGGGACAGGATTGTTCCTTGGGGGACACCTTGTAGAACAGGTATAGCTTGTGAAGTGGCATTGTTTAATTTCATGAGGTGAGACCGTTGGTTGAGGTATGAGGCAAACCTCTTTAGGACAGGTCACTAGATGCCCACACATTGTGAGAGGGCATTTAGGAGAATATTGACATTTACTGTATCAAAGGCCGCTGAATGGTCCAGGAGGATTAGGAGGCAGTCCTCACTATTGTCATGAGTTCTGTGGATGTCATCAGTTATGCTCAGTATTTCACTCTTGGTACTACACCTTTTCCTGACCCCGGATTGGAAGGTGTTGTCGAGGCTGGATTTATTTATGTGGTTGTTAAGTTATGATGGCACACATTTTTCAATGTTTTTGCCAAGGAGAGGGAGGCTAGTTATAGGTCTGACTTTATATAAGTCATTCAGGTTGGTGTCTGGCTTTTTGATGAATGGTTGACTTGCCCAAACTTAAGGGATGCCGGCATTGAGCCACTGGTTCAGGAGGAGTTGATGAATTTATTCCATGTCGAGGATAGGATGTGGCTGAGATTTTTGACTAGAGAGGAGGGAAGAGGCTCAGAGAAGTGTGATGGTGGTTTCATGCAAGCAAGAATTTTGATGACCTCTTCTTTAGAGATATTTTCAAACTTAGCCCAGGTTGCATTGTTTTACAATCGTACATGTTGTTGTTGATGTTCTGGCTGTCTAAGGGATGGATTTGGGAGACCATTGTTGGTCTGAGGTGAGGCAGTGGGGGAGCCAACTTTGATAGGAGGGCCATCTTAGGAGGCGAGGCAGGGTGGAAGGTGGTTAAGAGAGAGTTTGATATTCGTTATTTTCTCTGAGAAGAATTTGGTGAACTCATCACAGCACTCAACAGAGGCTTCGGTTGAATGTTGTGAGAACGTGGAGGTTTGTTGTTTAATAAGGTTGACGAGGTCTTCAGGTCTATTTCTTGAGCAGTCAAGTTGTGTTTGAAAGAAAGAGGATTGCACTCTGTAGATATTTTTCTTGTATTTTAGGTGTTCAGCTCGGAGTAGAGAGAGGTGAGTCAGTGAAGGGTGTTGTCTCCAGGTTCTTCCAGTTAACCTAAGTTGTTTTCTCTCCATTTTAGTGAACCAGGATCACTGGAGGGGAGGTTTCTTGACCTCTTGGGTTTCAGTGGAGTGACAGGGTCAAGAATTTGTGATATTTTCATATTGTAGTGGGAGGTGAGATCATTGGCAGAAATGAGATCAGGTGGAGGTAGAATTTTGTAACTGATTAGAGATCCTAATTCTGATTGGGTTATTTGGTGTATATACCTCACCCAGTGCTTGGAATGGTTAGGTTGGGCAGGGTGCTTTAGGTGGTTGCCATTGAGCTCAAATAGAATTAGATAGTGATCTGTCCAGTTAGCGGGTAGGATCTATTGAAGAGATTTTGTATTATGGTTGGCAGTGATTATATGAAGGGTAGAGACCTTATTGTGAGTTTTTGGTTTGCAGGGCTTTTTTGAGATCATTGTTATCAAGTAGGGTGGTTAGGACTTTTATTGTTGTATCTTCAAGAATCATTCAAGTTGAAGTTTAGGTCTCACAGTATAATGTCTGTGTTGTACTTCGGGCAGTTTTATATTATTAGGTCTGTTAATTGAAGAATTTCTGTTTTTCACATGGGGGTGGTAAACAGCATGGAATTTGATAGGATTGGTGTCTTTGGAGGAGAGTTCAACTTCTAGGGATTCAAAGATAGAGTATTTGATGGGATGGAAGGCTAGTAGGCACAGGTAACTTTTGTGTATGATAGCTATCCCACCACCAATATGGCCCTTGCGGTCATGAAGAATGATAGATAAGCCCAGTGGAGTGAAGAGACTGATAATTGGGGAGGAGTGGTCATTTAGCCAGGATCCAGCACACAAAACAGATGTCAATTTCAAGTAATAGGATAGTTTCCGATATTTCAGTGGCATGCTTGACTGCTGACCTACAGTTTAAGAGCCAGCAATTTATCTTCAATGACATTGAGATTGTTCTGGTTGGATGGTAGTGAGCTGGGTGGGTGGCCTGTGGGGATGGTTAGTTTGAAGGGTCCTTCTTGTGCCTAGAATAATAGAAATCTTAGAATAACAGGGCAGACTGTAGGCAAGCATTGTTGTATGTGTTGTTCTACTGTTTTGCTTCCAGCTGGGCCATTCTATTAGTGCTGCATCTAGCCTTGATGTGGTGCTGGCTGGAGGGGGCAGTCAGCCAGAAGGTAGATCACGAACTGTCAGGGTGCATGTTTGTGGCAGGGGCGGTTGTTTGTCACAATTGCATGATTAGAAACTGGAGCATATCCTGATGTCCTTCTGTAATGTGGTCATTTCCTCCAATATTGCATTGATTTTAAGTTTAAGTCGAGTGAGCAGCGACATCAGTTGAGAGATAGTTGGATCTGTAGCAGTGAGAGGGTTTGGTTGGGGTTCATTGTTGCCTAGATGGGGTTTTTGTTTGATCTGGCCTGATATGGTAGGAGGTCTATGAAGTTTCATGTGTGTTGGTTTGGTTCAGGAGTGCAGGGAAATTGAGCATTAATGGAGGCAGCGATATTTCCTGCAGTATGACCTTTACTTCTCAGGGTTTTGGGGTTGGGAAGTATGTAAGGGGGTGTTGATAGGTGAGGTTTGGGGTGATAGGTTCCCCTGGGTGAAGAGAGAATAAGTAGATATGTGTCTTGGGGGGAGGAGGCAGAGTAGGGTTGAGAGCTTATGGCAAGAAGGCACAGAGAGCTGTCTCCTTCTGCCATTATTCTAGTACCTGCAAATTTTGAGATTTCTCACCGACACGGCCAGGCTGGAGACAGCCTCTAGCCTGGCAGTCCGACAGTTGTAATCCACCAGGGCAGCATGCAAGCAGCGCTGCCCACCGAATTATGAGTTCCATTCCACCAGCCTTTCCATGGTGGTTCACACCATTGTGGAAAAGCTGGCAGAATGGGGGTGTCGGGGGCCCCTGCACTGCCCGGGCACTTGGCATGGGCAGTGGCGGGGCCCGTGGGGGCTCCAGCACTGTCCATGCACTTGGCATGGGCAGTACAGGGGCCTCCATGCATAGCCCGCTGCGCATTTCACTGCCCGAATTATGGGCAGTGAAATGCGCAACGGGTGCTGCTGCACCCGCTGCACCGCCACATTGAGCCGGCGTCAATGTTAAGGCCTTCTTCACCGCAGGGCTGGTGGGCAGAAACACTGCTTCCACCCGCCGGCCATGCGGACAAGTTGGAATAGGGTCGGCGGTGTCCTGGCGGCACCAGTGGTCAGGTGGCGGGTTGGGTTTAAACTTAGAATGATCCTCTCAGTGTCAAGGACATTTTTCCAGGAGACTTCATAAGGCGGTTTTCATACAAACATCTTCATGGTTTAATCATAGTTTTGTGGCTCATTGTGGCTCATTGTGGGATATTTGACCGCCTAGAGCACCAATGTCCCTAGCTAATGAAAAACCATAAACCAATATTTAGCTAACAGAAAAGCTCACATAGTTATATGTTCGTTGTTACAAATGACACTCATTTAAGTACCGGTGTTGGATTTAGCTGACTATTCTCATGCGTTTGGCAAATTGAGAACTAATATGGTATAGTAGTATTTTATTTTATAGATTTATAAAAATGTATTTCAATATAACAATAAAAATCTAAATCAGAGTAACAAAATATTATATATAATTAATATATAATTAATTAAATATAAGTGGATCCTAATTGCATAAGCTAAATCTAAAACAAATATAACAATAAATATTTATAAAAGAGAACAGAATCACAATAAACTACACCATATAAATTGTAAAAATCAGTTAATAAATAACATTAAATCAATATATTTTGTTCTTTAAGAGAATGTGAGCCACACTAAAGAATTCTTTACAGAATGCTAAGAATTTGTGTAATAAGGGTCAGATTAAAGAAAAGTGGCTCTACATTACATTACGTAGGTGCCCTTCAAAATAATGATCTGCCCTCTTTTAACGCCTGCTCTGAGGAGGCGTAAAAAATGCTGGAAAAAATGACACAAAGAAATGTCTTAGATTTCTTTGCACCATTTTAGCGCCCCCCCATAACAGGGGAACGCCCCCCCCCACTGCATACATCATGCATGGTGCAGGCATAATGTGTCGCTAGGGGAATGCATGCGCCTTGCACCGCTTTGTAAATCTGGCACAGCGTTTTTGGAGATCTAACGCCACATTAGCATAAAAAAATGATGCTACAGTGTTGTTAGATGGTGCTAGGCCCACGTAAATATGGGCCTAAGTCTTAAAAACAGTATTCTCATATTTGTTTAACTGAAAAGGGACACAGATTTCTCTTTTGTAACTCAAGTAAGCCATGGAATCGACACATTACTTGTTCAATTGTTTCTTCAACAATTTTATGAACAGCATATTCTTTGTTCTTAGTCATATTATGTCAATCACCCTCTCTTTTTAAAATCGGAATGTATAGTAATCTCAGTTTTAGGTAAACTATTTTAGTCTTCCCCTGTAAGTTGGAGCCTAAATAGCACAGGTTCTTCATCAGAAAAAACTTTTGACATAAAGTGAGTTTTTGGAGGTTCAGGACAAAGATAAGTTGTTAGACCAGTGGGGCCCTTTTACTTTGTTTTTGTATTAAATGCTCACAGCGGATTTTTTTGATGTGTTGACAGAACAAGGTGACTTCCCAAGTGTTACCCTTTGTCTAAATGCAATGGCATTCAGCTGTGACTTTGGGTTAAAATTAGCTTTGTTTGTGAGGTTTGTGATCTGAGGGGCATATTTATACTCCTTTTGCACCGAATTTGCATCATTTTTTTTACACAAATTCAATGCAAACTTAACTCCATATTTATATTTTGACACTAGGCCTCTCTAGTGTCAAAATATAGGAGTTAACGTAAATTTTTGGATGCGTGAACCCACCTTGCGTCAATGAGATGCAAGGTAGGATTTCCCATCAAAAAAATGACTCTAAGCCCATAGCGCATTATTTATCCTCCCGTGCAAAAATGGCACACAAGGGGGGGGCTAAATAGTGGCGCTAAACCTGCCTATTGCCATTATTTAACGCCTGGGTCAGATCAGGCGTTAGGGGACCTGTTGACCCATTTCCATGATCAAGCACCATGAAATGGGCCCATAGGGGCCCACCCCAGCGCCAGTAACACCCCCACCTACACCAGAGGGACACCAGAGGATGGGTGACTCCATCCCAGGTAAGTAGGGAGAGTATAGGTAAGTATTTTTAATAACCTTTTTACGAGCCGTTTGGGGCCCTAACATTGGCCCCCTTGCATGGCAATGGGTGCAATGGCCATGCCCAGAGGACAATGTTCCCCTGTGCTGGTTTTTGAGGTGGTGAGCATGATTCCTGTCTTTTATAAGACAGGAGTCATGTGTTATCGATGGTTTTGTGTCAGGAAATGACACTAGACTGGTTAACAGAATTGCCACTAGTCCATTTAGCCGTACACGGACATTTCTCTTGCGACAACATGCAGGCGTTTCACCCTCGAGTACATGTGCTACTTGTTGAAGTATAAAGAGACATACTATGTGATCTTGAGAACTTTTTCCAGAACAGTGACTGGACCTTTGACACTTAGCCTTGGTTTTGGAGGGTGGCAGGTACAGCTAGTCAACAATGAATTAATTCTCAGGTGCACTCGTCATGTTAAACAATACTCTGCTATCCAATAGCAATGCTGTTGCAAAAGATCCTATGGCAAGTTCTACCCATAGTTATCTTTTTTTAAGTCAACCTCTTGCAAGCATGTACACTTGTGCATCAGTATTGGCAGATAAGAATCTAATACTCTTGATGTTGAGTCTTCAATTTCCGGGAAAGAGGACTTTGTCCCGTTGATCACCATTGCATGGACTTGACAGTTAAGCTTCTACTCGCGTTTGTGAGTGTTGTTTGTTCTATTTCTTGGAATTTGCTGCATTGGCCTTGCATATTTTCTGCAAAGTGATTTCAGGTTTGTAGTTCTTAGATGTCTAACCCATGGGTTATTATGATAAACTGTGAGGAAATTACAAGCCACAATAATAGAATGGTATCTCATTTTTGTTTTCTCTTTGACCCTTCTTTCCTTTTCCCTCTCCGCTTAGCCATTTGCAGCACCTGTTTGCAGTCCTTGTCTCCACTGGTTTTCTTTTTGTTCACAAGATCCTCATTGATGTTGTTCACCATGCCCAATGTTTGTGGGATCGTCAATAGCTTTTCAAGGACGAGCTTGCTGAATTATCCCATTATTATACACAGACTTGTAGCTCCTTCGTTGTCAAACCTGTGGAAATTAAAGTATGTTTCTTGCTGCTGCAAGTGGGTGGCAGGGTTATCCATTGATTTGGTTCTTGCAAGCTGCATTGGAAATTAGATGTTACATCATATCAGCTGAGACTTGGAACAAGGATGCGAAATGAAGACTCTGACCAGAAAACATTATGGCCCTCATTCTGACCCTGGCGGTCGGCGGAGAGACGGCGGTCGGACCGCGAACAGACCGGCGGTATTAAAAATGGCATTCTGACCGCGGCGGTCCCCGCCGCGACCGACCGCCACTTCTCCACTCCGACCGCCACGGCGGTCATGACCGCGGGGCTGGAGTTTGCGCACTCCGGCCCGGCGGTCGTCCCAAGACCGCCAAGGGTATTATGACCCTGCCTACCGCCGCGGTTTCTTGCGGGCGGGAACCGCCGTGCGAACCATGGCGGTAAGCACTATCGGGCCAGGGAATTCCTTCCCTGGCACTGATAGGGGTCTCCCCCACCCCCCACTACCCACCCGAGTCCTCCCCCCACACCCTCCACCCCCCTGCCACCCCCCAGAGGTGGTACGAACCCCCTCCCCACCCCCACCCCGACATGCACATACATGCACCCCGACATGCACACACCCCCAACATGCACATATACACACTCCCTACACACACATACACAACGGGGACACATACCCGCACACATACATGCAGACATGCGCACCTGCCGAACAGCACACATTACCCATAGACACAGCAGCACCCCCCGCCCGCATACACGCACTCACACACCCCCTCTACACACTCACACGCACACCCCCATGCACGCCCACATCACACAACACCCCCCCACCCCCTCCCCTCACGGACGGTCAACTTACCTTGTGCGTTGGTCCTCCGGGAGGCGACGGGAGCCATGGGGAGGTGACCGCCAACAGAAGACCGCCAACAGAAGACCGCCACACAGAAATGTGGGTCGTAATTCTGTGGGCGGTGTTCTGCTGGCGTGGCGGTGGAGGTTGACCAGTCTCCACTTTCCCGCCGACCGCCAGTGTGGCTGCTGGCGGTTTTCCGGCGGAACGCTCCCAGCGGTCAGAATGCGCACAGCGGCATACCGCCGCGGTCGGCGGTCTTCACCGCGGCGGTAACTCGGCGGTCTTGCGAAAAGACCGCCAAGGTCAGAATGAGGGCCTATGTGTCTTTCATGTAGTGCTTCACTCTCTCCTGCAGTGTCAGCCTCATGTTACTCAAACCACCACACACTATTGAACCAGAGCACGCGTAAAGCCTGTCGCATTTGCCTAAAAACAGGTAATAAGGCCTACCACTGGCTCAAGCGTGTTTTTACTGCTCATATAGTGTACCTTTAGCTAGGGTTGGACTGGTGCAGAAAATGGGCCTGGGTCTAAAATAAAAGTGCCTCTCATTCGTGAATTAAGGCCCATAGTTATACTTGTTTTAGTGCCGTATTTGCATAAGTTTTTAATGCAAAAGCGGTGCAAACTTGCAAAATACAATTGTATTTTGTAAGTTTGCGCCGTTTTTGCACCAAAAATCAGTGCAAATGTGGCGCTAAAGAAGTATAAATATGGGCCTAAATATCTAAAAAGGTGTCCTGTGTTTAAAATTGGGGCAGTTTGGGAATTGTGAAGATAAGCTGTATAATTTTGTTTTGCAAGATGTGGAAGACTGCATAGATTTAAGTTTGCTTAGCCCTTCATTTTGCGAAGCTTGTGGGAGGGTGGTTATCCTGTCAGATTGATCAGTCAGACAGCCCGTCTCTCACAACTCTTGTTTCCTAGTCGGGTCTCATATCAAGGCAATGTATGAATATCCAGCATCTTGTCATGCTTGCTGCATCATGCTCCATGGGTCATCCAGATGCACATCTGCTAAATACCCCTTCACTAGAAATTCACTAATATTCATGTGGCTTCTGGCTGAACTGTAGGTTCATTTCTCTGTTGTTTTCACAGTCAGAAATGTCTTCTCCTTCACCCAAGGGTAGTGCATCACATCTCTATAGTTTTTCATGATTGCCTCCTAATTTTAGTATGGCTCCTGTTTTTAGGTCGAGCGCACAAGTGGTTTGACCTATTGTAAGTATTGTGGGCTTTTAACCACGCCCCGCACGCCCAACACTTTCACTCGTTCGTGGGCTTGGATTTAAAAAATCCTTTATCATCATTGGTAAATGCTTTATGTTTGTCCCTCTTCGGAGCGGATTTGTTACCACCTTGCAGACGGCCGCTGTGACGTTGCTAATTGCACAATTGCTGATACATTTGACTGCGAGCAAACTTCTTTTTCTTTTTGTGTCTCTTCTTCACGCTCATGTCCATGGTGGCCATGACACTTTTAATCGGCTCGTTTAGGTCAACTGTTTTACTTTTCGATTTATGTTGCACGAAAAGTCCAGCTACGATTTTACAACACTAATAGTTCTAACTGGAGCAAATGCGAGACCCATTGCATTGCAAATGCTTGTGTATCTTTGTTTCTGTCTTTTTAAGCTTTTGTGCTTTTAACTTACGTGTCTCTCTGTTGTCTGTTCCTAGCTCCAAGGAGCACGGGGAATGGGTGTTCAATAAATGTTAATAATAATAATATAGTGCTATAGCCTGCTTCCAAGGGTTAGAATGGTTGTCAAAGGCTCCTAGCCCGAGTTATAGGCCTGAGTTTCAACTGAGGGCCTATAACGAATGAGAGGGTTATTGACATCTGAGGCAGAAGGGCTATAATGGTTTAGAATACTACCCAAGCTGACTGTAGAATGTTCTAAATTTAATAGGGAGAAACAGAAAGACATTATTATTTGGATCCGTACGTCTATAATTGGCCCTTGACCACTCCACTATCTTTAATGGAACTCCCTACATTCCCATGTAATAATAACGAAAAGGTCCAGCACACATACTTACTGGGATGAGGGATGCTGATTTATTACTCTTGAGATTCCTTTGCAGGAGTCCATCCAATTCAGTGCAATTGAGAAATATGGCCAGAACCATTTTCCTTGTTTTTATAGATTTCATATAGAAATACCCTGGCTGTATTTTCTGTTTTGAGTCACATTCCAAATATTTCCTTATTAGCAGTATCTACATCCTTTCTAGTTCTCAGCTGCTATCTCTTTTGCTGTGTGAGTGTGTGTAAAGTATTGCAAAACAGATTATTGGGCTGCCTCTGATGTACTATTTCCAAATGGAAGTGCTTGGTTTTGTTATCGTGACCCATGAGTACACCTTTCAAGCTTAGCAACTGCATGCTCCTTGTTGCATCCACAAAGGTCCCCTCAGATGAACCTTTTGTCTCTCCATTTGATGTGAGGAGCGGGGAGAGAGGCCAACTGGCTTTTTGACTTGAAGCTCTTTGCAAAAGCAAGATGCATCTGCTTAACAAAATGGGGGATTGTCAGAGTTCTTCAGGTCCACAGGCCTGCTATGGAAGAGTATGCAGTGTTAAATATTAATGTTCACCTCCCTATTGTGCTCAATAACAATGCTCATCATCCTTAGGTTATCATTTCAAATGGGCAGTCAGACCTAACAACAAATCTAGACCAATGAAGGCAGAGCTTATTTGAACTTGAATGTCTGTGAAATTGTATTAGTGCTGCCCTCGAAAATAAAATACATTACCTTTCTGTCCTTGCCAACTTCTGACTCACTGCCATCCTGTCAGTTGTCTCTCGAAACTTGTGAACCTGGGGGCACACTGATGTCCACGCTTCTGGGATGCTCATAAGTGCCTATCTTCGCAAGTTGGGGTTTGAACAGACATGAGATATTACTGGTTCAGAATGAGTGCTGGAATAGTGCTCGGTTCAAGGTGGATGACAGAGAATATCTGCTTGTCCTTCCAGATCAAACTGAGGTCTTCATTATGAGAGAGCATGAGTTTCATAGAGAATGTTTGCTATATGTTGTGCTTGTCACCAAATACACAGGTCAACAGGTCTTTCCTTTTTGACATCTAGGGCCAGATTGGCATGGCTGTATAACAGAACCATGCATGCAATTACCACACATGCCTTTACAATGCACCCATTACCATGCATACGTCTTTCCCACACATATTTTTAGCACGCATATACATTTTGCCACACATGCCTTTACAGCAAAAATGTAAGTATTTCGCAGGAAAGTTTAAACCCTTCATATATATATAAACACATATATATTTTCACTTAAAAAGCCAAAGGTTACAATGACATTGTAGTTAGGCTCACATTTTAAATGTCAAAAACCACATAGATTCAGCAGTTATAGTTAGAGTTCTTTCAAGCAACTACAACTCACACCCTAAGGTAACTATAGCTTGCACCCTCGTCATGCACAGTTTTCTCTTCAATAATTTGACTGCTAATGTTTTACTGCTTTTTGAATTATGTTAGAAAAGTTGTCATAAGTGCTGTAATATCTGGGGTAATTACCAGTGTGTGGCGAGGGAGCGAGTTATAGTTACCTTAGGGTGCAATTTATAGTTACTTGAAATAACTCTAACTAGAACAGGTGAATTCCTATGGTTTGGTATGTTTTACATGTGAGCCTAACTATAACGTCCCCGTAACCTTTGGTTTTTGAAGTGAATTTCTTAGTTTTTTAATGTATAGTAATTTTCATTACTATAAGTTAATCCAATAGCCGCCACGCACAGCCTTTGGCCTTGTATGAGAGAGGTTGGCTGCAGGTCCTGGCTTGTGGTTCAGGCCCTCTGGACACCTCCCTATAACCACCCAACCTTACACCGCGCATGGCCTACAGCCATGTGCAGTCGGGTTGGCCGCAGGGCGTGGCCTGTGGCCAGTCCCAGTGGCCAATCCCCCAACCATGAACCCTGAGAGAGAGAGAAAGTGAAAGATTGAGAGAGAGACAGAGAGAGAGAGAGAGAGAGAGATATTTAGGCTTTGATGAATGATATACTTAGAATAGATATTTCTGCAAAATTGAAAAGAAAAATGTTTTTGTCAATTAAAAAGAGTAAGGTTACCTTTCAGTATGAAATTTAAATGTTTGAAGCTTAAAATAAATTAGAGAAAGAAGATGAGCACGGACAAACCCAGAGAAGAACCCTCAACTTTCCAGGTGAGGCCCTGTGACCTTAACCGTTAGATTATAGGAGACTCCTTACTGTGATGCTTCCAGACATACCTATGACAGTCAACCTAAGCATGTGATTGGAAAGAAACATGAATGTTTCATCACTAGGAAGGTTTAACAGTCAAAACACTAGTAAATAAACAAACACACTGCCAAGTGATACTAGGATTTGAACCTTCGGCCTATTGAGTGAAAGCACAAGACCTTGACCATTAGCCCAGAAGTGACGCTGTTCCGCTTTGCATCCAAAAGTAACAATAGCACTCACACCAAACATATTGTTAGTCTGACTCTGTGAAGTAATTGTATGGAGAGACCATTGCAATGACAATCTCTCTCTCTCTCTTCCATTCCATTATGGGATGGAAGAGAGAGAGAGAGAGTTACAGGACTGTAGGGGAGCCTCAAGGCATCTGCTGTCCTAGCCGGCTTCCCATGTTCTGCGGAAGCCAGCATTGCTCCCACAAGCAAGGAGATGCTTTAAATATCAGCTCCCTGTTTGTGGAAGCAAGGTTTTCATCTGATTCCCTGCATGCATATTTGTGTGCAAGGAAACAGAGGAAAACTCCACTTTCTGACAGTGGTAGGTGTTTGACAGCTCTTGCTGTCAGAAAGCAAACAGCTATGTCCTGGGGGTGGGCACCCCAGGACATAGCAGGAGCCAGCCCTCGGGGGTGGCAGCCCCCAGGTCCATTATTAGCTCCACAAAGGGCCCCCTTCCAACAAGCAATGCCCTGGGTAGTTGGTGGTCCCTGAGGCTGAAAGGGGGGTGCGCACCCCCAAACTGTATTTATTGAAAGCCCTGGGGAGTTGGTGACCCTGCGGCTGTGGGGTTGGGGGCCGCACACCCCTAGGTTTATATTTGTTGCAAGCTCCAGGGAGGTTGCAGTCCCCGGGACAGCAGGAGGGCACCACGCACCCCCCTGCATTTGATTAGTAATTGTGACTCGGGGAGGTGGGGGTCCCTGGGTCTGTGGAGGGAGGCTAGGCGGACCCTCCAATCAAAATGTAACTGCCCCCGGGACCTGGCCCACACAGGTGCTGTTTACAAAACAAGCACAGGAGCCTGCTCTTGTTTTTTTAAAGATTTTCAGCAGATCCATGCCAAAAATGCTAAAAAAAAATCTTTTTAAGCCCTGGACCACAGCTACTGGGTCAGGATGACTCTACCATGGCCCCTTTTCTTATGTTATTACTTTTTTTCTGGGACTCGGCTCAGCCAATCAGATCTCAGCACACAGGATGGATCACGGAGCCTTCACGTCCCTCTATATACAAATTTGGATTTTCTTTAATTTCTCAAAAACTACTGAACAGACCTACACCAAACAAAAAAAAGGGCACTTTCTCGACCAAGAGCGACCTTTCTACCAAATTAGGTAAATTTCTATCTATTACAAAATCCCTATGGAAAAATCCATGAGGAAAAAGCATTTTGTGACCCCTCCTTTTTCTCAGTCCCATGCCTGACAGATCACCCGGAAACTTTCCAAACAGCAGCTGATGTGAGTATCAAAGTTTCTTGGAAAATGTTGTGAATATTCATCAAACAGCGCAAAAGTTATTAGCAAAACAAAACATGCTTTTTCTATAGAAACTAGGCCATAACTATAACTACCTACTGGTGACTGCCAGTAGGTAATATAAATACAAATACACACATATATATATATATGTATCTATGTGTATATATCTTTATATATTACCTTATCAACCCCAACCCCTAGACTCAACCATCCCAAACCCTAACATTACCTTTCCCACCCAAGTGCCATTACCCATCCTAAACCCTAAAAATACCCTTGCCATCCCTTACCCACTCTAAACCATATAAATAGTCTTGCCACCCAAATGCCCCTTGCCACCCTAAACACTAACATTACCCTTGCCACCCAATATATGTAATTTCGAACTTATATTTCCTCTGTGCATGTGTGCTGCATTCCATTCTGCAGCACAAATGCAATGAGGAAATAGCCTCAGAGGCTAGTTTTTGAGAACGAAGGCACCTCTTCCTGCAAAGAAATATTCTGACATTAATGCAGATGCCCTTACACGATGGTGCAAAGGTGCCTGCATTGGTACTAGGTAGGCAGCCACAAGTGTACCTGCACATGGAGAGAGCTCTCTCCTGTTTGCACAACACAGCACCTTCACTTGCAGAGCTGAGTGAATTCTTTGAAAATATGCCCCCAGTAACTAAAATATAGGGCTTGGCCCTCTTATCTCCGAAAAGGTATCTTGAGTGTGGACGGTCAGCCAGGGCCGGACTGGAATGCAAAATCATATTATGTTATGAACATCAATGGATTCTTCAGTCTCATTCAGTACACTTTATACATATTCAGGGGATTCTTGTAAGTAAAAATATTATATTAATACACAAATGTCAATATTCGAGACCAAAGAAAGAGGTGCTCCAAGTGAGTGAAACTGTCCATTGTGTGTGAATTGTGAAAAAGTGAAAATGAAATCTAAAACAGTTCATTACAATCTTTTGGTTGGGAGCATTTAGGGGCATATTTATACTCTGTTTGCGCCAGAATTGCGTTTTTTTTTTTTACGTAATTCCGACGCAAAACTAACTCCATATTTATACTTTGGCGTTAGACGCGTCTAGCGCCAAAGTCCATGGAGTTTGCGTCATTTTTTAGCGTGGACACCTACTTTGCGTTAATGATATGCAAGGTAGGCGTTCCCGTCTAAAAAATTGACTCTGAGGCATGTGCGCCGTATTTACACTCCCGGGCAAAATTCACGCCCGGGAGTGGGCGGGTCCAAAACAATTACGTACGGCCGCTTTTGCGCCGTTTTTTGGCGCCTGGACAAGGCAGGCGTTAAGGGACCTGTGGGCTCGGAAGGAGCCCAGAGGTGCCCTCCCATGCCCCCAGGGACACCCCCTGTCACCCTTGCCCACCCCAGGAGGACACCCAAGGCTGGAGGGACCCATCCCAGGGACATTAAGGTAAGTTCCGGTAAGTATATTTTTTTTTTTTTTTGTGGCATAGGGGGGCCTGATTTGTGCCCCCCTACATGCCACTATGCCCAATGACCATGCCCAGGGGACAGAAGTCCCCTGGGCATGGCCATTGGGCAAGGGGGCATGACTCCTGTCTTTAGTAAGACAGGAGTCATTTCTATGGGGGTTGGGAGTCGAAAAAAATGGCGCAAATCGGGTTTAGGCGAAAAATTTGCCTCAGCCTGACTTGCCCCATTTTTTGGCGCCCGAGCTCCATATCCCCCTATGCCGGCGCTGCCTGGTGTACGTCATTTTTTTCCACGCACACCAGGCAGCGCCGGCGGCTAACGCCGGCTAACGCCATTGATTAAATACGGCGCCCGCATGGCGCTTCAGAATGGCGTTAGCCGGCGCTAATTTTTTTGACGCAAAACTGCATTAGCGCAGTTTTGCGTCAAAAAGTATAAATATGGCCCTTAGTTCTAGTCATGGACCAGTTCATTATTAATCTGTTAGTCCATCTTTCATAAAAACCAGTCCAGTCTAAAACCAAAATCTGCGGCACAGCAGTTCACATGAGCCCCACACTGCAGGAGGATGCACCTAGAACGGATCAGTTTGGTAAGGTTTGTGTCATGGAACCCCATTCTGTGCTGAAAGCAGTCACACTATCCTGCAGCCCCCTAGAAATATGCCAGAGTAGCACAATGGCCCTGTAACCAGGCAGACCACCTCCATATTGTCTCTTTAACTTAATGTGTGTCTGTCCCCTCTGTTTTCCCTTCCTGTTGACTTTCCAGTCAGTGTCAGTGCTGGAATTGAAAAAAATAAATACTTTGTGTGCCCATAAATTGGGGTCAAGGTGTGGCAGAGGAAGGGCAGGGTTTTTTTGAGAGGCAGAGCTTGAAAAGCAGAGTCAGACAGTCAACATATTCATTTATTTTTTAAACCATATGCTGCAAAGGAATTGCAAACAAGGACATATGTGACAAGAAAAATATGTTGGGTATCACTCAATTTGTTACAAAGAGACTGCATATTACAGGTCCAAGACACTTTTGTAGAGATCACTGGGTGACCTGCAACTCTGGTGGGATTAAAAGAGTGGTCTGAAAACTCTAGTGGTTAACACAGCTCTGTGAGGGTTCTGTATTTTTCCCCATCACAGTTAGGGCTCATGAAAGAGCATAGAGAGTTCATGTGCCTGCTGAAAAGTACACCATGTGACTTGCAGATCACAGATTGGTATTGTGAGAAGGTAGCCTCTTTCTAGCCTTGTTACCCCCACTTTTGGCCTGTTTGTGAGTGTATGTCAGGGTGTTTGTCACTGTTTTCACTGTCTCACTGGGATCCTGATAGCCAGGCCTCAGTGCTCATAGTGAAAACACCATGTTTTCAGTATGGTTGTTATGTGTCACTGGGATCCTGCTAGTCAGGACCCCAGTGCTCATAGGTTTGTGGCCTATATGTATGTGTCACTGGGACCCTGTCACACAGGGCCCCAGTGCTCATAGGTGTGCATGTATATGTTCCCTGTGTGGTGCCTAACTGTCTCACTGAGGCTCTGCTAACCAGAACCTCAGTGGTTATGCTCTCTCATTACTTTCAAATTGTCACTAACAGGCTAGTGACCATTTTTACCAATTTACATTGGCTTACTGGAACACCCTTATAATTCCCTAGTATATGGTACTGAGGTACCCAGGGTATTGGGGTTCCAGGAGATCCCTATGGGCTGCAGCATTTCTTTTGCCACCCATAGGGAGCTCTGACAATTCTTACACAGGCCTGCCACTGCAGCCTGAGTGAAATAACGTCCACGTTATTTCACAGCCATTTTACACTGCACTTAAGTAACTTATAAGTCACCTATATGTCTAACCTTTACCTGGTAAAGGTTAGGTGCAAAGTTACTTAGTGTGAGGGCACCCTGGCACTAGCCAAGGTGCCCCCACATTGTTCAGAGCCAATTCACTGAACTTTGTGAGTGCGGGGACACCATTACACGCGTGCACTACATATAGGTCACTACCTATATGTAGCTTCACCATGGTAACTCCGAATATGGCCATGTAACATGTCTATGATCATGGAATTGCCCCCTCTATGCCATCCTGGCATTGTTGGTACAATTCCATGATCCCAGTGGTCTGTAGCACAGACCCTGGTACTGCCAAACTGCCCTTCCTGGGGTTTCTCTGCAGCTGCTGCTGCTGCCAACCCCTCAGACAGGCATCTGCCCTCCTGGGGTCCAGCCAGGCCTGGCCCAGGATGGCAGAACAAAGAACTTCCTCTGAGAGAGGGTGTAACACCCTCTCCCTTTGGAAAATGGTGTGAAGGCAGGGGAGGAGTAGCCTCCCCCAGCCTCTGGAAATGCTTTGTTGGGCACAGAGGTGCCCAATTCTGCATAAGCCAGTCTACACCGGTTCAGGGACCCCTTAGCCCCTGCTCTGGCGCGAAACTGGACAAAGGAAAGGGGAGTGACCACTCCCCTGACCTGCACCTCCCCTGGGAGGTGTCCAGAGCTCCTCCAGTGTGCTCCAGACCTCTGCCATCTTGGAAACAGAGGTGCTGCTGGCCCACTGGACTGCTCTGAGTGGCCAGTGCCACCAGGTGACATCAGAGACTCCTTGTGATAGGCTCCTTCAGGTGTTAGTAGCCTTTCCTCTCTCCTAGGTAGCCAAACCCTCTTTTCTGGCTATTTAGGGTCTCTGTCTCTGGGGAAACTTTAGATAACGAATGCATGAGCTCAGCCGAGTTCCTCTGCATCTCCCTCTTCACCTTCTGATAAGGAATCGACCGCTGACCGCGCTGGAAGCCTGCAAACCTGCAACATAGTAGCAAAGACGACTACTGCAACTCTGTAACGCTGATCCTGCCGCCTTCTCGACTGTTTTCCTGCTTGTGCATGCTGTGGGGGTAGTCTGCCTCCTCTCTGCACCAGAAGCTCCGAAGAAATCTCCCGTGGGTCGACGGAATCTTCCCCCTGCAACCGCAGGCACCAAAAACCTGCATCTCCGGTCCCTTGGGTCTCCTCTCAGCACGACGAGCGAGGTCCCTCGAATCCAGCGACACCGTCCAAGTGACCCCCACAGTCCAGTGACTCTTCAGCCCAAGTTTGGTGGAGGTAAGTCCTTGCCTCACCTCGCTGGGCTGCATTGCTGGGAACCGCGACTTTGCAAGCTTCTCCGGCCCCTGTGCACTTCCGGTGGAAATCCTTCATGCACAGCCAAGCCTGGGTCCACGGCACTCTAACCTGCATTGCACGACTTTCTAAGTTGGTCTCCGGCGACGTGGGACTCCTTTGTGCAACTTCGGCGAGCACCGTTTCACGCATCCTCGTAGTGCCTGTTTCTGGCACTTCTCCGGGTGCTACCTGCTTCAGTGAGGGCTCCTTGTCTTGCTCGACGTCCCCTCTCTCTGCAGGTCCAATTTGCGACCTTCTGGTCCCTCCTGGGCCCCAGCAGCGTCCAAAAACGCCAAACGCACGATTTGCGTGTAGCAAGGCTTGTTGGCGTCCATCCGGCGGGAAAATACTTCTGCACGACTCTCCAAGGCGTGGGGGATCCATCCTCCAAAGGGGAAGTCTCTAGCCTTTGTCGTTCCTGCAGTATTCACAGTTCTTCAGCCTAGTAAGAGCTTCTTTGCACCAACCGCTGGCATTTCTTGGGCATCTGCCCATCTCCGAGCTGCTTGTGACTTTTGGACTTGGTCCCCTTGTTCCACAGGTACCTTCAGACAGGAATCCATCGTTGTTGCATTGCTGATTTGTGTTTTCCTTGCATTTTCCCTCTAACACGACTATTTTGTCCTTAGGGGAACTTTGGTGCACTTTGCACTCACTTTTCAGGGTCTTGGGGAGGGTTATTTTGCTAACTCTCACTATTTTCTAATAGTCCCAGCGACCCTCTACAAGGTCACATAGGTTTGGGGTCCATTCGTGGTTCGCATTCCACTTCTGGAGTATATGGTTTGTGTTGCCCCTATCCCTATGTTTCCCCATTGCATCCTATTGTAACTATACATTGTTTGCACTGTTTTCTAAGACTATACTGCATATTTTTGCTATTGTGTATATATATCTTGTGTATATTTCCTATCCTCTCACTGAGGGTACACTCTAAGATACTTTGGCATATTGTCATAAAAATAAAGTACCTTTATTTTTAGTATAACTGTGTATTGTGTTTTCTTATGATATGGTGCATATGACACTAAGTGGTACTGTAGTAGCTTCACACGTCTCCTAGTTCAGCCTGAGCTGCTCTGCTAAGCTACCATTATCTATCAGCCTAAGCTGCTAGACACCCTATACACTAATAAGGGATAACTGGGCCTGGTGCAAGGTGCAAGTACCCCTTGGTACTCACTACAAGCCAGTCCAGCCTCCTACATTGGTGGCAGCGGTGGGATAAGTGCTTTGAGACTACTTACCACTCTTGTCATTGTACTTTTCATAAGAGAAAAATATACAAAACAAGGTCAGTGTATATACACATAGCCAAAAAGTTTTGCATTTCCTCTTTTCACTCTTTTCTAAGTGCTGAAAAGTACTTCTAAACTTTCAAAAAGTTCTTAAAAGTTTAAAAAGTTTTTTTCTGTCTTTCCAAAAAGTTCTGAAAACTTTTTTCTCTTTTTCTATCACTTTAACTCTCTCTAAAAAATGTCTGGCACAGGAAAAAATGTTGAACTGTCCAAACTTGCATATGATCACCTTAGCTGGAAAGGAGCAAGGAGTCTCTGCATAGAGAGAGGTTTGAGTGTAGGGAAGAATCCTTCCTTAGAACTGTTAATTAATATGCTTAGAGTACAGGATAAGGCCATAAGTGCCCAATCTGTAGAAAAAGTAGCTAATGGTTCTCAATCTGATCCAGGGACTCCCCCAGGAAAAGGTTCAGGAAAGAAACTTCTCAGCCTGCCCATTACTAGACAGTCTAGCATAGTTGGTACAGAGGTTGAATCACACCATACTGATGATGTGATCTCACATTATGCTGGTAGCCAAGCTGTTAGGGTGCCCTCTGTAAGGGACAGGTCTCCTTCTGTTCATTCCCATCATACCTCTGTATCTAGAAATGTCCCTCCCACCCACCCTGATGACAGATTGTTAGAAAGGGAGCTCAATAGATTGAGAGTGGAACAAACCAGACTGAAGCTCAAGAAGCAACAGCTGGATTTGGATAGACAGTCTTTAGAATTAGAGAAGGAAAGACAGAAGTTGGGTTTAGATACCCATGGTGGCAGCAGCAGTATTCCCCATAGTCATCCTGCAAAAGAGCATGATTCCAGGAATCTGCACAAGATAGTTCCCCCTTATAAGGAGGGGGATGACATTAACAAGTGGTTTGCTGCACTTGAGAGGGCCTGTGCTGTACAGGATGTCCCTCAAAAGCAGTGGGCTGCTATCCTATGGCTATCATTTAGTGGAAAGGGTAGGGATAGACTCCTTACTGTGAAAGAAAGTGATGCCAATAATTTTACAGTTCTTAAGAATGCACTCCTGGATGGTTATGGCTTAACCACTGAACAGTACAGGATAAAGTTCAGAGAGACCAAAAAGGAGTCTTCACAAGACTGGGTTGATTTCATTGACCATTCAGTGAAGGCCTTGGAGGGGTGGTTACATGGCAGTAAAGTTACTGATTATGAAAGCCTGTATAACACAATCCTGAGAGAGCATATACTTAATAATTGTGTGTCTGATTTGTTGCACCAGTACCTGGTAGACTCTGATCTGACCTCTCCCCAAGAATTGGGAAAGAAGGCAGACAAATGGGTCAGAACAAGGGTGAACAGAAAAGTTCATACAGGGGGTGACAAAGATGGCAATAAGAAGAAAGATGGTGAAAAATCTCAAGATAAGCATGGGGATAAGGGTAAAACCAAAGATCCCACTTCAAATCTTAAACACTCTTCAGAGGGTGGGGATAAAACAAATTCTTCCTCTTCTTCCCAACCTGCACACATTAAAAAGCCTTGGTGCTTTGTGTAAAAATAGAGGCCATAGGCCAGGGGATAAGTCCTGTCCAGGTAAACCCCCTGAGCCTACCACCACTAATACATCAAGCTCTAGTGCCCCTAGCAGTAGTGGTACTAGTGGTGGGACTGCTGGCAACAGTCAAGCAAAGGGTGTAGTTGGGTTCACTTATGGGTCCATAGTGGACACTGATGTAATCAGTCCCAAGACAGTTTCTGTCACACCTAGTGGCATTGGCCTTGCCACACTGGCTGCTTGTCCCCTTACAATGGATAAGTACAGGCAGACAGTTTCAATAAATGGTGTTGAGGCCTTGGCCTACAGGGACACAGGTGCCAGTTTCACTTTGGTGACTGAAAACCTAGTGCCTCCTGAACAACACATCATTGGACAACAATATAAGATTATTGATGTCCATAACTCCACTAAGTTTCTTCCCTTAGCTATAATTCAGTTTAGTTGGGGTGGAGTTACTGGCCCTAAGCAGGTGGTGGTATCACCTAGCTTACCTGTAGACTGTCTCTTAGGTAATGACCTAGAGGCCTCAGGTTGGGCTGATGTAGAGTTTTATGCCCATGCAGCCATGCTGGGCATCCCTGAGGAATTGTTCCCTCTCATTTCAAGTGAAATGAAAAAGCAAAGGAGAGAAGGCCTGAAAACTCAGGATCCCTCTCCATCAACAGGTAAAAAGGGTATCACAGTATCCCCTAACCACCCTACCATTCAGGATACTATTCCTGTGGTGGGAGAAACCTCTCCTGGGGTGGCACCTGTTCCAAGGGAATCATCAGCTGGCAAAGCTAGACTCCCTGAGGTGGAAGTACCTCTCTGTGGGATAACTAACATTGGTGAGAAAAACAGCACCATTTTAGTTAACATGGAGCATCCCTCCAACCCTCCCAGAGAAACTTTAGTGCAGAAACCCTGCACTACCTCACAACACTTAGGACAGCATCCCTGCCCTAGTGTGGAGCTCATAGGACAGCATCCCTGCCCTGCTCCAACTCAAGAGAAACAGCATCCCTGTTCTCTCTTCCAGCCAGATGGACAAAGTTTTTGCCCAGCTATGGCTTTTCTGAGACAGCATCCCTGTCTGGCATTTCCATCACTACAAATAGGTTCAGTGGACAATTCCCACTGCTCTAAACTAAAACTTACTGATAGAAACTCTGAAAATACATCTTCACATTGTTGCTTAGCTAAAAAACTTCAAACAGGGTGGTTTACATCCCCACAGGGAAGTAACCATATAGTGGATGATAAAGGGAGTAACCAGTCTATTGCAGAGCTACTCTCTACTTATCACCACTTAGACAATAAAGTCTCAACTGGCCAAGGTTAGCCTTATTGTCCTTCGTTTGGGGGGGGGTTGTGTGAGAAGGTAGCCTCTTTCTAGCCTTGTTACCCCCACTTTTGGCCTGTTTGTGAGTGTATGTCAGGGTGTTTGTCACTGTTTTCACTGTCTCACTGGGATCCTGATAGCCAGGCCTCAGTGCTCATAGTGAAAACACCATGTTTTCAGTATGGTTGTTATGTGTCACTGGGATCCTGCTAGTCAGGACCCCAGTGCTCATAGGTTTGTGGCCTATATGTATGTGTCACTGGGACCCTGTCACACAGGGCCCCAGTGCTCATAGGTGTGCATGTATATGTTCCCTGTGTGGTGCCTAACTGTCTCACTGAGGCTCTGCTAACCAGAACCTCAGTGGTTATGCTCTCTCATTACTTTCAAATTGTCACTAACAGGCTAGTGACCATTTTTACCAATTTACATTGGCTTACTGGAACACCCTTATAATTCCCTAGTATATGGTACTGAGGTACCCAGGGTATTGGGGTTCCAGGAGATCCCTATGGGCTGCAGCATTTCTTTTGCCACCCATAGGGAGCTCTGACAATTCTTACACAGGCCTGCCACTGCAGCCTGAGTGAAATAACGTCCACGTTATTTCACAGCCATTTTACACTGCACTTAAGTAACTTATAAGTCACCTATATGTCTAACCTTTACCTGGTAAAGGTTAGGTGCAAAGTTACTTAGTGTGAGGGCACCCTGGCACTAGCCAAGGTGCCCCCACATTGTTCAGAGCCAATTCACTGAACTTTGTGAGTGCGGGGACACCATTACACGCGTGCACTACATATAGGTCACTACCTATATGTAGCTTCACCATGGTAACTCCGAATATGGCCATGTAACATGTCTATGATCATGGAATTGCCCCCTCTATGCCATCCTGGCATTGTTGGTACAATTCCATGATCCCAGTGGTCTGTAGCACAGACCCTGGTACTGCCAAACTGCCCTTCCTGGGGTTTCTCTGCAGCTGCTGCTGCTGCCAACCCCTCAGACAGGCATCTGCCCTCCTGGGGTCCAGCCAGGCCTGGCCCAGGATGGCAGAACAAAGAACTTCCTCTGAGAGAGGGTGTAACACCCTCTCCCTTTGGAAAATGGTGTGAAGGCAGGGGAGGAGTAGCCTCCCCCAGCCTCTGGAAATGCTTTGTTGGGCACAGAGGTGCCCAATTCTGCATAAGCCAGTCTACACCGGTTCAGGGACCCCTTAGCCCCTGCTCTGGCGCGAAACTGGACAAAGGAAAGGGGAGTGACCACTCCCCTGACCTGCACCTCCCCTGGGAGGTGTCCAGAGCTCCTCCAGTGTGCTCCAGACCTCTGCCATCTTGGAAACAGAGGTGCTGCTGGCCCACTGGACTGCTCTGAGTGGCCAGTGCCACCAGGTGACGTCAGAGACTCCTTGTGATAGGCTCCTTCAGGTGTTAGTAGCCTTTCCTCTCTCCTAGGTAGCCAAACCCTCTTTTCTGGCTATTTAGGGTCTCTGTCTCTGGGGAAACTTTAGATAACGAATGCATGAGCTCAGCCGAGTTCCTCTGCATCTCCCTCTTCACCTTCTGATAAGGAATCGACCGCTGACCGCGCTGGAAGCCTGCAAACCTGCAACATAGTAGCAAAGACGACTACTGCAACTCTGTAACGCTGATCCTGCCGCCTTCTCGACTGTTTTCCTGCTTGTGCATGCTGTGGGGGTAGTCTGCCTCCTCTCTGCACCAGAAGCTCCAAAGAAATCTCCCGTGGGTCGACGGAATCTTCCCCCTGCAACCGCAGGCACCAAAAACCTGCATCTCCGGTCCCTTGGGTCTCCTCTCAGCACGACGAGCGAGGTCCCTCGAATCCAGCGACACCGTCCAAGTGACCCCCACAGTCCAGTGACTCTTCAGCCCAAGTTTGGTGGAGGTAAGTCCTTGCCTCACCTCGCTGGGCTGCATTGCTGGGAACCGCGACTTTGCAAGCTTCTCCGGCCCCTGTGCACTTCCGGTGGAAATCCTTCGTGCACAGCCAAGCCTGGGTCCACGGCACTCTAACCTGCATTGCACGACTTTCTAAGTTGGTCTCCGGCGATGTGGGACTCCTTTGTGCAACTTCGGCGAGCACCGTTTCACGCATCCTCGTAGTGCCTGTTTCTGGCACTTCTCCGGGTGCTACCTGCTTCAGTGAGGGCTCCTTGTCTTGCTCGACGTCCCCTCTCTCTGCAGGTCCAATTTGCGACCTTCTGGTCCCTCCTGGGCCCCAGCAGCGTCCAAAAACGCCAAACGCACGATTTGCGTGTAGCAAGGCTTGTTGGCGTCCATCCGGCGGGAAAATACTTCTGCACGACTCTCCAAGGCGTGGGGGATCCATCCTCCAAAGGGGAAGTCTCTAGCCTTTGTCGTTCCTGCAGTATTCACAGTTCTTCAGCCTAGTAAGAGCTTCTTTGCACCAACCGCTGGCATTTCTTGGGCATCTGCCCATCTCCGAGCTGCTTGTGACTTTTGGACTTGGTCCCCTTGTTCCACAGGTACCTTCAGACAGGAATCCATCGTTGTTGCATTGCTGATTTGTGTTTTCCTTGCATTTTCCCTCTAACACGACTATTTTGTCCTTAGGGGAACTTTGGTGCACTTTGCACTCACTTTTCAGGGTCTTGGGGAGGGTTATTTTGCTAACTCTCACTATTTTCTAATAGTCCCAGCGACCCTCTACAAGGTCACATAGGTTTGGGGTCCATTCGTGGTTCGCATTCCACTTCTGGAGTATATGGTTTGTGTTGCCCCTATCCCTATGTTTCCCCATTGCATCCTATTGTAACTATACATTGTTTGCACTGTTTTCTAAGACTATACTGCATATTTTTGCTATTGTGTATATATATCTTGTGTATATTTCCTATCCTCTCACTGAGGGTACACTCTAAGATACTTTGGCATATTGTCATAAAAATAAAGTACCTTTATTTTTAGTATAACTGTGTATTGTGTTTTCTTATGATATGGTGCATATGACACTAAGTGGTACTGTAGTAGCTTCACACGTCTCCTAGTTCAGCCTGAGCTGCTCTGCTAAGCTACCATTATCTATCAGCCTAAGCTGCTAGACACCCTATACACTAATAAGGGATAACTGGGCCTGGTGCAAGGTGCAAGTACCCCTTGGTACTCACTACAAGCCAGTCCAGCCTCCTACAGGTATTTAATTTAGATAGGTAAGTAGGCTACTGCTATTTACCCTGAGATAATCCTGTTACTTTTAGTTCACGAGTTACAGGCCTTCTAATATTGCTTAGTGGCCTACTAACCATCATCAAGGAGCTGCATGTGAACTGTAAATCATAGGTTTAGGTCCTTAGTGTTTTTTCTCAATTTTAATATTACTAAGAAGGGTTCCTTTGGGAAGCAATAATGTTTTGTTAGTACAGACAACCACAATCACTGCATTATATTTTGTATCCTTACTATGTCTTTCTACCAACCATTCACTCTTAACATATAATGAATGAATGAGGCACAATTTCTACAAGTATGAATGATATGTGATTCCTATTCCTTATAACCCTCAATCTCTTAATTATGATTTCCTGTTTGATGTACACATTTTATGATTCGTTGCACCTCTGTGTGTGGCGCTAAGCAATCAGACACCCTAACCTGGGCTGAATAGCTCTGCAAAAGAATTGAATAAAAAAATAGGTAGCATGTATATCAGTATTTGTGCAATTACTCATACTGATAGATACATCTTGTTTTTTCCAGTGCAAGCACATCTCTTCCATATGGAGTTGAACAAAGTTTAAAAAACTGCCTCCAATAGTTTGTCTTAAGTACTTGTGAAATGATAGCAGGTGTGCTTCCATTGTATTGGTGTCTAGGTGTTAGGGTTCAGATGGCTCCCATCCTGGATGGTACTTAAATAAAAAAGAGTGCTGATGGCCCTTTAAACCAGTCCTTTGTTATGACCCAGCTGCCAAACTAAATTCAGACAACATGTAGGTGCTGCTGAATTATAACTCAGTTTTGGGAAAGGACGCTGGGACAAATGCAGCATGTTTCCTGGATCAGCCAGATACCTGATCCACCCCAGAAATAGCTGCTGGCACCAGGATCCAACAGGCACAAACATGGCATGGAGAGGTATATTGCATGATCTACCTATGCATAAAGGGTTGTGTGACAGAACCACGCATGGCACAACCATGCATGGCTTAACAACGCAGTCTGAATCACAACTGAGTCTTAACCACCCATGCCTTTACCACCACGTCTTTACAACAAAATTTCATTGTAAAAGCATGCTTAGTAAAGGAATATTTGGTAATGCCATGTGTGGTTGTGTGATACAAATCCTTCGCCCCCACGCTAAACCCTAAAACCTACCCTGTCCTAACACTACCTCACCCTGTCAGAAAAACTACCCTGAACCCTCGTCCTAAACCCTAGGACCTACCCTGCCCTGTCATTAAAAAAACCTACCCCAACCTCTGCTTCATACTAACCCCTGCAAGCTGCCATGCCCTGTCCTAAAACCTACCCCACCCTGTCTTAAAAACTACCTCGACCCCTACCCTAAACCCTATCTGTCCTAAAAACTACACCAGCCTGTCATAAAAACTAACCATACCCCCACCCTGAACCCTTAAAGCTACCCTGCCAATGTCCTAAAAACTACTCCGCCGAAACCTCAAAAGCTACCCTGCCCTGTCCTAAAACCTAACCCGCCCTGTCCTAAAAACTACCCAGACCCCCTGCCCTAAACCCTAAAACCTATTCTCTCCTAAACACTACCCCACCCTGTCCTAAAAACTACCCTCCCCGCCTCCACCCTAAACCCTAAAATGTGTCCTGCCCTTTCCCAAAAACTACCCTAATCCCCCTGCCCTTCCCTAAACCTTAAAACCTACCTCACCCTGTCCTAAAAACTACCGGAATCCACCTCCCCCACCCTAAACCCTAAAACCCTAAACCCTAAAACCCTAAACCCTAAACCCTAAAACCCTGCCCTGTTCCAAAAACTACCCCGCTCCTACCCAAACCCTAAAGGCTACCCTGCCCTCTCCTAAAACCCTCCCCTGCCCTGTACTAAAAATGTCCCCATGCCCCGCCCTAAATCCTAAAACCTACCCTGCACTAAAAACTCCCTGCCATGTCCAAAAAACTGCCCAGACCCCCTGCTCCCACCCTAAACCATAAAACCTACCCTGTCCTAAAAACTCCCCCATCCTGTTCAAAAAACCACCCTGAACCCCCCACCCTTACCTTAAACCCTAAAACTTACCTCGCTCTGTCCTTAAAACTACTTTGACACTTGCCCCTACCCTAAACCCTAAAACCTACCCTGTCCTAAAAACGACCCCGCCTTGTCCTAAAAACTAACCTGCCCCCACCCCCAACCTGAACCATAAAACCTACCCTACCCTGTCCTAAAAACTACTCCAAACCCCCACCCCTGCCCTGATTGCTAAAACCTACCTCAGCCTGTCCCTAAAAATCCCCTCACCTGACCCACCCATACATACCTGGCTGCCGCGTTCCTTTCCACCTGTTCCTCCTGTGTGCTGGAACCATGCCAATGCATTTTGCCTTAACCACACATTTGCATGGTTCAGGCACATGCGTGGTTCAGGGCAAGCGGGGGTAACAGCTTACGTGGCTCCGGCCGTGTTGTAAAGGTCGTTTCCCTGCATAAAGTGTCATTTATGTAAAATCAAACATTTTGAAGGGCTCAAACTCACTTGCATCAGAATGTGTACCGACTGTGTAACTTAAAGCACAACTATGACACAAGATAGTTAGGGGTTTAGATTTAGGGGGATGTTTGTAGCGTTGCATCCCCCTAAAAAATTTATTCTGTAGCAAATAGTTGGGTATAATAGCTTTCAGTCGGGTATGGTGAAGTGTGTTTCAGATTTTACCTGGAATTTTACATGCCCACACTGACAAGAACACACACACACACTCTAGGCCTAATGTTGATTAGTTTGAACAATGTTGTGTGCTAAGTCCCCCTAAAAATCTGCTCTCCGCTCTCTTTCCACTGCCCCTGCTCCCCTCATGTCATGCTTCTCATATAATGTGTTTTAACAAGATATCCCAGCGTGATTTTTGGGAAGTCAGAAGCTCTCCACCCCGGAATCCTATTGACCAAGTTACGCCCCTGAAGATCGTGTTGGATCACATTTAAGCCACAGTGGAAGGCTGAGCATCATGTAAAATAGGTTTTTGGTGTGTGTACTTTGCACAGTTTTTTATACACGCACAACGCAGGGCATGAATTGTTCACGCAGCGCTCTGTGCATAAGGAATAGTGAATCTAGGCCCTTGTGTTTAAGGATGGGAAATCCCTTGATCTTTCAAGTGTATACCTAGGCCAGACCATGCCTGTTTATCTTGAGAAGTATTTCTGCATTGCCTTACATAGCTACTAATGATTTTATCCCCTCAACAATTCCCACGATCGACGTTGAAGGCAGTGTCGGAGGGTGTGGTCTGATAGGTGAGTGTGTGGCCCTTTTTTGGCTATTTGTGGGTCTGTTTTATGGTATGCTGAGACCGTTTTACTGTTAATTTCTCTGATATCGTCCTCCATTCCTGTGTTTCTGCTCACAACGAATGGACTCTAGCAGCCTCTGGCTCTCAATTAATATTTTCCTCTACAAGTCAGACTTTTTGAAAAGTTGTGACATGAGACCTGGGGTACGGCCTTTGACAAGCAGACTTTTAATCCAATGTAATTAAAATTAAAAGACAGCTTGTACTATCACTGATGGTAAGCAAACGTGTACTGGTGCACGTACTCGTCACATCATGATTAATAAAACAAACTCACTTAATGGTTTAAAAGCCACTTTAAAAGTCTAAACACTTGACTAACCATCTGTGATTAGAGATTTCTATTTCATGGGAGGCAATGGACATGTGACGTTTTGTTCAGTGATGTCAGTATTGTGTCAATGGGCACATGATGTCACTTCTGCTAACCCTAGAATTTTGGTAAATTTATATCACTGAAGAAACGCAGCCAGTAGAATAGCAAAGAGAGCACATCTCGTGAGCTGAATTCACTTTCAAAGGCTACAGTATGTTCCTCAAGTGATCAATTAGTTGAAGAACAAGGGACAGTACGAATAACTCAAAATCATTTTTTTACAAGCTCCATTTTGAACAAGGCATCTAATAAGAAGTTAATTTGTCCTTTACTCAAACAAAACATTACTTAATGTGATTGATAATCTAAAATAAAATAAAGAAGCTGGGATCGGATGGAAAATGGAAAGTCACCATCACTTGGGGTCAATGGAACAACACCCAGGCCTCTAGGCTTTCCAGAGATTAGGACTATAACATGCACGATGTGGAAACCAGATGATGAGGAAACAGCTAGGGTTAATGCTAATCTTACATTTCCTCATTCAGATATCTTAACCAGGACAGAAACATTTAGGGGCCCAGTGTACTAAGGGGCATATTTATACTTTTTGATGCAAAACTGCACTAATTCAGTTTTGCACCAAAAGGTTTAGCACCGGCTTGCCTCGTTCCTGAGCACCAGCTGGACCCCATATTTATTGAATTGCGCAAGCCGGCGCAAATGGTAGGCTAGTGTAAAATAAATGACATTAGCCGGGTGGGGCTGGCAGTATAGAAGAAGGGGGTTTTGTACCAAAAAATGACGTTAGACTGGTTAAAGGCAAAAGAAATGCCTCTAACCAGCCTAGCATCATTTTCTGACGCAAAACCATCCATACCACATGACTCTTGACTTAGAAAAGACAGGAGTCATGCCCACCACCCCAATGGCCAGCGCAGGGAACCAGTGTCCCCTGAGCATGGCCACTGCACCCTTTGCCAAACAGGGGGTCCCAAGTTGGGCCCTCAATGGCACTTTAATTTAAAAACAAAATACTTACCTATACTTACCCTACTTACCTGGGATGGGGTTCCCCATCCTGCAGTGTCCCTCTGGTGTGGGTGGGGATGTCTGTGGGGCTTGTGGAGGGCACCTGTGGAACCATTCCATGGTGTTTAACACCACAGGTCCCCTACTGCCTGGTCTGACCCAGACATTAAATAATGGTGCATAGCATGCTTTGCACCATTATTTAGCCCCTCCTCCCACTGGTGCATCATTTTAGCACAGGGGTAAATATGGGACTATGGGGTTAGCACCATTTTCTAGATGGGAGCGCCTACCATGCATCTCATTGAAGCAAGGTAGGTTCATGCATCTAAAAAATGGAGCAAACTCCAATATTTTGACGTTAGACTGGTCTAATGTCAAAATATAAATATGGAGTTAGTTTTGCACCGAATTTGCATTAAAAAAACCTTGGCAAATTCGGCGCAAATGGAGTATAAATATGCCCCTAAGAGTCTGTTCACTAAAACTGGTTGCAAATTGCATACCACCTTTTTGAGAACTGACTCAGATGTTGTGAAGTGACCAATGTACCAACAGATC
The DNA here is from genome assembly GCF_031143425.1 of Pleurodeles waltl. Taxonomy (NCBI): domain Eukaryota; kingdom Metazoa; phylum Chordata; class Amphibia; order Caudata; family Salamandridae; genus Pleurodeles; species Pleurodeles waltl. The sequence goes on along the minus strand of NC_090438.1, from coordinate 897,911,574 downwards.
GTGTTGCAAAGTTACCATTCACAGAGGGTGGCAGAACAGCCTGCCTAATTAATATTAATAAGAGACTTTTCAATTTGCAACTCCCTGTGATTATTGGGAAGGTGTCTTACAGGTCAAAGCAGACCACCATCGCTGTGTTTGTAGTCCCAGAAGGAAATGTTTTTTTTTTTTAAAGCAGACTGCGGTCCTTAAAGGAACTAGAGTTGCTTTAAAAAAATGAAGTCTTTTTTTAATGCTAATGCGGTGCTAACTTATGTCCATACTTATATTTTGATGCTAGACCCCTCTAGTGTCAAAATGTCAGAGTTAGTGACGATTTTAGGAAGTGCCAACCCACCTTATGTCGAATTGCGACAATGAAATGAAAGGTATAAATGACGCTAGCCCCCCATGCGCCATTTTTACCTCCCGATGCAAAACCGTTGCGCACCTAGGAGGTGGACCTAAAGAATAACGCTAAGGCCGACTACCGTAAAAATTTAACACCTGGTCAGACCAGGTTAAAGTGCTGGTAGGCCCATTTTCATGGAGAAACACCATGGTGTCACCATATTGGGCACATAGATGCCCACCCCAATCTCCAGCATCACTACCACCCACACCACAGGGACACTACAGGATGAGGGAGCCCATCTCAGGTGAGTTTACATGCTTGTCTGTTGTGTACCACTGGGGCCTCCTGGCTGGCACTGGTTGTGTTGGTGTTGTTCTGGGGACACTTGTCCCCTGTGGTGGACATTAGGGTTCTGATATTGTGTCTCCTGTCTATACTTAGACAGGAGTCATTTTTTGGCTGCTTGTACGACATAAAATGATGCTAGGCTGATTGCTGCTAATCAGTCTAGCGTCATTCTTGTCCCACTAGCGCTATTTCTCAGAACGCCATCCAGCACCGGCTAGCATAATTTTCAATGACGCTAACCATTCCATAGCGCCATTGTGTGTCTTTTTTTAAATACGGCTCAAGATGGTGCTAAGGAATGACGTTAGCTCGCGTTAATATTTTTGATGCACAGCTACGCTAGCGCAGTCATGCGAAACTTTCCTTAAATACAGGCCTAAACTTTTTCCATTTGCAGAAAACATCAGAGACAACAGGCAGTGGTCCCTGGGGCCATTGCCTACTCCATCCACCACTGAGGCTGCCAGAACAATTGCCAAAGGGCAAGGGTCGCCAATTAGTCATTGTCCTCGTATACAGTGCACATAAGAAACTCACACGGACGGATGTCAATTCAAACAAATGCTAAAGGTAGAAGAAGTCACAGTGCACACCCGTTAACCTTATTGCCATCACAGTAAGTGACATCAAATGACCTCTGTCCCTGAATTTTCTCAGGAAGCATTATCATATGACCTAAACCATGATGACATCACAATAATTAACATAGTTAAAGTTTCATGAAAACTGCATGATTAATATACCATGACAACATAGACAAATGTCTATTTTAAATACCACCTACATTAGGATGCTGGCATGATCATGATATGTAGCGAACAAAGTGACTGAGCCAGACCTTTTCTATGGAAGCTCAGGGGATTTCCCCATGAAAAGTTTGAAACAGAGTCGCTTGTCACATAAATATGTTCAATAGTAAATGGCGCTAAAATGCAAATCATTATTAAATATTGAAGTCCCTTCATGGAGTGCCAAGCAAATAAAACGTGTCAATCCCCAGGTGTTGATCCCATTTTTTTCAAATGTGCTTTGAGTATCCTCATAGGTAAAAAGAGAATACCCCCATTGTGTGAGGGCTGTCGTTTTACCATGAGTGCCCCTTATGCTAAAAATTACATATAACAAACCAGAGCCAGAGATTTGCCATTAATGCCATCCATATGCCTTGGGTTACCCTTGTGTCAAAAATTACATCCAGTCTGTCAAAGCTAGCATGTTGTCATGGTTGCCTCTCTCCCATTGGCTATGGTTGTCCTTCCTTAGGTCAAGAATTATCCCCGATGTGCTAGCATCAACATTTCACATCAGACGGTCACATAAGGCAAAATACTGGTGCGAACACATTGGTGGTAATTACATCTAGAATGCTATTTTCAGTACCAGTATGTTTCCACAGGTGTCATTTATGCCATTAATTACCTCCAGTATTTTATTACAGGTGCCTGTCATGCTAACAATTGTCTCCAGTTTCCCAGTGCAAATATTTTGCCATGGGTTCCTCTACAACACAAGAATTACCTTGAGTGTATCATGGCCAACATCAGCCTTACATTCCCACTCAAAATTCAATCACTCACATTTATTCTAACAAAATCACTTATTCTCACTCCCGTATTCTTATTTATCTTGGACTCATTCTTGATCATACTCATTGTTATTCATTTGCAGACAACTACCAGTACTGGTAAATCTTGGAGTGCTTCAGAATCCATGGGTGAATGTGTGAGAAACCAACAATGTCCCTCAATATCAGTGCAGGCTAGAGGTATGGTTCAATGTCTATAGGCTCACGTTTAGAAAATATGACTCGGTTTAGTGATGTTACCTAGGGGCATATTTATACTCCGTTTGCACCGGAATTGCGTCGTTTTTTTTGACGCAATTTCGACGCAAAACTAACTCCATATTTATACTTTGGCGTTAGACGCGTCTAGCGCCAAAGTCCATGGAGTTAGCGTCATTTTTTAGCGTGGACACCTACTTTGCGTTAATTATATGCAAGGTAGGCGTTCCCGTCTAAAAAATCGACTCCGAGGCATGTGCGTCGGATTTATACTCCCGGGCAAAAATCACGCCCGGGAGTGGGCGGGTCAAAAAAAATGACGTACGGCTGCTTTTGCGCCGTTTTTTAGCGCCTGCAAAAGGCAGGCGTTAAGGGACCTGTGGGCTCTGAAGGAGCCCAGAGGTGCCCTCCCATGCCCCCAGGGACACCCCCTGTCACCCTTGCCCACCCCAGGAGGACACCCAAGGCTGGAGGGACCCATCCCAGGGACATTAAGGTAAGTTCAGGTAAGTATTTTTATTTTATTTTTTAGTGGCATAGGGGGGCCTGATTTGTGCCCCCCTACATGCCACTATGCCCAATGACCATGCCCAGGGGACAGAAGTCCCCTGGGCATGGCCATTGGGCAAGGGGGCATGACTCCTGTCTTTGCTAAGACAGGAGTCATTTCTATGGGGGTTGGGAGTCGTAAAAAATGGCGCAAATCGGGTTGAGGCGAAAAAATTGCCTCAACCTGACTTGCCCCATTTCTTGACGCCCAAGCTCCATTTTCCCCTACGCCGGCGCTGCCTGGTGTACGTCGTTTTTTTTAATGCACACCAGACGGCGACGGCGGCTAACGCCGGCTAACGTCATTCAATAAATACGGCGCCCGCATGGCGCTTCAGAATGGCGTTAGCCGGCGCTAATTTTTTTGACGCAAAACTGCGTTGGCGCAGTTTTGCGTCAAAAAGTATAAATATGGGCCCTAATGTACTAAACTTCAACACCCATTTTGAAAAAATATGTTTTTTTTTATTTTAAAGAATCTTTATCATTTTGTACATGCCAGATCTCTCCATGGCTTGGCTCTCAGGACCAACCCAAAACCTTTGCTGGCCTGGCGCTCTATGAGTTTGTTGGTTTGCTTACGTCTATTAGCAGCATTCTTTTGGCTGAGCTTGTTTAATCCCCCATGTACTTTCCTAAATTCACGCCGAGTTTGCTAACACAGTGTAGCTTTGTTTTGAAAAAAACTGGACCTTTACTGCCATCTAGTGACAAACTTTCATGTGTGTTTCAGAAATTATTCTGATGTGAACAGATATTCTCTAGCCAGTGAATCGGGTGGTTTAATAGTTGAAAAAAGTCGCTTTTGCTTCTATTGTGAAGATGCCCTATACTTCCTGAAATGCTTTTTTGTGAAGAACTACAGAAAGCCCGAAACTCGGGTAAATATTTGTGTGTTTTTCAAGTCGCTTTTAAAACTCTAAGAGGCACTCCTTTTCAGCTTAGTAAACTAGGACAGCTCTCCTTTTCTTTCTCTGACTGCGACGTGAGATGGATTGTAAACAGCAGTCCTATGTTAAACAAGCATTTGCAATGCAAAGAGTCTCGCATTACGACGAGTTAGAGCTATTAGCGTAGTAAACTCCTAACAGGACTTTTCTTGCCACATTATATGGAAAAAAAAAAAAAACGAGCGCGATCACTTTGTGTTCAGTGTGATCGCGCTGCGAAATAAAGAGAAAAAGTAGTCCAGAAACCGTACGGAAAACATGGAGCCTTGTATGTTTCGAGTAGTTTATTGGTTCTCTCGATGAGGGCTAAACACCAGAAAAGGCATGACGTATGTATGCCTTCCACAAATTAAAACAAGCAGATTTGAAAAGGCAAGCCCATGAGACAATGAAAGTGACTGAAGTAACATGGGCTTTGTTAAAATCCCCCTAAAGACAGATTAGAGGAGGGATGGAGCATTTTGCGCTCGCCCCCTAAAAACAAAAGCAGCAATGTGTCAGAACTCATAGCCTGACATTTGGCCTGTCTTTCAAGCACAGCAAATGTTTCAAGATAAATGCAGGAATTAAAGGTATATTTATTTATTTCTTGGACTTTGCTGAGCCACCAAAAATCGTCTCACAACCCTTTAGTGGGTGGAGTGCCACAGTGTGGAAAACTCTGTACTAGGCATTTGGAAAACGCTGTACTCCCCTGATATGATAGTTTGGTAGAACAAATAATTTCAACAGATGCCAAAAAGCTTGATATGATTTCTTTTCATGCCGGGACATACTGTGTTTCCATGTGTTAAGCCCTTTTTCAATCACCTACATTGTCCCCTTAAATTGCGAGGTGGTGCCTTTTCTTCCAGCCTTTGGTCCCTTCCACTGAAAACACTTTGCTGTCTATTTGAGCTTTTCTCCTGGAGCACTTACAAATACCTTGCCTTTATTGATGATAATTATTTTGCTGAGGTGCAAGTGTGAATGCTTACACTTTCCCAACAGGAAAGAAAGGGGCTTATTTACAAGCCCCTAGACGCAGGGCAGCGCAGCAAGTCACCTTGCTGCTCCGCCCCACAGGGAAAGGGTAGAAATGCTCCATATCTACAAGATACAGTGCAAGTTTGTCCTCTCCCCCTGCACTTGCGTACAATGGGCTACCTCGTGCTGATGCAGGAGCCCTTGCACCATGATGCAAGGATGCCTGTGTCACAGACAGGATTGCTTCTGTGTAGGAAGTGACACCTTCCTGCACAAAAACAATCCATGGAGCCTTTTTCCTGTTTCTATGTGTGCTGCAAAATGCAGCTCACATAGAAAGAGCAAAAAAAACAAAGACATTTCTCCTCATTGAACCTCCCTTGGGAGCCATAAGATTTTGACGCATTCACAGGTTTACAATGCTTTGCAAATCTGGGAATGTGTCAAACCCCATGGGTGTCCAGTGGTAAAACCCACTGCAACACCATAGAATGCCTTCCTAATGCTGTGTAAGGCAACAGAGCGACTTGCACTGCATTGCCTTATACTATATCTACAAGGCCATGAAAAGCCATGCAAAGTGACTTTGCGTGGCCTTGTAGATATGGACCTTACTATGGGCTGCCGGTGCTTCACGCAAGGTGATGCACCAGAGGCGCACATGGCTAGTGAATAAACTCCAAAGTGTTTTTTGCATTTCATGGACAACGTATTGGCATAACATAGGCCTCTGCAGCACCTGCGGCACAGAGGGAGCCCCAACCATTCAGGGCTCTCATTTAGCTCAAGGACGATGAATATTGGTTAGATATTCATTGACTCAGTGGCCCCTCATCACATTTTGTGGGGGGGGGGTCCATCATTTTGCATTATGCTACTGAATCCATTTCACACCTGGCCTTCAACTTAACAAATGACTGAGAGTCTTTATAGGTTATATTTTTTTTAGGGTGCTATCAGCTAATCACAAATTTAGATAAGTGTAGTAGCTAAGGTGGGGACACATGGGACTCATGCACCAAGTTCCTGTGTATTGGTACCCCTTTTTGCCCCATCAACAATCCTGCCAATGCTGTCTCAGTATTCCCAGACAGACTGCTGATGGAAACGCAGCTGGAGCATGGCAGTATATGAAAGAAATACGCTCCTCTAGAAGTCAGACATCATATTTGAACAAATATGTGACACAGAGTGAGTGAGACAAGATGTCTGACTTGGGGAGAGGCACATTTTTTCATAATTTTATATTAATAGTTAAAGGCAAATTTCAGAGTAAAGATGTACAGCCTGATTCATAAAGGTATCAGGCTTTTGAATAAGTTTGCACTTTTTGAGCAAGTTTACTACTTTTCTGTCCTCATAAATGACACTTTTGTAGCAACTTACACTTTTGTAGAAAGTCCAACACTACACATGACCAACCACTGAAAATAATGGAGGTGGGGACTTACTACAAAAGTGTAAGTTACTACGATAGAGCAGTTTGTGAATACCAAAAAGAAATACATTTATTCAAAATTGTAAGTTACTACAAAAGTGCAGTTTGTGAAGAGCACTTTGAAGTACATTTTGTGGTACTAATGTAGTACTGCTGAACATACTAGCTAGTGCAGTTTCTGATTCAGGCACGTGCTTTCTATGCCAGACAGCCTTAAAAATCAAAGAATGTTGGACACATATGTTTTTACGCTGCAATTTCCGTTTCAACGTGACAGCGATTACAATTTGTCACTTGGTCTTTGCATTCTGTCTGCCATTTCAGGTAGTTACTTTGTTTTTTCCATGGAACCTCCAAAATGTGAAGTGAAAATGGGAAAGAGGGTGGCTGCGATCATAGTGAAGAGCTACCAGGCTGTGAACTAGTTAAAAGCCAGTAGAGTAGCCAGTGTCATCTTAAAGGCTGTTGTAGTCTGGGGCAAGTATGTCTTGGGGCCGGTTGTTCAGAAGCCCCTTGAATTCTCACCCATTTTTCACTAATTCGAGTCCTTTGCCAATTGAAATTGAATTATGTTTTAAACTTTCAGAAACAGGGTCTATGGGTTGGAGAGTGACTTCTTCTTCGGATGAGTAACAGAAATTGGGGGTGGTGCTAGACAACAGAAGGATAACAGAAGGGCAAAGTGATAAAGAGATCCGTGTAGCGACAGAGGTGGTCTAGAGAGGGGATGGAGGGTGAAATAAGGTAGAAAGTTAGATGCAGTAACAGTGTAAGGTAAAGAGAATAAGATGATTTAGCCAGAAAGAAAGATTCAGAGAAGAGAAGAGTTAACTAGAGAAAGAGAGAAGGTAGAAAGATATGCATGATGTTAGAGGGCTGCAGAGAGAGCTAGAGATATTGAGCTAGTGTGAGAGGTAAGGTAGAAAGATAGGTGAGCTAGAGAGAGGTGGAAACCAAGAGGTGGACATAGAGCAATAGGTGAGATAGTGAAAGACGCATAGAAGGATGAAAGATAGAAAGAAAGTGATGGGGTAAAATGAGAGGCAGTGTAAAAAGACAGGTTAAGAGAGATATGAGTCAAAGAGAAAGGTAAAGTGAGAAGTGTAAAAAGTAGAAAAAAGATGAGGGATTGAGAGAAAAAAATGACGTAGAGAGACAGAGGTGACAGGGAAAAAGACACAAGGTTGATACAATGGCAGAAGAGATGGTGAATTGCAGTTAGAGTGGTGAGGTAGAGAGACATAGGGACAGTGAGGTGAGTTCAAAAGATGTATAAAAAGAGATTCAGGGAGACCGGTGAGGTTTCAAATGGGGATTATACAGACAAGGAGGTGCAAAGAGAAAAGAGAGAGATCAATGAAGTGATGATGGAGTAAAAGAGGTAGAGGAAGAGAAACGGAGGTAGCAAGAATGGGTTGAGGTACTGAGAGAGAAGCGAATGAGGGATTGTAGAGAAAAGGAGAGTGAGAGAAGGTGAAGGGGCGAGGAAGTAAATGAATGGTGAGGTAACTGAATGATTAGTAGTAAAAGAGGTGGGTCGAGAAAGATGAGGTAATGTGAGAGGTGAGGTACCGAAAACGCTGTTAGTCATAGAGAGAAAGCTGGACGGTAGAGAGAATGTAGTATAGATGTATAGATCTCAAACTCTGATGTTTGCCTATTGTAAATAGCTATGTTATACTGCTCATGATAACTCTGCTCCCTGGATGTGCTCTTTTTCAAGGCAAGGCGCACCTCAGCACTCAAGACCTAGAGTTTTTCAACCATCTTGCTTAGGTCAATTGGATGCATAACTGTTACTAATGATGAACTCCTAACTTGTCTCATGAGCAGACCTATCCACTTTCTAGTCTTCTCGGTGGAATTTAGTCATGTGATCTATATTGGAAGCCATGTGTAATCCAATATCCTGTTAGATCTTTCCTTTGCTCATAAAGCTTGTCTCCATTGTAGGTGTAGATAGATCCTGTTTTTGGTAGACTTTGTATCTCACAGACTGAAAATATTTTGCAATAAACACTTTTCAAGCATAAATAGAAAGGTGAGAATGGGAGTTATTTTACAAGAGAGATAGAGAGATAGAGATAAAAGAGGTAAGGCAGAGAGATGAGACTGAGAGAGAGAGAGATGATATATCTATAGGAAAGATACATGGAGGTGAGATGGAAACTAAGCAGTGAGGCACAGAGATAGTGGTGAAATAGTTGCATTGGAGTGGATTAAATAATAGAGACAGCCACAGAGTGGCAGAGTATTGGAGAGAGGTGAGGTTCTGAGAGAGAGGTAAACTGAGGTGGGGTAGAGAGAGGAGTATGGAGGCAGGTTGAGTTAGTGATGAATGAGATCTGAACATAGAGATGTAGATGTTTAGAGAGACAGAAAGAGGTAAAAGAGGAAGGTCAAGCAATGAGAGAGGAATGGGCACAAAGATTTTTTTATTTAATTGCCACTAACTACCTGAGAACAGGGACTGCAAATGCTCAGCTATTCATTTTTAAAAAAATCTGCTTCATACACACCATTATGGCAGGATTGCCGACTGTACTGATCACTTTACAAGGTGGGGCCATACTAGGAGACAGCTTTGACCATGTCTGATAATGACTTTGAGAGTAGCTGTTCATAAGGCACATATCCTCTCAGTCTTACTTTAACCTGTGAAAAAATTCATCATGGTCATTAGCTTGATGGTAGTTATTATATCAGGATAATATTAAGGCTTTCTTCTCATATTTAAAATCCAGTCAGTGCCTGGGTATCCTCACAGGTGAAAAGCGCTCTACAAATCCACCTTACAGTCATAGGTATTCCTTTATTTATTGGTAAGTGTTTGTTTTTCAAAAAGTGTTGTTGCTATGTGATTACATTATTTCTGCGGTCAGATACAAATATGAGGAGCATACTTTCAATTATGTGAATATTTCAAGCTACTCCTTAAGAATTGCCTGCTAGGTAGTTCAGTGAGGTACTCATGAATGATGGTGTAGTTTGCAAGATTAAAGTTTCAGAACCAAGTCAGATGCTCATGTACTGCTGGATAGAAAACAGCGTAGGAACAATCCAGAATACATGTGTTTTGTGTGGCTTCCACTGAAAACCTGTATCATGAATACACAAATTCTAAATCTGGCTACTTGTTGCAATATTGTAGCAACAATGGGGCACAATATTTGTGCTTCCCCGTGTTGAGCCATAATAAAGGAAAAGCAGGCTGTTCAAATAGGGCCTTGTGGGAGATTGTCAGCTCAGCACTGGTATTCTGTTTTGATGGAGCATAGGTTGGTGGGGATGGATGGCAGAAAGCCAGTTTTTTTGTGACATATGGAAAAGGGGAGTGAGACCAAACTGTACGTGCAACCTCCCCATTACTCCTCTGCCCTTGCACAGCAGTTAAAAGCAGGGGCAGATGATTTGGGGCCTGTGAGAAAATCCCCCTTTTTGAGTGATCACCTCCATGTATTACTGACTGGTATTGCTGGTTTTTTAAATCTGTACATTGGGGCACTGCTATTCTGGTGATAGTGTATGTGGTATAGCCCCTGAAACATGGTGAAATTGTCTACTCCCCAATCAACAAATGTAATGTCCAGTAAGGCTATAGTATTATGTGCAGGAAATATATCAATGGCACGGAAATGTAGATGTCACCCATGGTGTGTTGCTCATATTGTGCCAATTAATAGGCTGACAAAGAAAAGATGGCTTCTGGTCTATATGTGTAACCTGACTGCCGCAGCTTTTAAAACCATGCAGGCGAGTGCAGTATAAACCCTCCTTTTTAATATTAAATACGTCACCCTATGCAGACCTTCAGCACAGAAGGTAGAATGTCTAGTATTTATAAGTTGAGCATATAAGAATTTTATGTTGGCATTCAGTCACTACCCCCCAAAACTATTTTCACTGTAAAGGGCCGAAGAAGATTTCATGACAAAAATTTAAATACAACAAAAATACTGTTTTTACTAACTTTGGTTTGGGATAAGCTACATAAATTATTTATCTCCTCAGTTTAACATTTATTAAAACTCCAATTTATTGGTGAAGTTACGTTTATTATAAATATGCAGGAAAAGTAGCTTTAAAAAAGTTAGCCTCAAGATTCAGGAGGCTAATTAGCATCAGCCTGCCAGCAGCAGCTACATCAGTGCTTTCCCCTTAATGAAGTGTGAAAATTGCTCCTAGAGCAGACTTTGGGATTTTTGCTAGAAAAACCTGGGTCTGAGGTATGTGACTGATTTCAGTTCAGGAAAGCCAGTTAGCACTGAATCAGGAACTTCATTAACTTGAAAGGGACCTGGATGAGGCCTGTCCATTGATGGGCAACTGTAAATTGAGAAAGGGGAAGGGAGTTTTTTTATTTTTTATCTCAGGGCACAGTATAACCTTCCAGGTACCATGCCAGTTGGATGGAGTTATGATCCCAGAACCAGTATGCTGTGGTTCAGGATGAGAGGACTCCTCAATTCCCCAGACACACATTGGGCTGAGTGACCAGTCTCCTCCAAGGGAATAAGGGTTGGATGTTGGATGTTGGACTTCCATAAGAAATGTGCACTGTGGGATAGTGTGCAATAGGACAAAGAGGATGTGCTGCAAAAGTGGGAAAGTTTGCCCTTGGTAACTTCTTTTCGGCTAAGGCAGTGTGCAGGAGCCACCCCACCAACTTGAAAGTGATTTCTATAACAGTGGCTTCTCGCTCCGTCAGGACACATCTGGACCTGTGGAAGAACAGAAAAGGACTGGATCTGCTTCCTGTGACCTGAAAGGGTCAACCTGCTCCCATGTGAATCCAGGACAAAGAAGTGGATTCCAAATGCCAGTTGGCTGACTTGTGTGGCTAAAGGAACATCAAAAGCTACAAAATGCACTATTCAAGGAGTGACCAGTGGCAATGGACCTGGACAGGACCCTGTTGGTGCATGAGTGAGTCCTGGTCCTTAATCGGAATTCCAAATGCCATGGTGACCTAGACAAGCTGCTCCAGAATGTTTGAAATGTTGAGATTTTAGTCTTCTGGACAGGCGGGGTGGGGTATATTTTAATTCCCACAACCAAACACATGCATGGAATTATAACTTCACACACACTACTGATGACCTAACATAAACAGCATGTGATGGCATTCTTGAGACACAGGTGTGAAGGTTCCAAATCTGAAAGCGGTGCAAGGTCATAATAATGAGTAAAAGAAGCCACACAAATCTCTTTTAACATAAATTATCTTACAACTAGATCATTGTATTTACACCTGCATGCTTTAACTGGGCTATTCTAGATAGGCTCTTGTTGAGTTGAAAACTTTGAAACAGCCTCTGATCACATGTGTAATTTAGACCTGTGTGACATTTTTATTTTGAGGGTGAAATTCACAAAATATTTAAAGTTTGTTGACAAACTTTCTCAAATTTTCACATTATGTAATTTCATCAAATATTTTTTTACCCAAGCCCCCACATCCCTGAAAGGGTCTCATGAGATACGAGCCAGCGACTTGTTATCACAGAAAGGGGCATATTTATACTCCATTTGCCCTAAATTTGCTACATTTTTTATAACTCAAATTTGCCACAAAACTAACTCTATATTTATATTTTGACGATAGACACAACCAAACTCATCCACTATCACCTGGGGGTGTGTGATAATCATGCCATTAGGGCTACTTAAGGCCGGAATGGCCAGTGTCGCTTCCTTTAGGCGGAGTTGAGCAGTCAATAAATACCCTGCTTTCTTGCCATGTTAGTAATGGCGACCTTTCAACCGCAGTAACGCATATTCTGCTTGTGAGGTGAACGGAGCATTAAGTTCCATTTTGGCCTGCTTCAGGCGACGTCGGGTCTAAGGGGAGGGGTCTGAGGTATATTCATGGGTAGTCAGGACTATGCAGTCTTCCAGAGCCTGCTGTCTGTCACGCCTCTTGGCATTGGCGATGGCAGCGTCCCTCATGAGTTGACCCCTTATCGTTGCCTTCACCGCAGCCCATAACAATTGCGGGGAGGAGACCAAACCCTTGTTATTGAGCAGGTAGGTAGTGACGTGGGTTCAAGAGGGAGAGGTGCATTTCCTGTAGGAGAGCTATGTCCCCCCTCCTGGACCGTAATTAGGATAACACATTTTGACTTTTGATGTAGTGCATCAGGCCATGGACGTTCCATGAAAGGACCGTCAACGGAACTGTCGTCCCCATACTAAAGCTGAGTCTGACGGGTCCTTGTGGACGTTTGGTCCCCTTTATTCTAGTATCCCAAAAGGAGAAGTGCTATATTAATAACAATTTGGGGGGGCAACATGAGGGGAGGAGGAGAGGAGGGGGATTTGGTGGGGGCCCTAAGTCAGTGAAAAGGAGTAGGGCAAGTGAGCCAGTCAAGAAGACAAGGAGGGAGAGACAGGAAAGAATGTGCGGGGGAGAAAGTATAGGGACAGGCGAAATCAGAACAGAATAAAATAGAATAAAAGAGCGTAGAGTAGAAGGCTAAGTAGGGTAGGGTGGAAAAGTGGGAATAAGAGTAAATAGATGCAAGAGATGGTATACGTAGCCGGTGTCCAATGGGAACCGACGTAAGCACCTCGTTGCGGTGAGTCCTATTAAGCTGCGGGTCAGAATCTGTGTGTCCAGCGCACCAGACAAGCACAAAGTGCGGGGGGCGGGGGGTCTGGCGACAAACAGCCAGTGGTAATCTGTGTAAGGCAGAATGTTTGGAACATTGCAGGGGATATTGGGGGGTGTAGTGCATCGGGGGCCGGAGGACAAGCGGGAAGAGAGCTGGGGAAGCTCTTGTAATGGACGAGTCTCAGCATGTTGCAGGTATGGAGGGAAAGGGCGCCTATCATGTCGGGCCAGGAGCATCGAAAAGAAACCTATGAGGTCCCTGTGTCCAGACGAGTAGCCTGTACTGGGAACACCCCTGGGGGGGAGGTATGGGCATGGCTTCAGGCTGGGGTCAACGTATGGGGTGCGGAGGGTAGACATTTTAGGTCCCAGGGAGGAGAAGGTTGGGAGAGACACAAGAGGACGCCCGGGGCCCACCCCAGAATAGTGAACAGGCATATGGGGATGTGGGGACAGGCAGATTCCTGGTCCGCGGGATGATCTCCAGAGGTCTACGGCCGGGAGGAGTCATGGACAAGCATAACAGGTGGATGGCCCTTATCAGAATGCAACCAATACAAGGGTCTATACCCATCATCATATTCCTAACAACAGTTCCAACATTTCTCAGGGAGTGCGGTGAACAGCCTAACCGAGGCAACCTTTAACCAGAAACACATAAGGCACATGTAATACCCACGGAACCCCGTACAAGAACAGTTCACAGAAATGGCAGAGAATGCCAAGTGAATCACGTGTCATAACAGCCATGTATGCAGAGGGAAAAACAATATCAGCAGGAGTGATAAGAGCAATAACAGAGCCAGCGACTCTAGTCACGACAAAAGTAGGCATTTATGGGAGAGATGGACGGGGTACTTAGCTGTCCAGCGGGTAAGTGTACGCTCCAGGCTATTGGGTGAGAGAACTTGACTGCTTCATAAGTTCATCATTGCGGTCGATCTGTAGAAGGTGTGGGTTTCAAGGGGGAGCGGGATTTGTCTCTGCCTTGATCCTGGGTGAGATCAATCAGAGCCTGGACAGCGTGTTCTCGGCCTCTCTGTGATTTCAGTGAGCGACCATAGGTCCTCCCCCTCTTCTGCATTGCAGCATGAGCAGCATGATGATTAGGAGCAGAGAGGGAGGTGGGGTCTCTTAGGACAGGGAAGCTTGGCTTTGGGTGAGCGGGGGCATTGTCCATAGGTTGTGTGGTAAGGCCTTCCAGAAAGGAGCAAAGGTCTGCTGGTTCGAGGAAGTCTCTGGATTTACCATCCTGTGTGATCCACATACGAGCAGGCTCAAAGAGGACAAATTTGATGTCCATTTTCCTCAGTTGCGGTTGAAGGGCCAAAAATGCTTTCCGTTTCTCATTAGTTTCTCTTGAGAAGTCTGCTGTCATCCGTATTTCGTGACCCTCTAGGGAGTACAGGCCTTGAGTTCTGGCAGCAGAAATGACTTGGTGGGCTGCCCGTGGCATAAAAAGCATGCGATGATAGGACGTGGCTTTCCCAAGTTAGCTTTATGTGGAGGACCGATTCTGGGGGCCCTTTGAAACTCCAACGGCGGGGAAAAGGTGAGGCCTGTGCGTTCAGGTAGGAAGTCTTTCAGGAAAGCCTTGACATCTGAGCCTTCCTTAAGTTCTGACATTCCAAAAAAATGGACATTGTCCCTCTGACTCCTGTCCTCCAAGTCAGTGATCTTTGCCCGAAGGAACTGCAGCTCTGTGTCCTGTTCCAGCAGCATCGCAAGGCAGTCCCCAACGGTCGTGAGGTGATGGTCCAAGTCTGTGACCGTAACTTGGAAACAAGCTATGTCAGACCGTATGGAGGTGGAAGTCGTAGCTAGGTCTGAGATCTTCGAGTCCATTGCTTCCAAGCGACGTCCCACAGCAGTAATTTCCTGGAGTATACATTCCGTGGCATCAGCCGATCGGGGTCGGCTGGTGGGGTCACAGAGCAAGGAGGGATCTTCTGCGACGCCATGGGTTTAGGTTGCGCAATAGCTTCTGAGAACAGCAGTTAGTGGGAGTGTTTACCTGACGATTTTCTGCTAGGCATTGCCGCCCGGAGAGTGGGGGTTCAGGGGGGCTCCAGAGTAACTTCTTGACTACGGGGATATGGTGCGGTAGCGTGGAGTCCATAGGTGTCCCCTCCTCACAGGAGGTCTGGTACTAGGACCCCTCAGTGTGCTCCAGGGGGGCCTGATGGTTGTGCGATTCCTTCAGCAATAAGCATATACAGCCTGACCTGTTCACGGGGTTTTGTGGCTAAGTGTACCACTCCGGTGCCAGTAAGCAGGTTGGACCCCAGGTGTCTCCAATGCCCTCACTGTAGCCCGTCTTGATCGGGCCTAACCATAGCATGTGACTCCATTGCATACTGTGCGTAGTGTGTCTCATCTGCGCTTTACGGTCCTGCAGTAGGTGCCAGCTGGTGGCGCAGGCAGGCGGTGCTCTTCTTATGCGAGTGTCAGACTGCACCTCCAGAAGAGTTCCCCACTATGGAGAGGAGGTTGTGAGCCCAAAGCTGTTGTGACACGGATCAGTAAATCTGTGTGACCAGAGCCAGCCCTACAATTCTACCATGGAAGCTCTGCCCGCGGCTTCCTGAGCAAGGCTCTTCTTCTGGACCCAGCGGCTCCAGGGGCAACCGGCTGTGAGATATAGGTCGTCTATAGGTCCTACCTGAGGGGGGGCGCACAGTCAAAGTAATACACTGTAGGAGCACACCCCCACTAGTGCATTGGGGACTCTACACATCCCGTTGTGAAGGTCACCCTCCGGCGGGCTGGAAAGAGCGGCCGCTCACTACTCAGAGCCTTGAACCTGCCCGGGATGAGGGGGGGAGAAGGCAGTCAGTCCCCTTCGACCCACTCTCGGGCCCCTTTCTTCTGCGGGCCTCCTTGGAGTTTGGGGGAGTATCAGCGGGGCCCCAGGGGTTTGGTGAGTCCGGTCCACCGATATGCCGTGTGCGATCTGCCCCAGTGGCCTCTCTGACTTCACGCCCTTCCCACGCGAGCAAGTAATCGAGGCCACGGCGCCTCATGTGGCAAAGGGCCACGGTGCTCTGTCGGCCCCTCGCTCTTCGTGGGTGGGTAATGGGTTCCAAAACACCCACTGGCCATTCAGGGAGGACAGCACGAGGCAGGGGAGAAACCCCCGGTGATCGGCGGCCCCTCCATTCCCCCTGGCACACGGAGCCTTCAATTCAGGCAGCCATTTCTCTCCACGGCCAGACCACACACACCCCCCCTTCTTTCATACCGCCACCCCTACCAGGCTAACATCATTTTTTTACGCTATCCTACCTTTTGTGCCGGATTGCACCATTCCATAAATTTGCCACCCGGCTGGCGTCCTGGAATGCCACAAGCCAGCACTATACTTTTTTATGCAAAACTGCGCAAGCGCGCATTCCTGCTTGCTGTATGGGACCTTGCCCTCTGAGAGGGTTTTATAGCCTCATTTTCTCTTCTGGCAGTGAATTAGGTGAAGAATTCTTGAAATGGAAAAACTGTTCCCTTACAAACAAGTATAATCCCTTCCTGTCCACCTATGTCCAGCAGTTTACAACTGGAGAAAGCGGAAATCGGGGTGGGCAGGATTATCTTCCCTTCTTCTTGAAACAAGCAAAGTTGGGACTTCATTTATAAGAAAATGAAAATCTCCTAATTTCTGGTGAAAATTCTATATGCAGAGTAAAAGGGGGTGCAAGCCGGCTGAACTTTTTCCAAAACTGTGATTTTCCGTTCCCTTCTGACTGCAAATGAGACTCACAGAAGCATTTAAGTTTTCCTTTAGCATTTCACAATTCGTCACCACTTGAGAAACGATATTCGCCTGCAGTTCACAAGTGAGAGATTGCATTTAGGAGCCTGGCAAGCCAGACTCTCATATGGTTCTTAATGATGACCAACATCTATGCATTAGCAGCATAACCCTTATGTACACCAAATCTGTCTGTCGTGCCTGTAGGATGTATGATTTCAATTTTATTGAGATCATTTGACATGACCTCTCTACCAGTTAATGTCAGCAAAAGAAATCCAATAACCAAATCAAGTTGCTTGGTTCTGTGCATGATAAGGATGCAGTGGAAAGACATCTCTGGTCTTTTGTAAAAGATTTATAAAATCCTCAACACTGACGTTTGCATTGACTGTTTGACCAAAAGGCACCTACTTAGGCATTTACTACATGTGAAATAATGAATAAATGATGAACGGTTAGTGAATTAGAAGTGCCTAGGGCCTGATTTATACTTTTTGCCACAAAACTGCATAAATGCAGTTTTGTGGCAAAAAAGTATAGCGCTGGGTTGCGCCGTCCTACAGCGACAGCCGGGAACCATGTTAAAGGAATGGCGCAAGCCAGCATTAACTTGGGCTACTGTCTTAAAAGAAGACACTAGCCAGGTGGGGGTGGCAGTAGGGAAGGTGCGGGTTGTGCATCAAACAATTATGCTTGCCAGGTTAGACGCAAAACAAATGCCTCTAACCAGACTAACGCTATTTCCTGGCACTCAACCACCAAAAACATGGCTACTGTCTTAGGAAAGACAGGACTCATGCCCACCACCCGAATGGCCAGCACAAGGGATTTAAATCGATGGGACTCCTTGCACTTTGCTACACTAGAGTCATTATTTTTTACGCTTATGTAGCAAAACACCACAATAGTATCAGAAATGTTAACGCTATTGTTCTAACTACCACCATGGCGTGCCATATGTTAAATATGGCACAACCATGGTGTCATTAGGTGCCGGTAGGGAGGGAGCAGAAAAAGTGGCGCATCAGAGCTGATGCGCCACTTTTTCATAAATCTGGGCCACAGTTTGCTGAAACACGATTCACAAGCTGCTTCTCAATGTTTCACACACCATTTTACATAAACAAGCCAGGAAGACATTAGCAGGATCACATTCACTAGCCAATGGTATTCGACAAGAGCTTTTTAGAAGCCAAAAGGAAAATAGTAAACAACACCCCTGGTGAGTGTACATATAAGCGAAAGATAGATTTTCTTCAGAGTTTAGGAGCATTACTGTATAGTTTTGTCTGTATTTGTCTCATTTTCTCAATTCTTCTGTTCCTTGAGTGTCTGTCTAGCCACCTAGCAGCCTAAAGTGCTTAGAGTCCAAAAATGGTTGAACCTGGGAGCACCTATGTGCCTGTGTGGCGTATCGGGGACCAAAGATAATAGAATCTGCACATCACTGAGACGTGAGAGTATAGAGACAACTCTCAGCCTGCTGCTGAGAGCTGATTGGTATGAGAGTACATCGAGGCTTCCAGATCAAACCAGTCCTCTATTTTCCTCCTGCCCCACGAAGCAGACAAGGTGATGAGTTACCTAGTTCTCATGATCCTCGAAAGGAAACTCTGATTTGTACACAGAGTTCATAAAAGTTTGGCAGGCAAGAACCCTCATTGGTTAACTAAATGTGCACAAGCACGCTAGATGTCATGCAGGCGCATTTTAAATTTCACATTGTTATTCAACTCTAATGACTCGTCCATCCCTTAACATGACCCTCGAACTCTCTTACAAGGGCATCTGCAAACTCATACACGCACTCACATTCGCATCTGTAAAGAATTGTTTTATTGCCATATGTGTCCTTGTGCATCTGTGTATTTAGCAGCATCAAATGCAAACACAAGGTGGATGGAAAGCTTGACTTAATCTCAGCCACTGGCAATCTCTCGGATCGCATCCCAATCCATCGTACTTTTGCCACCCATGCAACCTCAATTTGGACCCACCCATATGCAGATCAGTCATGACCTTGCTCCTATCAGCGTCAAAGCAAATGCTGTGCTTCAACATCAATAGCAGGTCAGTAGACCACTCCTACCCTCCTCAGACTCTCACCCAGCTTCTCATCAATGAAGTGCTGCACAATATGTCTGTAGTCGATGTTAATATCATTGTGAAAAGAGCTTCAGTTTCAATCTCCAAACACCCTCTGAAACCTGTCCCAAGCAATAACAGCTGAGGCCCTGAGACTTAAAACTAGGAACAACAGGACAATAATGTCTATTACTCAATACCCTCTGGCATCACCAGCTCCCACTACATACTGAGTGCACCCTGGTGCCCCTCAGTGCAGTCATTCATCTACTGATGCATCACCAAAGAGTTGAATAATAACGGTGCAGCTTAGAGCCATCAGTTTATTAGACCTGCAGCCAGGTAGCAGGATTTGGCGAAGCATGTGTCTGAGGGTATAACACCATGGGCTAGATTTAGTAAAGGTTTGTACCGGGGCAAAGTGACAGAAAGCGGCGCAAACTCTTACAAGTGTATTTCTTTCTATTGCAAAATACATTTTGCAGTGGGAAGGTGCCTTATTATTAACACCGATTGCACTGGTTTGTACCATTTTGTATAAAGAGGGAGTTACTTAGGTGTAACTTTTGTGTATCAGTACAAGCACCAATAGTTTTAGATGCAAAGCCTGTTCTACGAAGATGGCCAAACTTGGCTTTGCATCAAAAATTAAAGCCTTCTTGAAGCAAGTGCTAACAAAGAGAAATATGTTCATTTCTACAAACATTCCACACAATGAATGTGTGTTGTACTGTACAGTACACATATAATGTGTGGAATGTTTCAGAATTTGTCTAGGCGTAGGATTTTGTACTGGAAGGTGTGCTTCCAGTAGAAATCATGTGCTAGACAGCAAGCACACACCTTTTCACTATGGTGTAACAGTTGTGCATGCAGCTAGGCTGTCTGTTGTGCACCAGGACAGGGTCGGGAACAGAAGCAGACTATTTTTTTTCATAATTAAGGCTCTGTGCTGCTTCCTTCCCTTTGCAGATCGCAGTGCAGAAACTTTAGTTGCTGTGCTAGTAATAATAAATCTGTCCCTGCTAGTAAATGTGTCACATTGTTCACTGATATCACACTCAGCCATTTCATTGCATTCACACTACAGACCACAACACCTTCCATTCAACCTGCATCTCCTAGTTCACCCAGACCCTCCTAGCCTCCCCACTGTCGTACAAGCATCACCCCGTCAGCACTTGTTAATTGACACATCTAGGCCCATATTTATACTTTTCAGCGCTGCATTTGCATCGTTTTTTGACGCAAAGGCGACGCAAACTTACAAAATACAATTGTATTTTGTAAGTTTGCGCCGATTTTGCATCATAAACGACGCAATTGCGGTGCTAAAAAGTATAAATATGGACCCTAGTGTCTACCATGAAAGAGGCATGTATGTGCAAATTATCCATCTATAATACTGAAGGGATCTAGATTTTTCATGATCCAACTCTCTAAAACTCAAGGCAGGATGTTAATCTCCTTCACATTGGGGGATGCTTAGAGGTTCGAGTTCGTTATCATTTTATGATTTGACGTATGGGTGCTCTATCTTCTTTAGACAGTAACCATGAGTGTATTATTTCAAGAAATGGCCCCCTCTGTCAGAGGCAGCTGGATGGTGGGAGATAGAGGAGGATTCATCAGACATACTGCTTGCATTCCTAAGCTTACTTTTCCATGACAAAGAAAATAATTACTTCCATTACAATACATGGATGGCGAAGCATTCATTTGTTGCAGTTGAAAGACATTCATCCACTTTATGGAAATGACCATTGTCATTTTGAATAAGTATGCGAAGCATTAGATAACAAACGAAATGTGGGGATGTTGTAGCTGTAAGCGATAGTGTGAGTGGTGCTGGTGTCACACATGGATATAGGTGCACAGTGCAGAAACAGCAGGAGGTTACTGCCACTCTGTAACCTCCACATATTTCCTTGCCTGTGGTCCTATTCATCCCATTCGCCACCTACATCCACCACTTCCTTGACTTCTTTGAATGGCATCAATGGTGGTGATAGGCCTGTTACCCTACTGCTGCCCAGCTGCACCAGTTCTGTGAGAAAGGAAAGTGTGAGTTGCTGTTGTGGCCCAATAAATACATACTGTATGGAGGTCGAAATCTTGAGCATCTGTTGTTTAAGGGATACCTTTTCTGTCAGAAGGAATAATTTCACTCCTGCTTTATTGTTCCTGTTCTGCCAGGAAAATAGTCTACTCATCAGACTGCTGATGCTGTCGGATGAGTAGATTCCTCACCAAAACAGACTCCTCCGTCTGGAATCTGCACTGATCCCCAATGGACCCAGCTCTGTTCTATCCCCTACCACTGTACACTGTTCCTTCAAGACCGTGTGCCATTTCCCCTGGAGGATCCACCAGTGCCCATCTGAGATACTGTACTACATCCATCCACAACAGCTCCACTGCTCCCTTCTGAATCCTGTATTGCTGTGGGCTGGAGCACACGCTGCCACTTCACACCCTAAGCCAATCTCCTAGACCCTGTGCTTGCCACCACAAAACTCTTGCCATGCTCCCACGTTGGACTCTGTGCTGCTCCCACGTCGCAAAATGAACAGCTCCTTCCTGCACTGTGCAGCTCTTGACTTCCTTGAAACTTCTCAGCTCCGCTTACCCTTTTAGATCCTGTGCTGCGCCTCTACTCTGCTGCCTGTTCTGCATCTGTAACCCCTTTAGCCCTGCGCTTCTGCCTGGCTTCCCCGGGAACCAATAATGCTTCTCCAAACCCTGTGATTCTTTCCCCACACTATACAATGTTTTCCCCATCTACACTGTTTCCCAGAATCTATTCACACCCCTCCCCCACAGAGCTTGTGCTGTTTCCCACCCCGTGCACTGCTTCATATGCTGCTCTTTGGTCATTCGACCCTTCACTATTCCCCTCCTGTTTAGACCCCTGACTTCTGCCCTCTTGAGCCTGCGCTGCTCTCTGTCTCTTCCTTGGTCCCCACACTGCTCCCAGAACCCAAGCTCCTCTCAATACTCATTAGAGTCAATTCAGCTTTTGTAAAGTGAAAGGGTAATCACCGAACTGCACTCGCATACGATACAGGCACAGAACGGACGGCAGCAGTGCATGCTGCACTATGTGTTGGAAACAGGGTCCACTACATCTACACGAAGATACCTCTTCTGTGGATTACTCAGACTCGTGAAGATCTTTTCAGTATGCAAAATCGAAAATCATTGGCTTTGCCTATGGGTTTGTTTATTTAATTGTTTTGTCTCTTGTATCCGACATACAAAATTAATCAGCTCAGGCCACACCCGCTCAATCAACAAGTCACTTCACGTTCACCCAGAGCAGATCATAGCAGCAAGCCCACTTTGAAAGCAAGCATTGGCAAAGCCCATAGGTGTGGATTGCCTGTTGTACAACATGTAAACATAGCTATTTAAAAACGCTGTGATGGTGATAATGGGAAAGGCGATGACACTGGTGGTGGTAATGAATTTTATTATGGTGGTAGTAAAAGAGGTGCTGGTAATGGTGGTGGAACTGGTGGTAGTAGAGGTGACGGTGCACTTATTAAATAAAAGAATTGAGTGATGATTGAGTGTATGTTTCAGATGCAAAATAGCCCACATGCATTACAATAGAAGCACTCTTTAGGAGATAGAATGATACAGAAGAGTGCAAATAGCATTCCTTGTCACTGGTGCACTTCCGCCAGTGGAATCTTCTAAGGATTTAGGGCTTGATTTATGAAGAGTTAGCGCCGTCTATACGTCATTTTACTATGCAAAAGCAGCACAAACGTGTCAAATATAGGCCCACATTTATATTTTTTTAGTGCCGCATTTGCGTCACTTTTTTACGCGTCAAAAAGTGGGGCAAATGCGGCGCTAAAAAGTATACATATGGGCCATATTTGGTAAGTTTGCACCGCTTTTGCGCCACAAAATGGCGTAAAGGCGGCACTAACCTTTCATAAATCAGGCCCTTAGTACTTGTTTATTTATCACCTATCTCTAAATAGGCCCTAAAACTATTATTTTCTCTTATCAGTGCAGAGAGTAGAGAGTTGTACGAGGTCTACAGGCGTGGTTGAATGTTCCCAATCTTAGTAATTGTTGACTTGCTCATTTTCCGAACAGTTATATGAGAAATCTATGCATTTTCCATCAACCGCTGCAAATGGCATAAATAGGAACAACGTCTTCATTAATATAAAATATCATATTTGACTAGAAACTGTGGCTTTTAACCGTAATATTTAGGGACTTTAATAGAAAAACGTTGATTGGTTTACAACAATTATGTTTTCCTCTGGAACTGGCAATCATCCATCATCCTATTTAGACAAATTTAAAATGACCCAAAATCCACTCAAACGATTTTTGGCATTTTCAAAGTGTGGGGCCAACAAGGGGGCTCTTATATAAAACAGATTAGCATGTGCAAAGTCTAAAAGTAAAATATACAAAAGAAAAACTCAAATGCGCACATGGCTTTGTAAAGTGTGTTCTCCAAATTTCAAGTAATTGAGATTAGCTTGAGGGAGTAATAGACTTCGGCCTTGAAGATGGCCACATGTCCAGACATCCCTTTCACAAAGTGCACTGCTCGTAACATGGTGTGCCCTGTTACTTTAACTAATAGGGGTCACAATGCCAGTGCTTTTGATAAGGCTTTGCAAGTACGGAGGTCTGCTGACCATGTTCGTGCTCCGTCCTTGCATTTGCAGCCACTAACAACGATGTATTCAGCCAGATATTTCCACGGTTATTAATTAACGAAGCAGATGTGTCTAGCTCATGGTATACAGACCCCTTTTCACTGTTCTAAGTTATTGCATCCAGAGCAATGCAGATAATTGTTCCGATCACAGTACAGACCACTCCAGGTACAGCCCTGTGCTGCATTTCGCCTTTTTGACAGATCTTGCAGGAGGTTTAAAATTTTAAAAGGGATTAAACGTAAATGGGGATTTGCGTGATCATGGCAGATAATAGGTGTCAACAACAACAACCCCAAAATAAGCGCTGATTGGTTTTTACTATAAATACAAACCAGGTAAAGGCCAAAATGTAGTCCACATGCCAAATTTTATAGCTGCCTGTAACAGCAGGGCTTAACCGTAACAAGCGAGGTTTGCACAGCAGGATTAGGCTCTTTCTGCTTTCTTACGTAAATGTAATATGCAAGAAACGCCCAGAGAGTATTTTTACACATGGTATATTACTCACGCTCATCATTCAGATTCCTTTCTTCTTATCCCAGTATTTACTTCTTTGAGGTGAATCTACCACGCCAGCCTGGCACTGCGTTGCTTAAACCAAACCATAGGACTGTATTTACCCCAAATCTTTGAACAACCATGAAACCTTGAAAAAGACCGTCGCCTTCCCTCAGAGTTGCTCTATAGAGAGGTTCACCCCCACAATCACCAACAGGTGGGTCAGATGCGCTGGATAGAAAGAAAGGGCATAACTAGAAAAACAAGGATTATGGATTACAAATAAGCAGTAAGCATGACCTCCTTGTCTCTCGTTTCATCTTATATCTTTGAGCAACATGCCTTCACCTTGAGTCCAATGTATCTAAACCAAACCACAGTATCATATGAATTCACACCCATGTAAGAAACGCCTATATCAAGCCTAAAGCACAGAGCATAGCACACTGTCAGTGAATTACAAACGGAGAGAATAACCATCTTTCCAGATGGAAGACATTCATGAGGTTTGAACCACCTGGAACTGTCAAAGAGGCAGAAATACATCTTGATGTCCTGCACAGAATTGCACCATTAAGTGTGAGGCATGGCCAGTCATAAGCAAGTGAGATGCTAATCCTGACCCATATGCACAAGATGGAAACAGAAGACCTCCAACCCTTCCTTGTCACCTCAAGAGATAGTTACAACAGAACCTTAGTGCTTCGGGTAAACACACATATTTTGTGCTACATTCAACTGCTGACCCAGTCTCTGAGTTCAACGAAGGAAGGAAAGAAGGAAGGATGTTTTCTTGCTCCTGTTCCAGAAACACACCACCATACATAGACATTCAGGACCAAAAAGGAGTACCAATCGACCCAGCATTATCCATAGGTTGTGTATGCAACACATAAGTGTCCAGATATATTCCAGGTACATAACCCATGCCGTTGCAACAACAAGCACTTTTCATAGCGAATGTAAGAGATAATGTGACCAGGTGTTCATAGGGTGGATCGGGGAAGGGCAGTAATAGCAACAGAAGGTTATAAACTATGTCCATGAGATGTGCAACTTAGCACAGTAACTTAGCAAGCAAGGGCAACCTCTCTAGGAGTTCTGTGGTAGACAGTCCCCATCCCACAGAATCTCCAGAGAGAGGTCAGCTGCAGCCACAAGGTGGACACTGATAAAGACATGTCAATCCTTCCTAGATAAACTGAAGAATTAGTTCAGCCCCAAAATACCAAGGCTTCCCTCTCAGACCTTTACACTAGAGGCAAAACAGAAGTCAGTGATTGTCATAAGGACGCCTCTGTGGGATGCCTGGAATGAAGATGACCCTTCACAGGACAAGACAAACCAAAGCACTCAAACCTTGTTTGCTTAGCCTTCAGACCAACAGCCAGAGCTTTGACATGAGAAGGTCATGAGCACAGGGATCCTGAGGAGGACTAATTACAATTGTACGCAGTGGGCTTAGCCAGCGGATTAGACCCTTCTCTGAGAGGAAGACAGGATTGCATTTGTTCTCCACATGGCATCCTCCAGAAGAAATCTTAACAAAACAACAGTCCATTGTCCTGGTCTACAAAGTGTTCCACTGGAAAACTCCTAAACCTACTGTTGAATGACTTAAAAAGGGTGGAATAGGATACAGTTCTAGAAAAATGAGAGTATCCTCCTCAGGAAATTAACCAGGTTGTTGCCCAGCCTTAAAAATAATGGATGTTTATCTGAGACCAGCATAGGCAAAACGGTGCATCTCAACTCAAAAGACCATTTGAGCAGCCAGGGCCACCATATACCTGGAGCCCATGGCATTCTGACAGTTTGCATTGATTTTTTGTCACTCGGTTTTCTGCATCCTGTAACACTGAATATGAGGAGCAGTCTTCACAGTCCCCATTGACATCCCCCAATTCTCTATGGCTGGATGCATACTGGTGTGAGGATGTCAGCCAGCACCTCTTAGCTGCAGCAGGACACAGAGTGGCACCACAGCCTATACTGCTGGCATTTATATCTGATGAACACTAGAGGTGAAAGGGAAAAGATGAAGATGAGAGCGTGGAGCCAGCACACCAAGGCTTTGTCGAGCTCGATGGAAATGCGAATCACTGTATGTATGTATGTGGGATTTGTACAGCGCAAACCTAGCTAAAGGCATAAGAGCGCTGTATAAGCTCCTGGAAAATCACCCTCTAAAACTACAGATGATAAACCAAGGGAACCAAATAAAGACAAACAAAAGCATAATAAAACAAGTCATAGCTAATCTTTTGGCTATGAGGAGACATGAACAACTGTCCTGCTTTTCTTAAAAAACATTGCATGCTATTCCCTGGATGAAACATGCATCTTTCATATAGAAAAATAAGCATCAACTTAACTTGAAAACCCTTAGTTCTTCATGAAACACTGACCCCATAGCTTTCCTGAACTAGGGACAGATGAGTTTAAGGCTATGAGAAGACCAAAGATTGGATGTCAGCAGTCACTATAGTACAAGAGGTGGCATCAGTTACCCAGGAATCCAGATTTGAGTGCAACAAGCACCCTTGATTGTGAACAATCTCAGGTAGAGTAGCCCTTATCCTGCTGAACACACTAGAAAAATTGTTAGGCTGGTAGGTAGAACAAAGAATTCCTAGTGAGACACAAGGATACAGAACTATGGGAATTTCTGGTCTGCTACATGGGGACATTCAGAGAAGGTTTTCTGAGGGGTCATAGGTGTGATAACTCCTCCTGGAGAAACAAAGCGGAGAATCTCTTGCAATGTCTCCACCCAGAAATGCCATGCTACTATAAACTTGTTGACCTGTTTCATGTCTATACTACCTCACTCCTCAGGACGAAGACAGCTTTGTAGAAGCCAATATTCAGTTGTGACACAATTTCGACTGACAGCTTGGTCAAGGAATGAGAACAGAGGATGGCAGTGGACAGTGAATCCATCAACATAGATTAAAAAAAAAAACACGATGGACTGTCCTAATCTTCTGATGTCCATAATCCAGACATTCAAGACCAAGCCCTCCAAGATCTGAAAATGAATCAATATCACTCATGGGCCAATGTGGCTTAGGAAGGAAGAATAGACATGAGGACAGCTGATTCCTGCTAGTTGGTTCAAAGGTAATTTACCTTAGACTGGCAATGACCCCGGTTGAAAGACTGTTGTTTCAGAAAAAATAGATTTAGCTAGTCAGAAGGCCTGGAGTTCTCCTTAAACCGCAGTTTATGGTTTTGATTGAAGGTTCTACTCAGCTGTTCTTCCATCTGATCATCACACTGGTGTTGCTCTTTGAAAGAGCACAAGAAGGAGAGCATTCCAGTCTCTCACGCATATGTTTCACAGTGTTACCCTGAAAACAAAGCTGAAGCCTGCAGGAAGGTGAATGTTGCATCAATGTTAGCCAATAGACACATGAATTGCTTACTATCCTGTGGTACATTAAAAAGTCACTTTGCCCTCTTACTCACTGGCTCCAACACCATCACGTTTGCAATGTGCTTGCTAATTATTTTATTGGTAGTTGTCAAAAACAATCCTATTAGGATATATTTGAAGCATTCCTAAAACTCTCCCATAAATGGGATTTTGGAGCCCCCGCCAACAAGATGGCCGACTAGATGTGTTTCGTTGAGCTCCAGCCGGCCCCATATATAATCCTAACAATCCTGCAGCAAAATCCTATGTACGGAGACGAAAAAGTACCTGGGGAAGAAGCCCGGTACAAGGACCGCCGATACGGTCCCCTGCCGAAGACCAGCGAGGCCTAAACTAGTGAGGGTGGGCCCTGAGGTGCAGCCCTGCTGCAACGTTTCGGGTGGCGGTTTGGGGTTGCGGCCTTCCCCGGCTGGGGCAGGCCGCGGTGATGGAGCGCTGCTCGCTGAGACGTGCTGAGCTAAAAATACGACCCGACCCGACCCGAACACTGTGTTGCCTGGGACCAATGACTGAGGCCGACAGGAAAGTGAGGCACCCCACCGGAACACCCCGTGATGGCGCAGTGGCGAGGAGAAGAGGAGGCGTGGTGGCAGCTGGTTGGGGAAAGCTCACAGCCGTGAGATGCCATTGAGGGGAGTCCACAAGCCGGGGAATCCTTCGTACTGGCAGGAGGCCAGTGCGGTGTGCCCCCACTGATGAAGAGAGGGAGGACTTATGCCGCGGCGAGCGGCCGGCCTGTAGATGAAGAGCCAAGTGTAGAGGGAGGCCGATCGTGTGCCTCGGAAGAATCACGGATAGTGAAAGGGGAAGGTGGGGAATGAGCTGGGTCCAGGCCGTACCCCCCAAAAAACATGCGCTGGGCCCGGAAAGCACTAAAACAGGGGCCCCCAAGGTTTCAAGCTGTGGAACATAAACTGAATTGGCCCCGGTTGCATGGACAACAAAAGAGACCCTGTGATCATAGCGCCAATACTTGAATGCATGGAGGGAACAAAGGATTAACCAGCGCCAAGGCCACCCTGGCTGGAGAGTAGAAAATGTACAGAGGAAGTCCACACACGGTACTGTTGGTTTGGGACAGGAGGGGGCACGGCACAGCAGATATCAGTGGCTGATTGACTGGTGGGCCGGCTGGGGGAGACACTGGAGCTGTGGTTTTGGGACTGACAAGGCTTCTGGAGGTTGGAGGCCACTAGAAAGGCCTGTGAAGCTGTACTGTACAGGTCCTGGCTTTGAGTACAAGAAGCTAGCGTGGCCTGGACACATGGGCAAGGATTAAGGAGGGCGACAGTCCCATGTTGTTCGTGTTTTTTGCTTATGCAGGGTCATCCCCAGTCTTCTTGCCTCCTTCCTCCTATTTTTTCTGACCTGTTGCTGTTGGCTTTTGAACTCTGAGCACTTTAACACTGCTAACCAGTGCTAAAATGCAGATGCTCTCTGTGTAAATTGTATTGTTGATTGGTTTATCCATGATTGGGATATTTGATTTACTAGAAGTGCCCAGGGCCTGTAAATCAAATGCTA
Source organism: Pleurodeles waltl (assembly GCF_031143425.1). NCBI lineage: Eukaryota > Metazoa > Chordata > Amphibia > Caudata > Salamandridae > Pleurodeles > Pleurodeles waltl. The sequence goes on along the minus strand of NC_090438.1, from coordinate 897,882,602 downwards.
CTAGTGGGCCTGCAGCATTGGTTGTGCCACCCACATAAGTAGCTCTGTAATCATGTCTCAGACCTGCCACTGCAGTGTCTGTGTGGGCAGTTTTTAACTGTAATTTCGACTTGGCAAGTGTACCCACTTGCCAGGCCTAAACCTTCCCTTTTCTTGCAGCTCAGACACCCCTAAGGTAGACCCTAGGTAGCCCCAAGGGCAGTGTGCAATGTATGGTTCAGGTAGGACATATAGTGATGTGTTTTATATGTTCTGACAGTGAAATATTGCTAAATATGTTTTTCACTGTTGCAAGGCCTGTCCCTCTCATAGGTTGATACGGGGGCTACCTTTAAATCTGATTAAAGTGTAGATTATCTTTGGGAGCAGATGGACATGTGGAGTTTGGGGTCTCTGAGCTCACAATTTAAAAATACATCTTTTAGTAAAGTTGATTTTAAGATTGTGTGTTGTGAAAATGCCACTTTTAGAAAGTGGCATTTTCTTGCTTATACCATTTCTGTGACTCTGCCTGTTTGTGGATTCCCTGTCTGGGTCAGTTTGACAGTTGGACTGTTTGCACCTCACACTAGACAGTGACACAAAGGGAGCTGGGGTGTAGTCTGCATTTCCTGATGAGCCATCTGTGCTAGGAAGGAGGGGAGGAGTGGTCACTTACACCTGAAAGGGCTGTGCCTGTCCTCACACAATGCAGTCTCCGACCCCCTGGTGAGTGTCTGGGGCCTGGCGTGGGCAAGGCAGGATTTCACATTCAAAAGAGACATTACTTTGAAGTAGGCCTACTTCAAATGAGAAATTGGGTGTAAGAAGGGCACCCAAAACCACAGACTTTAGATCACTTCTGGGCATCAAGAGGAACCTCTGCCTGGAGAAGAGCTGAAGAGCTGAGGAGAAGTGCTGCCCTATCTGTGAATATGCTTTGTGGAGGTGGACGATGCCATTGGATTGCTTAGCCATGAGGTGGATACATTGAAAGACACTGTCTCCTCTCTCCAGAAGCTTACTGTGTGGCTTGATGGGATTTCTGAAAGGGGTGGAAGGGCAAAATGTGGAACAATTCCTGGAAACATGGTTGGTCACGGTAGCCCCCCCAAAGGAACATTCCCCCTTTTTCAATGTTGAGCATGCCCACAGGACACTGATGTCTCCTCTGTGGCCGGCGGCACTGCCACGTGCTATTATCCCCTGTTTCTACAGCAGGTGCAGAACAATGCATAGCCAGTCTTTGATGAAAACCAAATATTGATGTTTCCGGACTACACTCAGAAGGTGCAAAATCTCAGAAAATCCTTTGTAAGCATTAAGAAAGAGATGTGAGACTTAAATCTGCAGCTTGGTGTTTTCGGCAAAACTCAGAGTAATTCATAAAAATAAGGTTCATTTTTTTACAGACCCACAAGAGGCGAGCAAATGGGTTGACATGGTATCTCTGTGAGTGGGATCCCATCTGGTCCCGGAGACAGACAGACCGGAAACTGGTTAGGGTGGACATGCAAGGAAATGCACCCAGAAACCATTGCAAAGTGGCACCTCATCACAGGCTACAGTGGGCAGAATTACTGTGCAACAGGATGGCACTCTGGCCGATGAGGGAGACAAACTGTATGGTCAAAAAGCACTTGAAGAATAGCAAACACACCCTGACTAGGACACAGATGCTACAGGGGATGGTCAGCCTTGATAGTGTTCAATAAAGAGCTGCCTATGGCAATGTGGTCCTAGATGATGAGGGGGGAAATTGCACTAGATAAAGGGAAGAATGAGGGCGGCACAGTTTCTGAGAATGACTCCTGTTGGATGACCTGTTCTAGCCTTACACGATGATTTATATGCTATTAAGAAATGTTAGATGTCCTATAGTAATGTGTGGGCTGTTTGGCCCTATACCCCCACAGGGGTGCATGTGAAGTTCTGACTACTGGAGGCTGTGCCTCATGGTTAGGCTCGGTGATGACCTCTGATGAAACGTAATGTTACTCATAAACAATTAATAGGTTACTAGTCTGTTTCTATTGCCTAATTGGGTCATGAGGCGGGGCCCATTGGCCTCTAACCTTTTCTGGCTCACACGGGGTGGGGTCAGGTCACAAACTATGGGAGGGAGTAAGTTCGGGAATATTCGTTTTTTGGTTCTTCACAATGAGCTTTACTGCTTGTGATGTTTTTTGTAAAAGTATACTTCTCGGTCCTAATGTACAGAATAATTGTTATACATTAGTATTATGGAATGTATGAGGTTTGATCCAGCTAACTAAGCAGCGCCAGGTACATGCTTACCTCCGACGCTACCGTGTTTCGATAGCAATGCTACAGGAGACGCATACCTGGGGGAGCTATATCTCTAGTCTTTAAAAATGCTAGAAGGGCCAGTTATAAATGACTTCTTATTCTGGCTTTGCAATGGGGGTATCGATTTGTATAGCCCCGGGGACCCATTCCAACACAAAGGTCATGTGCTAGATCCAGATGGAAGATATGTGGTATTGTAAGGGACCCTGGACGGCTGGGAAATTTACTTGATAAAAGTATATGCTCCCAACGAAGATAGTGGGACTTACTTGGGGGTGTAGTGCGTAGTACGGGCTGCTTCCCCATATTTAACAGCAGAAGTTATATTGGCAGGAGACTGCAATTGTGTTCTGGATGGTACGTTAGACCTGCACCCCCACAACAGCTATACGAAACGGCACCTGACTAGACAATTCATAGACACTATGTGTGAGCTTCAGTTGCTGGACCTCTGGCACCACAGGAACCCCACTCTCAGGGAATAGTCCTGTTATACCCCGACAACAAATACTTACAATAGACTGGACTATACAGGCTATTGCATATTTGGCCTGTTACATATTGGATCATTCCCCTTTTCTAGTAAAACTGAATAAAGTTTATAAATGAACTGCGGACTAGATGTGGCGGTTGCGACCAGAGGCCTTGATAGATGCCCTGTTTGAGAAAGCAGTCCAGGACGGGCTGCTGCAATCCTTTGACGCAAACTGAAGAACGTCCACTACTAGTGGATGTGACTGGGAAGCGACGAAGGTTGTGATCGGGGGTCTTTGCATGCAGACTACTTACGGTGTCAGATGTCAGCTTGAGAAAGAAATTCTCGATCACGAAGCCAAGCTCTGAGACTTGGAGAAATGCCTTCCAACGTAGCCGCAGAGAATGGAAGAATGGCGGCAGGCTCGACCATCAATACTAGAAGACTGGCGATGACTCAAAAGATATGTCTATAAGGCATACAGCAAGCATCGACATGCAGAGGGTGATAAGGCGGGCACCCTCTTGGTGCACCTGCTCAAGCAACTTGCTGACCATACACCTGTCACTGCACTGGTAGACGTTGCAGGCAGGAGAGTATGTATGCAGATAGCAAGTAATAAGGTGCTCTGGGATCATCTTGATGGACTTTATGCTTTCTCCAGGGGTGCCCCCCTGGAGGCTAAGACGACCTTCCTTGACAGGGTCCCACTTCCTTGACTGACACAGACTGCCAGGGCCCTATTAGAAGCCCCTCTCAATCAGGAAGAAATACAAGGAGCAATAAAACAGTTAAAAGCATCAAAAACGCCTGGTTCTGATGAACTCTCAGCAGAGTTCTTTCAAAAATATGTTGATATCCTTTCTGAGAAACTGTTGGCATTATACCAAGAGGCATCTGCCCTTGACAGCCTGCCAGACTCAATGAGTGATGCCCGGGTAGCCTTTATTCCCAAGCCGGATAGAGATCCAATGGATCCAGCTGCGTATAGACCACTGTCGCTCCTAAATGTGGTTATAAACATACTCAGTAGCATTCTGGCGGCACGCCTGCTTCCCCATTTGACCTCCCTTATTCATGAGAATCAGTGTGGTTTTATACCCCACCGCAGCACAATGTCCAATATTCATCGCCTCACCCATATATATCACACATACCTTCAGTGGAAGGAACCAGAAGCATTTATACTCCTGGATACAGAACAGGCTTTTGACTCCGTGGATTGGGGGTATCTTTGGCAAGTGATGGCCAAATTAGGTTTTGGCCAGAAGTATATATCTTGGCTCCAACTCTTGTATCAGCACTCAGTCACTGGCGTGCGAACTGGGGCGGTGGTCTTGGAGGCTGTGCAATTGAGGAAGGGAACGCAGCAGGGCTGCCCGATGTTCGCTCTCCTATTTGCTATGGCACTGGTGCCATTGGGAGCGCACTTGCGTGAGCTGCTGATCCCATGGGGCTTATGCATTGGGGAGGCTACACATGTGGTTTACCTATAAGCAGATGATGTGATAGCCTATGTGCGGTATCCAGAACCATCAATTCCCGTTCTTTTAAATGCCTTTGAGAAATTTGGGGAGTGTTCTGGACTCTGGGTAAGTCTTCGTAAGTCCTACCTGTTCCCAGTGGGCACTTTAGCCGGGGACCGGATCGATGCACTCCCGTCAGTTGGATTGCCATGTGGAGTTGAGGGCCTTCGCCACCTTGGGATACGATTGGCACATATTACTGATAAAAATGATGATCTCAATCATGGCAGAGTGATAGAGGAATTGAAGACTTCATTCATATTTTGGAAGGATTTGCCACTTTCCCTGATGGGCAGGGTGGTCATTACAAAGATGGTTATCCAGCCGTGCTGCTTATATGGGCTGCAGAATACCCTATGCGAAATGCCTAGATCACACTTTGCACAAATAGATAGCCTAATCCTGGAGTTGTTATGGGCAAATAGGAAGAAAAGGGTGGTGCTGTCTGTGCTGCGACAAACCTGAGAACACGTGAGAATTGAGCTCCCACATGTGGAAATTTATTATTTTGCCTTCCAGCTGCAACATGCGGTACACTGATTTGACCCTGAAATTAACTGGGAGAAGAAACTATTACAGCGTGTGTGCGGAAAACATGCCTTGTAGGCTCATTACGGGGGTGCCGGGGTGCAGGAAGGGGCCCCCTATATAGTGAAACAGGTTTGTAATGTATGGACCCAAGTGGTATCCTCTGTGTTGTGCTGCCACCTTTTCTTTAGGGATGTACACATCTGGGATACGCAGGCATTTGCGAATGTCACCTTGGGCATACCTATGAAGAAATGGAAGGAAGGGGATGTGAGGTAGGAGGAGATATTTTCCTTAGGGGAGATTCATCACCCAGGAGGATGCTACAGACGCTTTTCAGTTGGGGAGAGGTCAGTTCCTACAGTATGCAAAAATGGTGGTGACAGCTCATGATCTGTGGTCTGATTTTCCCGATGAACCCTTGACCTTAGCAGCCCTGGACACATTGTTGTCCCTGGGTGAAGGGTGGAGACTGATTTCTCATATTTACAAAGCCTTGAGAGAAGATGTTCTGTGTATTACTCCGGTGGCACAGCATAGATGGGGCAGTACTGGAGGAGGAGATTCCAGCCACAGAATGAAAACACGTATACGAGGGGGCTAAGACCAACAGTTCCAATATCAGGTTCAAACTCATACAATATAACTATAATCACCATGCGTACCTGGTTTCAAAAATCCTTCAGCGTATATGCCCAGTGAGATCCCCTTGTTGCCCATGCTGTGCTATGGCTTCGGCAGACTTCTTTCACTTAGTATGGCGGTGTAGTGCTCTGGACTCATACTGGGAGAGTATAGTGAGGGCCTTGGATGGGGCTACTGCTTGGAGACTGGTACGTACCCCTAGGGTGATGCTGCTGGGGCTGCTTCCTATGCATAAGGGGAAGCACCTAAGCCGTAAATTTATAATGCTGGGACTCTTGTTGGCAAAGCATCGTATAGCGATTAAATGGCTTAATCCCACCCCACTGAGGTATGGGGACAGGTACCGAGACTTCACCGAATAGGCAACAGCAGAAGAAGTCAGGATGAAACATGCCATCACAGATGCAAAATTCGCAGAAGATAAAATGGCTCAGCCACAGATGGTGCAAGACCTAAAAGCGCCAAATAGCCCACCAGAAGGAATCCGGGACGACTAGAAAATACTCATATGCTGGAAGTCAATGGGGCAAGCTGTAGTATGAGAGGTGGGGAGAAGGAAAGATTAATGTTTATGTATGCAGCACCTGTAAGGACTAAATGCAGCAACATAGCTATTGGGTCTAGAAATGTATAACAATATGAAAAGTAGATCCTAGATGTACAAACATGTTAGGGCCTGAGAAATACCAGTAGCAGTATGGTAGAGGGTGGAAGGGGAGTTGGGGAGTTTGCCTAAATTTGCTTGTCTGAGTTTACAAAAATTATTATTGTCCAAAGCCTTATAGCAACTAAGTGTAATGATCATCTGCAATGCTCTTTGTATGTGGTGAGATACTGCAAAAATATATACATATAGATATATTTTTTTTAATGGCATTTTGGTATTCATTTTCAGACTTTATTCTTTGTTTTCTATTACTGAAGTGTTGCAGTGGGAAGTAAATTGCACAAATGAATGTTGTGCAATTGTGTAATGCCACTGCAGTATAAAATGACCTGCCCTCTGCTACCACTTGAATGTAGGATGTAGTGCAACCAACTTGTAATACGTCCAGTATCTCGTCAAGCATAAGCAAACGTAGAAAGGGCAAATGTTAGGATGTAGCATCCTCCATCTTCTCATGTCTTGTTTGAATTTCAAAAGAGATTTTAATAATCCAATGTCTTCTTTAAAATACTTATAAATACAAAATAGCTAAAATATCAAAATTAAATACTAAAATAAACCATGTAATCCATTATATGCAAAACCTACATTTTGATAAATCTTCTCTGACTAAATTTACAAAGCATACTAGGTTGTGGGTCAGAAATTGGGTCTCTAGTTGGCACAGGTATGCACACTGTCCAAGAAGAGACCATAATCCTAGTTGGGGTAAGTCAGTTACATACCATAAATTAACCTGTGCTCACCTTCTGGTAGCTTGGTAGAGAGCAGGCAGGTTTAACTTAAGAGGCAATGTGTAAAGTATTTGTGCAACACTTAAGAAAGTGAAACAGTGAAAACACCACACAAAAAGAATCCACACCAGGTTAGAAAAACACATCTTAATGTAAGAACAAAACAAGACCAAAATGACAAAAGCAAATCAGTAGAAGTCAAGCTATGACTTTTTAAAGAATTTTTGCAAATATAGGGCTTAGAAACTTAAAGTGTCAACCTTGGCTATCTGATCACAGTTGAACGGGGTAAATTCAAAAGTTCAGGCCAACTGAGATGAAGCCAGAGCTGGCTACAAAGACCAACCTTGTCCCGCTGTAACAGTACCTTGTGTAGAGGGTTACATGAACGTTAAAGATCCGATGTGAGGAGCAAGGCAGGTGGGTAATACATTTGTTCCGATCTGTGCAGTCCAGGATGCATCGTTGTTGAGCTTAGCAGTCATTGGTGTTATGTCTTCAAGGTGCGGCATCAAACCCTTTACAGTGCAGGTGATGTGAAGACGATTCACCCACGGTGCTGCATCGAATCTGAGCGATGCAGTTGGTGCTGTGATGTTGTCATCCTCAGCAGCGATGAGTCAAGGAGAGATGTGTCAATTCCAATTGGTGCAGTAATGACAATGCATGGAGTTCTGTAGAGGACAGCTGCAGAACCCACTTCTAAGGGCCCAGGACTGGACAGGCACCACATGGCAGCGTAGGACTCACAGCTGACTTTTCTATGCACTCTACTGATGAAGGGCTAAATCCAGAAACACAAGTCTAAAGATAATAGCACTATCTGCACCAATTTTGGTGAAACACTACAGCAACATTGAAGTAAGTGTACTGCATTTACTAGGATGCAATGGGGTGAACTGTGCTGGGATGAGAGCCAGTGTGCTCCCTCCCCCTTGTGTTTAAAAGGATCCCTTGAGCCAATGAACTGACAAGCTCACTAGGGATGCACCTGGTTGCCTGTGGGGTGGTACTGTGACCTGTGAAGACTTGGGCAGCATTTCTGCAACCCCAGCTGACTTTTCTCTGCTCTCTACCGCTTCTGCTCTCTAATGGTGAAGGGCTCAACCCAGCAACATATGTCTAGAGATAACAGCAGTATCTGCACCATCGTTGGTGAAAAACTTCAGCAAGTTTGAAGTAAGTGTACTGCATTTACCAGGATGCAATGAGATGGACTGTGCTGGGATGAAAGGCAGTGTGCTACCTCTCCCCTTGTGTAAGGACTTACAGTTGAAAGAGTTCGGGAGCTGTAGCAGAGTTGAGTGAAGTTTTTTATGTCCCTGAGACTTCAAAACAGGAGGCAAGCCAGCAAGCTCTTGGAGTCACTTGGTTTTTGGGATGATGTAGGTCCAATCGTTCTCTCCCAGGCAAGGAGGGCAGCAGGCAGAAGGTCAGCACAGCCAAGAAAGCAATCCTTATGGGTCAGCAGTCCAGCAGAATAGCAGTCGTTGTAGCAGCACAGCAGTCCTTCTTCATGGCAGACTATCCACAGGTCCAAAGGTCTACTGATTTGGTAGGGTCAGAATTCCAGTTCTTATAGCCAGTGGTGCCTTTGAAGTGGAGGTGACATCAAAGAGGGGCTTTGAAGTGCACACATGTTCTCCCTTTTCTACCGTGGACCCAGACACACTACAGGTGGGTATGCTGCTCTTTGTGTGGGGGCAAACACAGCCCTATTCAGGTGCAAGTGTCAGTGCCTTTCTCCCACCCTCCTCCTGATCAGGACATGTCAAACTAAGCAGTATATGTCCTGACTTTTACTCACATTGCAATCTGCCCTATGGACTACCTAAGGCCTACCTTAGGGTTGTCTTATGTGTATTAAAAGAAGGGGGGTTAAGGCTTGGCAAGGGATTATAAATGCCACATCAACATGGCAGTGAAACTGCACATACAGGCTCTGCAGTGGCAGCCCTGAGACATGTTTAAAGGGCTACTCAAGTGGGTGGCACAATCAGTGCTACAGGCCCACTAGTAGCATTTACATTCCAGGCTCTGGGCACATATAGTGCACTTTACTAGGGACTTATAAGTAATTTAAATATGCCAGTAGTGGATACACCAATGTTACCATGTTTTAAGGGAGTGAGCATGTGCACTTTAGCACTGGTTAGCAGTGGTGAAGTGCCTAGAGTCCTAAGGCCAACAAAAGCAAATGAGCAAAAGTGAGGCAAGGCAGGCAAAAAGTTCTAGCAGTCCCTAATGTATGTAAGACACTGTCCCTTGTTTGTGCCATGGCACACCTTTAATGAGGTGTGCCACACACAAACAGGGACAGTGCACCCTATTACATATATACACAGTATCCTCAGGGTAGCTGTGAACTTGTAACTGACTTGAGGGCAACATATCTGTTTACAACTTAACAGCTCTTTGCAGCTGCCGTTCTGTCTTTCAGAGTATAGACATCACCCTGCTTGCTCTTCAAAAGGGGATACAGAACCCACTGCAGGCAGATGTGGTGCAAGACTACTTTTCAGAAGGTGTCTTTCAGGGGGTGACCTGACTGTACGCTACATCTTTGTGTTGCACAGTCAGTGCACCTCCTGATGATTTCTTTGCCTCTGTGTCTGTGTCCATAATACAGTGTAGGAACAGAGACAAACTGTTTCCTTTATGTGCATGGGCCCATATTATATGTGTGCTAGCAGTATCTGCATTAAAAAGGGGCTAAACAAGCATTTTTGCCCCTTGTTGTAACATGACAGTTCCCCAGGGGAACAGAAGACAGATGTCAAAGCCTGATCCACCCCTAAGACACTGCATGTAATACAGCCCCAGGTCAATGGTGTCAAATGACACAACTGGATTAGGACAGTAACAATATAGTAATCAGCCAACATATTTGTTATTTCACTGGCTCCTTTCTTGTTCCATAACTAACATTGAAGATATCCAGAAGATCCCAAAGCCTACAACAATCGCGTGGTTATATATGTCATTCATTTTCCAGGAGAGTAGTGATGACGCAGAAATGAAGGTTTTACATTTATTAGTGCATAAACGTAGTGCTGCAATAATCAAGTGTGACTTTAACCGAACTAATAAAGATTGTACGGGGACAAATGTGCCCTCAGAGTAGTTCGCCAACATTTATAAGCGTGCTTTATATAACGTGATGTATTAGAATTGTACTAATCTGACATAACCGTAAACGTGTGCTATGATTTGTTGTTTGAAATGTTTTAACTTAGCATAACTTTAGTGGAGGCTTCGGCCTAGTTTGCCTTGTCTCACGATTTAGATGCTCGTGTTTTTCTAACGTGCTAATAAACGTGTATTCTTGCTTGAAGCTGTACTTTTCCAGTGAGATCGGTTCACATGCTTATCTATAAGGTTTCGTGCCAGCCTGGCATCTTCTTCTTTGCTCCAAGGTCAATCTGCAGGTGCGGACAATGGAAGCTCTGAAAGTGAGTTAATTGGTATAATATGTTGCAACTTACGTACCCGTCTCCAAGGATAATGTATGCCTAGGTAGAAGCTTGAGAACTGTTGTTTTTGATTGGACAATTTGAAGCCAACCTATGAACCCTCCAATGGAAGACCCTACTGGATTTGAACTGTTGTTTATTTAAACCTGGTGCACAAGGAGAAAGCGTCCATTACCTATCAGCCATTAGACATTAGACATTGGACATTAGCCATTTTGCAGGACATTGCAGCCATTATGGCCCATCTTGCCGACTTCGTCATTTTGCCATCTTCTACGATGCCAATTGATGTTCGACGCCATTTTGAATGAGACTTTGATGCTTTCTCTAATCGAGAGAAAGAGACTTTAAATAATTCTCGCCTTAGAGACTTTAACTTTGATCTGCCCCTTTGCATGAAGTAGTCGTCCTTTATCTTGCCGCTGTGAGGCAATTGCCCCGTCCACCCTGCCCCTTTGCCCCGTCCCATGTTGATCGAAAACGGTACCTGTGAGACGAAGACTTCCTTGAATGCTGATTGAATTTGGTAAATATGAAAGGAAAAATGTACAATTGCATTGTGTTTCTTTTAGGTAACCAACTGCTGATTTTGATAAGAGCCCTAGTTAGGAGTCTTCCAAATTAATGTTACTAAATTGTTTTGCATGAAGTCCCACATGCCGATGCTAATTTGAGGTTAGATGAGGATTCCTTTTGTTGTACGATGCAATTTGAGACCTTGTTATGCTGACTAATGTATGCAATTAGCTCATTACAGATTATAGTTTTAGTGATTTGCGTTGCTATTATCGAATGCATTGTTATTCAAATGCTGCATAGATTGCATCTTTTCCGCCGTTATGGACAGCTATTAATGTTCATTTACATATATCATTTGGTGTTGAGACACATTTATATTGTGCTAGCTTTGTTAATATAGGGAAATAAATTCATTAACTTTGAATAAACTGGTGTGGTTATTCATGGCCGAAAGGTCATGGTTCGCCGAAATGTTTTCTGGATTAATTGTTAAGTGTTATGTTGATCAGGGCATTGCTTATGTTCGTTATTGATTATTGATTAGATTAAATTGATTGATCTCGGGTGAAGAGAGTCCCACTTGGTCAAAAGATTCATCGACCCAAGAGCGTCCAAACACAGGTAATTTATTAGGCTGGAACGCTCTACCAGTAGATGGTAGCAGAGGACGGTTACGCCCTTTGGGACCCCGCTCGAGAGGTATATGGTGTTGAATTAGATTTTTCTTGGGTAAAACAGGTTGAGAGAATGATGATGGGCTAAGTCCCCTGCGACTTTCCCGGGATCTCGGAGCTTGCGAATGGAAAGAATGGAGGTGTGAAATCGGCGTTGGTGGTACTAGTGACGTATGAGTGAAGTTAGAATTTTGCGCTTGCACAGCTTATTGCCGCAGATTGTTTGAAAAGGTTGCGAGGATTTTAGAGAATAGCGGAGGTGCGACTCCGAGTGTGAGAGTAGGGAAGTCGTCGAACTTCATGTGCATGTGGCGCTTTGTGCAGAAAAAAGGTCCACGTGGTTGTTGTTGTTGAGACGGGCCCTGCGAGGTCAAGAGACTCCGGAGTATGTTGAAAAGTGTATGAGACACTTGTTTTATGTTGTGGTTTGGTCGGTTTAGTAGGTTGACCGGGCGTGGTCAACGAGTCGGTACGTGTGTTAAGGGAGTGAAAGAAAACTTCGACTTCGGGCTTTGACAAATTCTAAGTGCACTAGAATAGATCATTGACAAGTTGGGAGCAGATCTGCGGGTCAGATTTGCTTGCGAAAGTGGGGACCGAGAAAGATGGAATAACTGCCGAGGCTAGTGAAAAATCCCTAAGGTCCTGAAGCGATTGTGTTACCCTTCCTATAGTAAACCGACAGATCTGTTTTATTATTATTTGGTTGCTCGCGATACATGCTAGAAGTTGGTACGAGAGGGGCTGAGTGAAGGAGGACTAGCCGCGAGGCTTTGTCAGCCGCAGTGTGTGTGAGTGTGACGTCACTAGGAGCCGCGCTGGGATAGGTTGGTTGCAGAGAAGGGTCGCGCACGGATTGGACGCAGTCCGTGGGGCTCGATTGGAAGGGGAAAGGCAAGCGAAGAGTATTCCGGGAATTAAAGTCACTTATTGATTACAAACTTTGTGAAATAAAAGACGAGAAAATGAAATTTTTTAAAGCATTAAAGAGTGCGATGAAGGGAGAGTCTTACATTAAAGCGAGCGTAGGAGAGGAGACGCCACCCGAAGGTACACCAGCTTACATTGTAATGGAGGAAAGGGGGGTAGCTCCGTGCCTTTGGCTAAAGCAATGGCACAAGCTGACAGAGAAACATGGGAGCGTAGCGTTCCCGATCCATGGGACATTCAATATAAGGATCCTAGAGAATTTGAGATTCGCGATGTACGACATGAAGGTACCTCCAAGGCCAGCACAGTTTGAGGCTCTAGCGATTTGGGAACTAATGGCTAGACAGCAAAAGAAGTTCGAGACCAGGATAAGAAAGGCAGAAAAGACACTAGCGGACGCTAGGTGGGATAATACACAGAAGGTGTGGAGGTCAGATATATTGCAGGGGATAAAATTGTTTCCCGCAATTACTAAGGAAGAAGAGGCGACAGGCAAGAAAGCTACCTGTAAGACAAACAGGAGGTGTTCCAAAGATAGAGAGGACGAGGAAAAGTTAAGGAGAGAAGAGGAGTTAGAGGATGAGGAGTTAATCATGCAATTGCTGAACGACCGTCCACCACCTTATGCAGAGAGTGGACAAGGCCCAAGTACCAGTTCTGCCCCTCCGGCACCGGTACAGAATAATGAAACTCCGAGTTCAGGAACGCCATCGGGATCTAAGGACCCGAGTTTACTGTTCACCCCGCAGATACCGCAGGTTAGGAGAATATATCCAGATGTGCCTATACTGAAAACAGCAGAAAATTATCAGCCGCAGGTCCCAAGGTACTACAGCAGTGACAACAGTACGGGAATGATTCTAGATCCAACCGTAATGGGAGTACAGAATGGTCGCAACTCAACATTGGCACAAGCTGAATCAACCCAGTTTTTGATGCCTCAAAAGCAGATGCAGGGGGGGACCGCACATGCTCAGATGACGGGGAGTCAGACGGGCATGCCGGCAATGATGACCCATAGTGTGGGAATGAACATGCCTCAGAACATGGGGAATGGACAGAACCCAGATGCGATATCCCTACCCATTACTGTAGGTCCACCGGTACCTTTGTACATTCAGCCTAACTCAGGTATGAGCGGTCAAGGATCAATGGTGCAGAGTGGGACGGAAAGGAGGTGCATAGAAAACACTCCAGAGACAACTCCGATAGCGGCTCTGCCAACTGGATCTGGGACCTTGATGGAGTTTAGTCCCATATGTGCTCAGTCAACAGTGGTGAGGTCGAGTCCCCCACTGATGATACCGCTATCATCGAACACTGAAAAGTTGCCGCAACCATCAATGGCAGTCGATGTGAATGCTACACTGATGGGGTTGAATGCGCAACAGCTGACACAGTGGTTCAACAGTCTGAATTCCACACAAAGCTCAGCCAGTGGGAAGGGAGAAGACTATCTGAATAGGGTCAGGTTGAACATGGAAGCACAAGAATTGGTGGAAGGGACTATGGGGGTGAATAGGTTAGAGTCCTACTCGGAAGAAGAGCTGAGGTATCTATGTCCCAGGATTACGAGAGAAGTGAACAAGGTACATAGAAGGTTGCAAGAAATAGCTGACAAAAATGGGGTTGAGATAGACAAGACAAAACACTTGAGCAGGAGCTATAGATTGGATTTCGGGACCATAGACTTTGAACACATGAGGTCAGCAGGCATGAAAGCGCACCTTAGAGAATTGCTGCAGAGTGCACAAGTGTGGAGGTGCTTAGACAAATGGGAAAGTAGATGGGCAAAGAAAAAGGAAAAGAAGAAAGACAGTGTCCCAGAGCATAAGGAGAAAAGACCACAGAGTAGTGATGCAATAACCATGTTACCAATGAGGGAGACAGCAGGGGGAAAATTAATACATGTACCATGGCACAGAAGCGACATTCAGTCTTTTACGGATGATTTTCCCAAACTGAGAGAGAAACCGATTGAATGGTATCAACAGACTGATAGGTTTGTGAAGCTTGCGAAATGTCTTTGGGAAGACCTGAACACCCTCTTTGAGATTGTGGTTCCGGCAGATTTGTGGGAAGATTGCAAAAGGGCTGTAGGTTGGCCGACAAGTGAACCAGAGAGAGACAGGGATACGGGTGCACCATCACCTATGGTAATGAGCTTGTACTATAAGGTGATTGAGCATTTGAAGACGAAGGTTGCCGCGAAAAATGTGGATTGGCAGAAGATTGATCGAACTGCCCAAGAGGCTAAAGAGTCGATTCATGGTTACTATGAGAGGTTGTTGAAGGCGTTCAAGAACTACAGTGGCACGGAAACAATAGAGACGAAGGACATGCTTCATTTTGTGTTTAGATTTGTGGAAGGGCTGAGACCAGAGATAAGTCAGATGATAAAGACGCATTTGATTTGTTGGCAGTCGAAACCTATTGATGAGGTGTTGAATTATGCGAAATATTGTAGCGACGAAATTGAAGTGAAACAGAAAAGGTTGAAAGAGAAAGTGATGATGATGCAACTTAAAGCAGCTCAGACAGGTCTGCAAGGGTTGCAAGGGTTCCAACAGCAGATACCGCAGCCGCAGGGAAATATGGTGTTTCAGCAACAGGCGAGAGGCAGAGGCAGAGGAGGCTTTGAGAGTAATGGTCCGGATTTGAACACTGTTGCGATTCCGAATGGTGTGCAGGCAATGAAAAGGGTGATGCCGTGTCACGTGTGCGGAATCGTCGGACATTGGAAACGCGAGTGTCCGATGGTGGTGCAGGAAGGTGCAGGTGTTGGTCAGCAAAACAATGATGTCAATGCATTCCAGACAATGAGGGGACTGAAAATGAGAGGTCCAAACCCAAATTTTCAGACCATAAATCAGCTGCAGGGATTACAGCCCATGCAGCCGCAGCAGATGCAGATGCCCCGTATGCAGATGACGCAAATGCAGCCAATGCAACAGCAGTTTCCTATGGTACCTAATCAGCAAATGCAAATACCTTTGGCACCAGTGAGTCAGCAGCAAGTGATGGTTCCTCCACAGGTCTCGGGTCAGGTGATGAGTACAAATGGCACCGTACAACAGTTCCCATTACACAGTGAGAATGGAATAAACAATGTATGGGAGAGTGAAAGTTCAGATGAGGAGGGAAATTGTGTGCTTGCAGCATCCTTGGAAGTTGATCAAAAGGGTCCATATGTGGAGGGAAGAGTTATGGGTCATCGGGTTTCATTCTTGGTTGACACAGGAGCCACACGTTCAACTGTTAGGAGCATTGAAGTACCAAATTTGCCACTCTCAGGGAGAACAGTTCAAGTAGTGGGAGTAGCAAACAGGCACCTGACGAACCCAATCACAGATCCAGTACCAGTTAGAATTGGTAACTATCAAGGGTTACATAATTTTGTGGTATGTGACTCAAGCCCGATAGCACTGTTAGGGAGAGACCTATTGTGCAAATTGGGATGTTCGATTATGTGTTCGCACGATGGAATTAGAATTCAGACGAGCAGTGATGGGGAAGAAGAGGACAGTGTAGAAGGGGATGAGATGGAAACTGTCGATGAAGAATATCCTCTGATTAACCTTTTTCCGATGATAACTGAAGAAGATATTCCAGCTGAATTACGGGAAACAGTCGGAAAGGAAGTGTGGGATATGACTGGAAAAGAGGTGGGATTGATGAAAGGAGTGGAACCAGTGAAAGTGACCGTAAAACCCAATGTAATCTTTCCCCAGACCCCACAATACCACATGGCACAAGACACCCTCATGAAAGTTGCCCAACTCATTGACGAATTTGTAAAACAGGGAGTACTGAAAGAAGTGTTAAGCAGTCCATGTAATTCACCAATCATGGGACTAATAAAGCCGAGTGGAAAGGTCCGAATAGTGCAGGACTTGAGGAAAATAAATGACATCATAATTTAATGCTGCCCTGTAGTACCGAATCCAGCTGTGATAATGTTTCAAGTCCCTTGCGATGCCGAGTGGTTCTCAGTCATCGACTTGTCACAAGCATTCTTTTCGGTGCCTCTTCATGAGGACAGCCAATTTCTCTTTTGTTTCAAATTCTTAGACAGAGTTTACAGTTGGTGTCGAATTCCTCAAGGATTTTCTGAGTCACTGTCAATTTTCAATCAGATTCTAAAGAAAGACTTGGAAGCGTTAGAATTGCCATTCGAGTCAACCCTAGTACAGTACATCGATGACTTACTGATTGCATCTAAGACAGAAAGTGGCTGCACAGCCGATACCATTGCTCTACTGAACCATTTGGGAAGGAATGGACACAAGGTGTCTCCTTCCAAGTTGCAGTTCTGTCAGAAGAAAGTAAAATACTTGGGTCATCAAATAGAGAAAGGGTCAAGGAGAATAATGAAGGAAAGAATAACAAGTGTACTTCAAATGAGTCCACCAAAGACAAGGAGGGAGGTGAGGAAGTTTTTGGGGATGGTGAGCTACTGTCGCCAGTGGATTCCCAACTTCTCAACTCTAGCAAAGCCTTTACTGAAACTGACCCAGAAGGATGCCTTGGATGAAATTGAGCTGAAAGGAGATGAGATGGATGCTTTTATTGAATTGAAAGAATGCATGTGCAGGGCTCCAGCTTTAGGTATGCCTGATTACACAAAGCCTTTCACATTGTTTTGTCATGAACGTGATGCATGTTCTTTGTCTGTCTTGACCCAAGCCCATGGTGGCATAAACAGACCAGTAGCGTATTTTTCAGCTACTTTGGATCCGGTCGCAGCAGCACTTCCAGGGTGTTTGCGCGCCGTAGCAGCAGTTGGTATCAGCCTCACTCAGAGTGAAGGAATAGTGATGGGACACCCAGTAACAGTCATGGTCCCTCACTCAGTTGAGATACTTTTGACCCGCTCCCGAACGCAACACATGACTGGAGCAAGACTCACAAGGTATGAGACAATAATTCTGGGCTCACCGAATGTGCAGCTGAAAAGGAGCACTACGTTGAATCCAGCAACCTTGCTTCCTGGTGAAAATGCTGAAATTGAGAACGCTGAAGACGTCGAGCATGACTGCCTTCAGGTGACTGAATTTTGCACAAAACCTCGACCTGACATTAAGGATACTAAGCTTGATGAAAATGACCAAATTGTTTTTGTTGATGGTTCATGTCTAAGAGATGGGATGGGAATTTTGAAAGCAGGATATGCTGTATGTACTGTAACAGGTGTCTTGGAAGCATCCTGGCTTCAAGGAGTCTACTCCGCACAAGTAGCAGAGCTTGTAGCCCTTACAAGAGCATGCCAATTGTCTACATTGATGAAAGTTACCATTTACACTGATAGTCAGTACGGGTTTGGAATTGTGCACGACTTTGGGCAACTATGGTCACAGAGAGGTTTCCTGACCTCTTCAGGGTCCCCAGTGAAAAACGGGGAGAGAATAAGGGAATTGTTACACGCCATTCAAATGCCAGCCGAAATTGCAGTGGTAAAGTGTAGTGCTCATACAAAAGGACAGGACTATGTTTCTCTGGGAAATGCATATGCGGATCAAGTCGCAAGATTTTGTGCCTTGAACTGTATATTGCTCAGGGATGAATGGAACTTGATAAGTGAACCAGAACTCGAACCAGCTGAAGCATTTGCCTTGAAGGTCGTGGATACAATGGATGAACTAAAAGCATTACAGAATAGCGTCAGGGAGGATGAAAGAGATTCCTGGATTAAGTCACAATGTACAAGGAGACCAGATGAGTTATGGGTTTCAAATGAGGGGAAATTTGTTTTACCAAATAGTCTCTTATCGCAGCTAGCGCGGTTCTATCATGGGCAGGCTCACCTAGGGAGAGATGCCATGATAAGATTGTTCAAAACTGATTGGTTTAACCCCAGATTCCGTCAAGTTGCAGAAGCAGTTTGCCATCGTTGTGTCATTTGCCAGCAGATGAACCCAGGGAAGGGAACGGTTGTGAACGTGAGCCACATTGGTAGGGCGGGTGGCCTGTTCAGCAGAATGCAGATGGACTTTATTGAGATGCCTGTGCATGGAGGTCTGAAGTATGTGTTGGTGATTGTGTGCATTTTTAGTCACTGGATTAAAGCATACCCCACACGTAGAAATGACAGCCTTACAGTTGCAAAACTATTGTTGAGGGAGTTGATACCACGTTTCGGATTCCCGATCTCTTTAGAATCAGATAGAGGAAGTCACTTCAATAACGAGGTGATAAAGTTACTTTGCGCAGCGCTGAACATTGAGCAAAAACTGCATTGTAGCTATCGCCCAGAGGCCTCAGGACTGGTGGAACAAATGAATGGTACACTGAAATCAAGAATGGCGAAAATATGTGCATCGACAAATTTGAAATGGCCCGACGCATTGCCTTTGGTGTTAATGTCAATGAAAAACACCCCTGACAGAAAGACTGGATTGTCCCCGCACGAAATTCTCATGGGCAGGGCTATGAGACTTCCTGCAGTTCCCGCAAACGCGCTTTTGAATATTACAGATGATATGGTGTTAGACTACTGCAAAGGTCTGGCTGACGTGGTTCGCTCTTTCTCTCACCAGGTGGAAGCAACCACCTTGCCACCGATCCAAGGTCCAGGACACACACTGAAAGCAGGTGACTGGGTCGTGATAAAGAAGCACGTGAGGAAGTCGTGTCTGGAACCCCGTTGGAAAGGCCCTTTCCAAGTGATCCTGACGACCACTACCGCTGTGAAGTGTGCGGGAGTTCCCAACTGGATTCACGCCAGTCATACAAAGAAAGTGTTGTGTCCCACAGATGAGGAAGTTGAAGCGCTGAAACTGCCAGTATCTGATAACAAAGTGCTGAGCGCTGAGACAGAGCAAAACAGAACTAAAAGCGAACAGGCAGGAACAGGAGGGAGAGAAATATTCTCTGAGGACGAAACAACCGATTCACTTGAGGAAGACCAAGGAGAAACCTCAGACAGCGACGAAGCAGCTGAAGGTGACAAAGAGCCTGAAGCAGCTGAGGGTAGCAAAGAGCCTGAAGCAGCTGAAGGTGACAAAGAGCCTGAAGCAGCTGAAAGTGATAAAGAGCCTGACGAAAGTAACGGTGGCGAAGGGCTCGAAAGAGGTGAAGAAGCAGGAGAGCCTGATCAGAGGAGGGCTTTCCCAGAAGCAGACGGTACAGAAAAAGAAAAGGAAAACCTGATTGATTCCCCAGAAGGAGGGGACAAGGCAGAACAGAACGAAACTATTCAAACTTCCTCAGAAGAGATCGCAGGTCCATCAAGTGGACACAGTGCAAAGAGGAGACCAAGTATATCACCAATAAAACTAAGAACTAGAGAAAAGTTGAACGACAGTGAAAGGCCAAGAGTGAAAGAGAAAAGAAAGGAAGTGTCTGTCGTGGTACCGACATCAAGTGAAGGAAAAGACTTGGCCAAAGAGGAAAGTACCAGTGAGGCAGAATCGAAGAGAGATGCAAAATTGAAAAGGAAAAGGATACCAAACAGGAGATATTCCGGTCCAGAATGGGCATATGTAGTCAATGACGATTGGACTGACGAATTTGTATCTCTTAGCCTCGAGAACGAAGAAGAAGAGATACCAATAGAAAAGAAAAGTTTTATGGACACTGTCGATTGAAAGGGTGATAAATGAAATTGCTTGCTAAAATCTAAACGTGATACAACCAGTTGAGACATTGCTAAACCGGATGAGACATTTGCTAACTTGATAAGACTTTGATAACCTGATTGACTCTCAAACCCGATTTGAGACAACGTTGCTAACTGAAAAAAAAAAAAAAAAAAAGGAGTTATTGCCGAATTTAGATAAATGCTGCTAACCGATAAGTGACTGGGCTCCTGAAGAAAACTGTGTGAACATTGCGCTCGTTCAGCTTTGTAACAAATTGCTAAATTTTTTTTTTTTAGGTGCTTCTAGCTCTCTGATTCTATACAGATCATGACTACACAAAACAGTAGAGTGAAATATTGTAAATATGCGTGTATAGGCTTGATAACTGCATGTGTACTAATAATAATGGCAATAGTGCTTGCTACACGTGGAAAGGGTGAGAATGAGAAAATTGATGCTTCTACTTTTGCTCTTGTTACTGTCACTGAACTAACTGCATTGAAAAGACTAGAATTAGATGAGAGACACTTGCATGATAAGAAGGAGCTTTCGTATAATGTTTTCTATCGCCTACTAACAGAATATGTTGAGACTATGGATGCGAAAGATTGTTATGTGTGTACACAAATACCGACATCGGTAAAGGAAGGGGTGACTTATCACCACATGCCTCTTACATATGGGATTACATGTAGTATAGTAACTTCTAGATTTTATGGTCAAACTAACATACAGTATTTTTATTCAAATTATGATGTTACCTTTGCATATGTTCCTATAATAACGCAACTAAGCCAGATTGCTAAAGATTGGGATGCTAAAATAATGAGGGAATTTTTCGAGCCAATGCAACCTTTTGAAACAGCTCACGCTCATAGGGAAAACCTTACATGCTCACTCACTGCAGTAGAAATAAGCTTTTTAGATCGCACAGATGATAGAAGGGCCCAAATGAATGCGAAATTAGAAAAAGAGCTAAGTAAGAGGACTTCAGTAGATAATTATGCTTTTGCCGCAATAAAAACACAAGGGAGAATAGCTTTAGACGCTTGGCATGTAGGGAAATTTTTTATATATCGTGGTGAATCTTATTATGATAACATTTTCGTGGGAGCGAGTGAGTGTAAACATACGTTTATCTTTAAGGCCAAATGGACATTCATGCTGAACGGACTTGACCCTGTCATACCTGGTGTATATTACATTTGTGGGCATAATGCCTATTATCGTCTTCCAAAGGGATGGTGGGGGAGATGTTATTTGGGTATAGTGTTCCCAAAGGTTTATCAACTGGATGACCTATCGGTGATTCCAAAGACGTCTGGATCTCATTGTATCCAGAAAAGAGAGACTGCAGCTGCTGTGGTAGGAGATATATTTGGAGCCATGATTCCTTCATTGGGAGTTGTGTTGAATTCCATCAAAATAAGAAAGTTGTCTACTATAGTGGATAACATGTTGACAAAGTTTTCAGGTGCTATAATCCTGATGGATGCTGAACTTGCAGCAGAAAGAGCTATGACTCTTCAAAACAGGCTTGCCCTAGACATTCTTTTAGCAAAGGATGGCGGCGTTTGCAAAATGCTTGGTGCGCGTCACTGTTGCACGTATATACCAGACAATAGTGTGAAGATTAAAACAATGCTTGCTAATCTAACAAAAGAGAGTGCAGACTTGAAGGAATTGAAAGAACCAGGAGTTTGGGAGAAGGTTGGAAAGGGAATTGCTTCAGTGGGAAATTGGCTTGGTAGCATTTGGAATGGAATATTACTAAAAATAATACAGGGAATACTAATAGTACTAATTTGCATCTTTGGAATTTGGGGAATAAAAAGGGGAATACTAATGATAATGGCAAGAATTAAGAGAAGGAAGGAAGAGAAAATGATGAAAAGAATGGCAGAAGAATATAAAGCAAGAACAAGGGGAACTAAAAGGAAAAGAGAACTGACAGAATTTTAAATGGAATAAAATTTGTGGGAATAGTTTTGTGTGATGACAAGTAGTCATCAGAGGAGGGATTGATGACGCAGAAATGAAGGTTTTACATTTATTAGTGCATAAACGTAGTGCTGCAATAATCAAGTGTGACTTTAACCGAACTAATAAAGATTGTACGGGGACAAATGTGCCCTCAGAGTAGTTCGCCAACATTTATAAGCGTGCTTTATATAACGTGATGTATTAGAATTGTACTAATCTGACATAACCGTAAACGTGTGCTATGATTTGTTGTTTGAAATGTTTTAACTTAGCATAACTTTAGTGGAGGCTTCGGCCTAGTTTGCCTTGTCTCACGATTTAGATGCTCGTGTTTTTCTAACGTGCTAATAAACGTGTATTCTTGCTTGAAGCTGTACTTTTCCAGTGAGATCGGTTCACATGCTTATCTATAAGGTTTCGTGCCAGCCTGGCATCTTCTTCTTTGCTCCAAGGTCAATCTGCAGGTGCGGACAATGGAAGCTCTGAAAGTGAGTTAATTGGTATAATATGTTGCAACTTACGTACCCGTCTCCAAGGATAATGTATGCCTAGGTAGAAGCTTGAGAACTGTTGTTTTTGATTGGACAATTGGAAGCCAACCTATGAGCCCTCCAATGGAAGACTCTACTGGATTTGAACTGTTGTTTATTTAAACCTGGTGCACAAGGAGAAAGCGTCCATTACCTATCAGCCATTAGACATTAGACATTGGACATTAGCCATTTTGCAGGACATTGCAGCCATTATGGCCCATCTTGCCGACTTCGTCATTTTGCCATCTTCTACGATGCCAATTGATGTTCGACGCCATTTTGAATGAGACTTTGATGCTTTCTCTAATCGAGAGAAAGAGACTTTAAATAATTCTCGCCTTAGAGACTTTAACTTTGATCTGCCCCTTTGCATGAAGTAGTCGTCCTTTATCTTGCCGCTGTGAGGCAATTGCCCCGTCCACCCTGCCCCTTTGCCCCGTCCCATGTTGATCGAAAACGGTACCTGTGAGACGAAGACTTCCTTGAATGCTGATTGAATTTGGTAAATATGAAAGGAAAAATGTACAATTGCATTGTGTTTCTTTTAGGTAACCAACTGCTGATTTTGATAAGAGCCCTAGTTAGGAGTTTTCCAAATTAATGTTACTAAATTGTTTTGCATGAAGTCCCACATGCCGATGCTAATTTGAGGTTAGATGAGGATTCCTTTTGTTGCACGATGCAATTTGAGACCTTGTTATGCTGACTAATGTATGCAATTAGCTCATTACAGATTATAGTTTTAGTGATTTGCGTCGCTATTATCGAATGCATTGTTATTCAAATGCTGCATAGATTGCATCTTTTCCGCCATTATGGACAGCTATTAATGTTCATTTACATATATCATTTGGTGTTGAGACACATTTATATTGTGCTAGCTTTGTTAATATAGGGAAATAAATTCATTAACTTTGAATAAACTGGTGTGGTTATTCATGGCCGAAAGGTCATGGTTCGCCGAAATGTTTTCTGGATTAATTGTTAAGTGTTATGTTGATCAGGGCATTGCTTATGTTCGTTATTGATTATTGATTAGATTAAATTGATTGATCTCGGGTGAAGAGAGTCCCACTTGGTCAAAAGATTCATCGACCCAAGAGCGTCCAAACACAGGTAATTTATTAGGCTGGAACGCTCTACCAGTAGCAATATATTTTACTTTGATATGTGACACACGTTTTGTTGGTAATATAGCTCTAAGCAGGATCTCTCTAGAACACATATTATGTGTATTTTCAGGTTACAGGACGCAAATCTGAAATTTAAAGAACAGTTTATGATAGCAGCCAGTGGGGCTGGGACAACCTCCAAAAGAGGCTATAAGAAAATATCCATGGGCCAATATTTTTCGTTTGTTCCCCCATTGAGAAAGGAGTGATAAAAACACGTGTGGAGACAAACATTCCATGCTGTGAACAGCACAGAATGAGAGGGGCAATTAGACTGAGAGTGCAGTGAAAATGAAGATGTGCTATTGAATAAATTTAGAAGAAGCAACTGAGGTCATCGGTTAGCAGACAAGAATGTGCTATATAGAGTTGTAAAACACTTTCCATCAAATTGCTATTTATAATTGTTATTATCGCCATTATCATCGTCATGCAAATATTTCTTCTGTTACAATAATCATAACATTTTTCAAAACACATGAATAAAACCCAATTATATGGCTATCATAATACCAATCGGAAATCTAAATACGCAAAAAATAATTTAAAAAGTTCATCAAAAAATTCATGTTTTTGACAGTAAATTGACTTTAAACATAGCGCATTGGGAACGAGTTGAACTACGCCAATTCTTTATTATGTACGTAAGAATTCAAAAGTGTGATAAATGTAATAAAATATATTTGCAGTTCTGATCCCTAAGCGGACGTCCTCGGTCAGAGCTGCAGTGCACAGGCCATATTTTAATACTTCTTTCACGTTTGCTGTAATAATAAATAATTCATGAATGATATATCCTTATTGTTTTTAGACTCCTCGTTTCTTTCATCTGTACTTTTATTATGAATAATGTTGACGAATAACCTACCTTTTGGGTTATTTTTTTTAAAAACGTGTCCATGCATCACAAATTTGGCGTAAAAAGAGTTCTATTTTCTAAGATTTATAGTTTATTGCCATCATCTTTCTAAATATTACTTTAATGGCGAATCTCTCGTGTTAGGCAGTACAATGTCAGTAACACTTAACCTACTGCTGAACTTATTTCAGGAAATGAGAATGAACAAGGCAGTGAAGTTACAGTAATTAGAGTCTGACGTTTGGTTCTTTTTCAGACACGGCAGCACCCGCACCTGCAGATAATGGGTTTTGTGTTAACTGGTTAACGCTGGTTGAGGCGAGCCGAAAAAGCCTCATTATTTCACTGTTGCAATCCTTGGTTTACACAGAAGGAATGCACACTATGCTCTGCCTTAAGCGCGAGGCCTGAACACATCGAATGCAGGGCCCAGCCCTAGCCCGGGAGACGCCGCGACTGAGAGCCTTCGCAGTGTGAGGTGGAATCCACCTGGCTCACCTGAGCGGGCTCAGAAGCAGCACGCGACGGTTGGCATTTTCAGCACATACCTCGAATTCCTTTCAAGCAGAGCGCAAACAGTAGCCCTGTTGCTGCGTCCTTGAGGCCTCGAGGAACGCTTCCTGGCCAGAGCACAAAACCATTTCATATGACTGCAATATTCGACAGTCGCCGTTGGAAGAGTGCTAGGGTGACCAGACGTCCCGGATTTCCCGGTCAGTCCCGGTTTTCAGAGGACTTTCGCGGCGTCCCCAAGTTCGTCTTCATTTTTTTAAATACATGTATTGGTTTTTTGAGACAAAGGTCAAGCCATTCTGCAAAGCAGAATCGAAACCTATGCTCTCGTTTCCACAGGCGCCTGCAAAGTCTAAGATAATTATCGAATAAAATAATCAGTGCTTAATTTGTAAATAAAACGTGCCGGTGCCCAAAGCTCTCCTCTGAAACACGCGGCTGCTGCATTTGAAGGCTGAGCACGAAATACTGAGGGAGCATTGTCCTGAAGCCATCTCGGGCCTCTTCAATCCATTTAAAGCAACTCCCTTCCCCTTCAGCTCACTCTGGCATCTTTCTGCTTTCTACATTTGTGAAGCTTTTTCGGTTTTCTCTTCCTCCGTCTTTCCCATATGTCTTTAGCTCGCAGCAAATGCTTGAGGCAAAAGAATAAGCGCCTGCCCTCAAAAATAATTATAATAATCGACCAGCATTCACTCTTGTGCACAATGAGCAGCACATCAGACTCCTGTTCAATGAATGTTAGTGGGGGAGGAAATGCGTGCCTCACTGCACACAGTCCTTATACTCCAAAGTATGACTGAATCTGTTTCTGTACAAAGACTGTGAAGATCCCCTATATATTTCTTTCATGCTGCAGGGTGGGAAGTCATCTGCACGCTCCCGGAAGTGCAGAGACAGGATGGGCAGGAGGGCAGGGGGCTCAGGGTGCAGATCCTGCCCTGGGTAACTTTATATTAACACAGCCTTGCGAATGTATTTCTATATATGCACTTGGAACCCCCCTGGTGCATAAATCTACAAGGCTATGCCAGACCAGGCAGATAAGTAAGACTAAAGGCTTTAGTCCTACTTTTATGCTTGGCTTGTCCCAGTCTTTGCTTTTCAAAATCTGGTCACCCTAAACATAGGAAAGGAACTTGACTCTCCTGTGGTAGTTCACTAATTGGATGGATTAATACGACATGTTTATATCTTTCAAATCTGAATTATACCTAGACCACCAATAAAGACAAATGAACAAGAATGGAAAATATAACAAATACTTAGCTGATCGTTTAGAGCTTGGCAGATGTAGGTCATCTGCCAAAAAGTGAAAGGGGTCCCATTCACCAAACTCGCCATTCCCCGCCCCATTTAGAGGCAGGGAAAATGCTGTTTTTCACTGGCAGAACCTCATACAACTTTTGACCTGATGGCCCGCCCGCTACTGGGCCACCAGGTCATAGTGAATTGAGGGACCACCTTAACTCACGCACCCCCTTTCACCCCTCACTCCTCTCTGCTGCACACTTCATCTCTCTTCTCTCCCTAGCCTCTAATCTGTCTCTATGGTTCTGCCTTTAACAGTTACTTCTCCCCTACCTCCCTACTCAGCCTCTTACCTGGCTTGGTGATTCGGTCATTTTACATCCACCTCTCATCCTTCCCTCTTCCTGCCACTTAAGTGTTCCTGGTGAATCTGCTTCATTTATAGCTATTGCTCCCATTCATGCAATACTTTGCATGTTTTATCTTTCCCTTCGCCTCAACCTTTATTGCTGGTTCTGCACCCTTCAGATCCACCTCTCCCCCCCATGTTCTACTCTTCATGATTTATCTCTACCCGTCTATACCCTCCTCTTGCTGTTCCAGACCCTATATAATATACCTCTCTTGTACATGTGCTGATCTTCTCCACTCTCTCTCCAGTATGTCTCTTGTTTTCTTGTTCTCCTTCTTTACATCCACCTCTACCCTTCCACCATCCCCACCGCCCCCAATCCTTTCACCAATGATGGCTGTTGCCTGAGGGCACGAGAGCCCCTCTGAACAATACCAGCAGGCACAAAGAAAATCTACTTTGAACAGCTTTGAAAGGCAAAAAGTATAAACGCCTAAACTAAAAGTCAGTTGGGGGTTTACTTTAATCAGTGCTATGCTTCTTCCCGCACCCTTCACATATTCACAAGCCATAGAGAACCTGTGTATGCCCCCTGAAACAGACGCCTGTGAAACATACGAACAATTTGTAGTAGTGCCACTCCAACCCTACCAGGTGGGGCTCTAGAAGGATCAGCCCCAGATGCTATCCTGTCTTCAGACAGAGCTGTCAGCTAACTCGCACAGAGACACAGACACAAAGACTCAGTGCTCCATAAGAGAAGAGCCAATGCATAGAAACCTGTCTCAGCATCAGTCGATAATTCAGACTGTTTCCACTGCACATGGTTTCTCCCGTCCGTTTTGCTCGTCACTGGCCATTTATTTTCCACATTAAGACCTTGGCGCGCAGTGCGGCTGGTCATACAGTGTGTCAGCTTTCTTAGCCTATGATCACACTGTGTGAAAAGTGTTTGAGCTGAGAATTACCTAGGAACATGCGGTGTCACATTCCAGAGAAGACTGACACAGTCTGTTGGCTTTTTGAGTGTCCAGCAACATAGCCTTATTGCCAGTGTATGTAAAAAATGTGTTTTCTAAGTAGTAACCACGATTGTACATTGAGTTTGTTTTAAAAGATAGGACTAAGGATGAGTATGGTAAATTGGCACCATTCTCCCACGTACCTCCTATGCTGCAGTAATTCCTGTTTCCGAGTTTGAACATAAACTTATATTTTGCGTAAACCTGTGAGAGCGCTGGTGTAAATCAGACATATATTAATTTGACTGAACTACTTTAGACTGGCATCGTCTACCCTTGAGTAGGGACATATTGCAAGGGATAGGAATGCTTTGATCGCAAAGAAAAGTAAATGGAAAAATAACTTTTTTGAATAGCACTTAATATCACACATTTGCCAGTACTAAGCTCTGTAAAAATATTTTGTTAATAGCCAATTAAAACTTGTAATCTGCTGACCATTGCAACTTACATTTATTTATGTTTTATTCACAACACAAGCCTGCATTCTGACGTAAATTGAATCCCAGGATGATTCCACTGTTGAATATAGACAATATTCTTTGCGCCCAGACGGAGATAACTGTTAGCATACTTTCTGGTTGGGGACATTTCGATCCAGGTATGGCAGAAATAGTTGCGAAAAGAATATTCACCCAATTTAGTAGCAGTGTTTCAGTAGGACCCACATGCAAATAGTGCTTACCCCTGTTTTGATCACTAGGTGGAGAGACGACAACACAGGTAGGGTACACATTGTGTTTTATTCGTATACCAAAGAAAAGGGAGCTTTGTGAGCAGAATGTTGCACACTAGAGAACAGTACACACTAGAGAGTGGTGCGTACTGTGGGAAAATGTTGCAGACAGGAAAGTGTGGTTATTGAAAGGGTAAAATGGAGCACTTGGGAAAGTGGGGATTACAGAAGGGAGAAGGGAAAACACAGGGGTGCAGTTGTTACATGAATCGGAGATACAGCAACATAGTGCAGACTAGTTAGAATGGATCACAGACGTAGCTTCGTGACCACTTTTTATGGAAACTGGGCCAAAAATACTACCTCCTGTTCTGTTTTTTCAAAGTATTTATGGGAAGGGTGAAACCCCAAAACCACTGGGAAGGGTGAAGCTAGCCTAGCAAATCACAAATTGTTGTATGTTTCATTAGGAACCTCTGTATTTTAAAGTTCACCAGTCTCCCTGCCTTTGCGTGGATTCTACCCCTCTTACATTGCTGTCTTTTGAATGCAATGCACTTCACCTCATTTCCTCGTCTCTCTACCAGCCTATTCTCATTGATTCTGCCCATCACATCCATCTCTCCACTTCACCCTTCTCCCTTTCTGCCAATCCAGAGCTTTAAATGGGCTGAAAAAAATGGGTGGATCTCTAAATGTGCTGCAGTCTATGTAATTAAGACTGATGCTTAAACACGTAATCTACATTTCTGTGATTCCCTTAGTGTTCCACCTGACTGCTACTTTTGTTCCTCTCTGTGCTTTCTGTGATCGAATCCAGAAATATAAAAAACAACTGACATACACCTGAAGCCAGCCAGCCTGGAGTATTAGTTTTGTCAATGATTATTAGCTGTTTGAGATAATGAAATAACAATAAATTCTTTTACTTTCCCCTTGTTAATATTTTGACCACTGAGTACCTCCTTCACACACATTTGCACAAAATCACAACTGGAACTGTAATACGTGACTGTTGCTCTTCAGAGACGCCATGTATTGAATGATCATGTTCTCTGAATACCTATTTGATACACAGATAGGCACAGTGATAAAGTCATACTGCCTTCAGCTTCAACTTCAAAGCGCTCAAACATAGCCTGAATAGAAACACCTGGAATTGACTCAGTACAAAGGGTGCACCATTCAAGAGTAATATGCTGGGAAATGAAATACAGAAACAAACATCCTGGAAATAGCTAACTTTCTTAAGGAATGCAAGATTAAGTAAGGCATGTGAAATACAAACAGGAACTAAATCACTGGCATGGATTACCCTAACATGCAGTGACGTACTAGTACAGAAAACAGTCCCCGCCACCAAAATAAAAGTGGCACCCATTAGTGAATTAGGTAGCTAGAAATGTGCCTCATGTTTGCAAGCTAGGGCAATTTTTAACTTCCAAAAAATGCTGTTTTTGGCAAGGCAAGGAAGTCTGCAGAGATATGAGTTTGCTGCTAGAAATAGTTGTTTAAATATTATGTAAATCAGTAAAAATCGTCTCAATTGCCCATACACCAGGCCAACAAATAGTAAAGAATACGGCCTACATACTGACCTAACAGTTTAGCACGTCGGGCTGTGCCTCATTGTCCTTGAGGCCAGACAGACTCTACTATTGTGTTATACATTAATTGTTCAGGCACTTCATCAGCATAGTTCCCTCTAAACTTCCCGTCTGTGCGGGCAAGCATACCTAGGTTTCCCTCCGCGAAGACACCTACAATCAATGCACTCTCCGAAGCACTGCTACATTCATTAAATGCTTCACTGTAGCCTTTGAAGTGCCACTGATGGTGGTGATGCTGCACTTCCAAATGCATTTTTAAAGACAGCTTTTTTGTCTTTAGAAATGCTAATGGAGGATGTGTGAATGCCTGCAGGGCAAGCATGAAACAGCTAGAGACAATTTCCAATGCTTTTCCTATAGCCTGAGTCCAGTTTGCCAAGTCCACAGACCTGTGACTTCTCCACTTTTCGATTCTCTTTCTCTGTCTTTGCACCTCAAGGAGTCACTATTTTGGTTGCACACACATGCTTGACTGAGGTGATATGTTATAAAGTTTCTTTATATGAATGAATGGATGAATGAATTAGAGTGTATGCAAGTTAAAAAGTGTGTGAGTGGTAAAAGAATAGGAAATAGTGAATGTATGAGGGAATGGGCGAGTGAAGGGATTTGTGGGTTTTTGAATGAGCATATGACTGTCAAAGCGAGTAAGGCAATAAAGAAGTGAGTAGATAAGTGAAACAGTTATTGAATGGGTTAATGAATGAGGAGTGAGTGTCCAAGTGATTGAACAAGTGAGTTAGTGAGCAACTAAATGTGGGAATGAGTATGTGAATGAAGCAGTGTGGGATTTATTGCAAGTGTGCAAATTAGTAAGTGAATAAGCAAACAAAAAGCAATTAAAGGGTGAGCAGCAAGTACGTGAGCGGGAAAGCATGTAAAAGAGAATGGATGTCAGTAAGTCACTGTAAAGTAATGCATTTATGCATGTAAGTGAGGTGAGTGAAAGAGTGAGCAAATGAGTAAGTGACTGAGACCATGAGTGAATTAGTGAGTGTGAGTTTACAAACGAGTAAATAAGCAAGTGAGTGAGTGAAGCATGAAGTGAATGAGTGAACAAATGACGACCAAGATTTTGAAGCGGTGACTGAGAAAATGAAGGTGTCAGTGAACAAGTGAGAGAGCAGGAAGCTAAGTGAATTAGTGCAGAAGTGTTTGAGTGATTAATTAAATCAGTGAGCGAAAATAAAGCTTTCTGCAGTGGGGGTCTTAGGCGGTGTAACACAGTGAATTCCTTAGACAGACGGCCTCTACCTCTCCCCAAACAGGAAGTGTGACTCAGCATATTTTTCAAAGAGGAACGCCTCCCTGGGGCAGAGTAACGCAAGCAGCGATTTGTGCTGCCTTGCATTACTCCTGATTTATCAAGCCATGCAGGGCCATGCAAGATGGCCTTGAGTGGCTGGATCAATCTGACATTAGTGCTGCATTGCCCTCACGCCCCTTTATATGGTGCAAAGGGAAGCAACACTATGATAAATATGGATCAATGTACAATGCCATTGCAGGGTGTCCATAGCTAAGTACAATACCATTGCAAGATGTCCACCTGCTGTTTTGTTTAATTTTGTTAATGTAAGCATGTCTGCTATTTTTAGGCAATAGCATATTTTATTTTTTCTACATTTATTCTTTCAATTTATATTCCATATGTGGCTGAACTTGTGTATGCGTTGTTTTGTGGTTGTTTACGTTGGTGAATGCAAGATAAATAAGTTACTTATGGATGCACAAGTGCAAGGATGAGTGACAGGGTGCATGTGTGATGACGTATTCAGTGCCTAAACCACGCAGTCACTAAGAAGCAAATTTAAATTAAAAATAAAATACTTATTGGCATTGCCAATGCTTGTTATGTATCTTTAAGTGGTAGCTGGTTGACTTGCCTTGTTGCACATCTTATCACTCAGTGGCGCACACAAGCAAGAAAAGTGCACCCACCAATATTCTATTGCTGCACATGAGAAAGAAAAATTAGAGGGAACATTGTTCATCAGTATTTTTAGGGGTAAAGTTAAGGACATGAAATTAGAGTCCAATGGGGGCCCCTTTTAATGTCAGTTTTAAATAACTACTGAGTCTAAGACTCGAGAAACCCAGACCACATAAAGCACTGTTCCAGCCACTTTTACATGCTGATTCTTGTTCACCGCCTTCACCTCTTGTCTCACTGCTGTGCTCACAGCTATCTGCCCCCTCACTTTTTCCATTTGTTTTACCCCTTCTATTCACAACTTCCTTCCCCTCATCCTAGGTGAGCAGTTTACATTGTGATTTCATTCTAGCTTTTTTTGTGTGCCCTGCAGGATATCCTGTTTTTCATTCATACAGGGACAGGACGCACTTCACACATGTTGGCAGTTTAAGTAGCTGTCAAATTTCTGTCATCATCATGCAGATGCAGGGATAAGGCCCAGAGAGAGGGCCCAGAATGGGAAATTGATAAAGAAAGAAAAAATATAAACTATGAGGTGGGCCACCTGGGTCTTAAAACTCTGGAGACTTCAAAGGTGTGAGGCCCCAAGGCTTTGAGCAGAAGCAGGGCCCTGGGCAGCTGCCCACGCTGCCCGTGCCTAGTATCGGCCCTGCCCCCAGGTCATAGTGACTGTTGCTCATTCCCTCCAGACAGCTTTGCAGACCCCTCCAGGTCATAGTGACAGTTGCTTCCCCCCCCCAACCACCTTGCGTCACATGACTTCCCATTGAGAGAAACCAATTACTGAAAAAAAAAAAACTCCCTGCATGCTAGTGTCACTGTTAAAATGTTTAACACTAATAAACCTTTGATTTATAAGAATGTTTATGTTAAAGAAACAGAAATGATAAGTGGAACATGGCACCTGCCCTGCAGTTCACTGAGCCAACAGTGGATCTGCCAGTGCTGCAGCTCCAGTGCAGACAGGGGACTTTCTCTAAACAGGCCGGGTGGTCCTTGGTCAGTGGTGCAGAGGCCATTGCCAGCTAGTTGTCTCCTCTGCTCTAAATTATAGTTTAGTTACATAGTCTCATAGATGTATAGTTAAAAGTTTGGGCCAGGGAGGGTGGACCGTGATGGTGACTGCACCATTAATATCTTTAGATCCCTATCTTTGGCTCAATATGTCCAATTCAATGGTACCAGTAAGCCTCCAGCAGGGACTCACATAGAACCCCTGCCTATGGGTTATTTGTATTGCTCCCTCAATGGACGGCACCACAAAACCCATTTGCAAAGAGAGACTATGGTGCCTCAGATGATAGTGCCTCGCCCCTACCACAGGAGGTACGATTATATCTTTGTTATACCAACATACAATTGTTTTGATAGTCTGGGAGGGGTAGATTGACATCTTGCTAACAGACAGTGGCCTCGCGCAGAACAATTGGGTGAAATCTGAAGTGAATAGCCAGGTCTTTTCCAGTGAGGAGGGAGGATTTAGAAGGGGAAACCACTCCCCATGCAAAAAACAGCAGGGATTATCATGTCCAAGAATGCAAGGGGGAAAGTGGGTCAGTGCAGGGTAGGAGTGATTATATGAGAGGGCCTGCAAACCTAGATCAGTGCACAAATAGGGTAAATGATCACCCTATAGTATATTCTACAGTGCTACAGCAGCACCTAGACAACAATAAAGGTCAGTTTACTCCCAGCGTAGGCTATAGTGCTACTCAAGCTGGTCCAAATCTTAAGGTGGACATTAATACACTGAGGGAGCACTATACCCCACTACTCAAAGCCAAATGATTAGCGTAGAGGGTGGTGTCGCTGTTTCAGTCCCTAAGCCCCTGTCTAAGCTCATTTCATGGAATGTGGCAGACTTGGCCTCTAAACAAGATTTCCCAGATTGATGTAAGTTCTTTGATCAGCTTGACTTTTGTCTCTTCCAAGAGGCATGGTCCCTTCTACCCTGCTACCAGGCAGGCTATGTTAACTTCTCAAAGGAAGCTGTAACAGCAGGGAAGGGAAAGCCCTCAGGGGGACTCACCATCTGGGAGAAGAAGACAGTGCTAGGTGTGTTGAAAGAGATCCAGGTGGATGCCCCAGACCTATTGTGTGTCTGTTTAGCAACTCCTCAGGGTGAATCTTTTTATCTTGTCAATGTTTACTGTAGGCCCGTAGGATGCAACAAGGAACCAAGGTCCATATTTATGTTTAGTTTGCGTTGAAATAGCTTCATTTGTTTACGTTAATTCAGCGCAAACCTATTGGAGTTAAAGCCATTTTTTGGATGTGGAGAAACCACCTTGCGTCAATGGGATGCAAGGTGGGTGTGTTCCTATCCAAAAATGACTATAAGGCCCTAGCGCCTTATTTATCCTCCGTGCAAAAGTGGGGCATGGGAGGGAGGCGGGCCTAAATATTGGTGCTAAGCCTGCTTAGTGCCATTATTTAACACCTGGGTCAGAGCTGGCATTAGGGGACCTGTGGACCCATTTCCATAGTCCAACACCATGGAAAGAGCCCACAGGTGCCCACCCCAAGCCCCAGGAACACCCCCACCCACACCAGAGGGACACCTGAGGATGGAGGATAAGTAGAGGTAAGTATTAAAAAAACATTAAAGTGCCATTGGGGGCCCTGAAATGGGCCCCCTACATGGCACTAGGTGCAATGGCCATGCCCAGGGGACCCTTGTCCCCTTTGCTGGCTATTGGGGTGGTGGGCATGACTCCTGTCTTTTCTAAGACAGGAGTCATGTGGTATGGATGGTTTTGCATCAAGAAATTACGCTAGGCTGGTTAGAGGCATTTTTTTGCCTCTAACCAGCCTAACGTAATTTTATGGTGCAAAACCCCCTTCCGCACCCAGCTAATGTCATTGTCCATGACGTTAGCCCACCCTTTGTGCCGGATTACACCCTTCCATAAATTTGGCTCCTGGCTGGCGTCCTGAAATGGCGCAAGCGGGCACTATACTTGTTGAAGCAAAACTGCGCAAATGTAGTTTTGCATCCAAAAGTATAAATATGGGCCCAACTGTTTTGGAATATCTTAACGCTCACTTCGCTGCTTTGCCAACCAGTGCCAAGAAAGTTGTAGGGGACGACCTCAACCCTCAATTTGAACTGCTGAGCACAGAAGCTATGTCCCTCTTGAGAAACAAGGACAACCTATTTTTAGTCCCAATTCTCGAGATCCCCCCCATCAAGAAATGGATGCCTACTGCAGTTAAACTTAATGCACTTACTCTAAACCAAGTGTTACAAGCTTGCAACAGTAGAACCAACTCCAATAGGGCAGGGTCGCACACTTTTCACCGCATTAAATCCACACGTTTCATTAATTACATTTTGCTGGACCTAAATTATCGCCACAACTGGAGGACATGATAGTCATTCCACATCAAGGCAGTGACCACAATGCTTTGGCTCTCAAGCTTACCTTAAACGTTAAAGGCAATCTGACAACATAAGAGAGTCACTAGATAGAAGATTGAGAGTCACAAGCAACAGATGTATGGTTAAATGGAGTGGCATAGAAAACTCACAGGATACTATTAGCAAGATATATTGCTTGGTGGCAGATAGTATGGGGGTAGTGATGTCCATGACTCTGACAGGGGCCCCAGGAGAACATTTGAGGTTAATCTCTGAGATTCATAAGGAGTTGCTTGAGAAACTGAGAGATCGCTTCTCCAATGCAGTCAGGCAAGTGGTAGAGAGCAACTGCCCACAAACCTGGTACCACAAACTTTGCAGTGATGCTAAGACCAATTTGGTGGCAGCCAAAAACACAAGATAAAAAGATAGGGCACTCATCCAGGCATCAAGGGTGCCCACAAAAAGGTTCTCGCCACTGCCAAAAAAGGAATGGGAGCAGGGAAGGTGGGAGAGCATCCTAGTTGCTGCTAAGCAAAAGGACCATCATGCCTTTTGGAACCTGGTGTTCCCGGGTAGTAGGGAAGGGTGTAGTCCTATCGAAATGAACATTTCCGCCTGTAATTGGGTAGCCCACTTCTCTAATATCCATGTACAGCCGGATGAATTGTCAGTTGTTCCTAGTGACACAATGAGGTTGGGGACCCTGAGACAACCAACCTTGAGTACAAGGGAGGCTGAAGGAACCATAGAGGAGGTCTGACTGAAAGCTCTTTTCCTGGGCCTGATTATACTGGTCATGAAATCTTATCCAAGGAAATAACCCTAGCCATCAAGAGTATTGTACCTAACATAGTACCGGGACTGGATTAAATTCTTGGGAACCTATTTCAGAATATGGAATGCATATGGAGCGCCTACTTTTCTAGCTATTTGCGTCCCGTCTGAATGGAGCTCCACTGCCGCCGATGTGGGCTGGGGCTGAAATCATTCCTATATACAAAAAGGCTCATCACGAAATGCCAACCAATTACAGACCCATTAGTCAACCGGATAGCTCACAAAAATTATTTAGTAGAGTTATACTTGGCAGACTACAGGAATGGATAGCAGAAAATGACATTATGCCTTTGTTACAGGTGGGCTTTAGGGAGGTCACAAGCACAAGTGACCAGGTATTCCAGCTCCTGATGTCATACTGGAAAGTGGTTATTTTGGGAGGGGGGTGGTTGCCTGTATGTCGTTTTTGTGGACCTTCGTTCTACTTTTGATTTAGTACACAAGCTGACTCTTTGGCAGGTCCTGCAAGAGCTAGGGGTTCACAGTTATTTAAGATATATCATTGTGAGGTTGCACAACAACAACTATATGCAGGTCAGGTGCGGCCAGGTGGGTGAGTTGACAGAGCCATTTCCTGTAAGTAAAGGGGTAAGGCAGGGGTGTGTACTTGCTCCCATGTTCTTCTCACTCTATATTAGTGTCCTTATTAATTTTCTAGACCAGATTGATAATGACTGTCCCCTGGTTAGAAAACATGAGGATCCGTGCCCTCATGTTTGCCGGCAACACCGCCCTCCTCTCTAAGTCTCTTATGGCGCAAAAACTCCCGGAATTCATTGAGATTTTTTTTTCAGAACGGGGTTTAGAAATTAATGTGGGCAAAACCAAGTAAATTATATTGAACCCATGACATTCGACTAGGGCAACCCTAACATTAGCAGGGTCCTCGCTGGAAAGAGTGCATTCCTTCTCTTATCTGGGCATTACATTAATTAAACATCTGGGGTGGCAGGCACTCATGACACAATGTGGGTTAAAACTTGAGGAAGTTGAAGGAGGAATAATCAAGCTGACACATGGCTCACAGTTTCAACCTGCTCAGCGAGCCCTGCAGGTATATCAACACCGAGCCTTGGGGACAGCCACCCACGGAGCAGAGCTGTGGGGTCATTTGGATGCTTCTGCTTTAGTGGAAAATCTATTTATGCGTCTCCTGGTCAACGTCCCCATAAGCCTTCTACTTCCCCTTAGACTAGATCTTGGGGTAAAAGCCTTTTCAGACATAGGTTTATGACGAATCCTCTATTGGAGGCGGATCTGGGCTATCCCAGAGCTCCATCCATACCATGATGGCCTGGAAGAAATCCTCAGTCTTGAGGCTTCCTGTAATATACCCTGTATTAAGTAAGTGAAAGCCATCCTGGAGGAGATTGGGCTGGCAACTTTGTGGAATACACCGGGAGAGGCAAGGCTGACATCAAAGTCCAAAATTGAATCAGCCTACTGGCAGCATAGTGATTCTCTAATACTCCCCAGAGCAAGCCAAGGTCCTCTGACCGATGCTTTGCTTACATTCAAAGACTCCTACAACAGAGAAGACTTTCTGAATGAGATTTAGCCCTCTTCAGCTAGGTGCTTATTTCTGCTATTTCACTACGGGATTCTACCTCTACATTAATTTACTATACAGTGGTCCAAATCCATAGAGTGGATGATTGGCCGTGCCCTGCTTGTGGCGCCACCAAAGAAACTCTAGAACATGTATTGTTTTTTTGCCTGGCTTATAAGAATAGTAGGTACTGCTGGATATGGCCACTATGCTGCCACATGGGCATTAGAGATTATAAAGTTCTCTTAGGATGTTAAAAACAGACCCAAACAAACCACTGATTTTTGCACTTTCTCATTATCGGTTTGCCATGTGGAGAGCTGGAGCAAAGACATGTGCTTCACATGACTATCAACCAGTGTTGCCGTCTTTGTATGTGAGATACAATAACTATATTTTGCACCATTAGTTTTACCCTGACCCTAAGCAATCCAGATAATACTGATTAACTGCAAACATTTTTTAAAGTTTTGTGATATATATATGATTGTCTTTCAAAAGCTGATCTTACTCAAGAAGTTTTAATACTATGTTTCTATTGTATTTAACTATTGTATTCTATTTATATTTACTGTTTTTGTATGTGCTTCTATGGCCACTGAGCTAAAATAAAGGTATTTGAACTGACTGAACTGTATAGTTGAAAGAAGCTACAACAATGCAATATTGATCTCAATTTTCTTGATTTTGCCCAATTTCTGTGACTAGAAGTATGGCACAGGAATATTAAAAGTACGACTGTGGAATGACAGGCTTTGTAAATTACCACATTATGAATTTGGATACTATGACAGAGGCCAGCTGTCTACGCCACTTACTTCTAGACTTCACTCTTGTGCACACTGAGGAGAACATCAGACTCCTCTTCAATGAATGTTAGTGAGGGAAAAATGTGTGCATGACTGCACACAGTCCCTTTACACACCAAATTATGACTGAATCTGTTTCTGTACAATGACCGAGAATGTTACCAGTCTCTCTGAAAATGGCAAACGATATCTTGTAACAATAAAGTTATTCCAACACCCTTAAGGTCTCAAGTGCATATTTTCTCACGGACAATGAGGCTTCCATTACAGCTTTACATACATTCTTTGCATCAATAGGGTTTGTTGCAATGTGTAATTTTGGGTGTCAAACACACACACACTTGAAATCACATCTTCTGTCACTTTAGGTGCACTGGAAAACTTTTCTCTTGTATTTCTTTTCTTGTGCATAGTTAAGTTACATCACTGACCAAAAAGAAAAAAAAAACATTGACTGCACGTTGTGGTTCCAATATACCTGGTGCCAAGTATCTGTTGTTGCATATGCACCTATGTGTTTTCGAGGTATTTCTTAGTATTTCTGTTGCATTAAGCATCTTTTATGTTTACATAGTCATATTTCCCTATTTTACCTCTTGGTCCAGAGCGTAGGAAAAGCAAGAATCCTGAAATGCTTGCATGAGTCAGTAAGGAGGTTCCAGGTGATGCATCTTGATAATAGACAGTACAAGGTTCTCGCTTCAAGGAGTCTAAATAGGAGTCTAATAGAGTTGAACATTACCTAGTTCACTTCAAAGTGGGCCAGCTCAGCATGTGCAGGGTGAGGTGCATCCTTTCAGTACCTTCAGGTGTGGAAAAACTCGGATCATCTATTCCTCCCTGATATTACAAGGGGTGCACACTGGATTGGAAGAAACAGTTAAGGTATTCATAAATATGTAGATGAGGTGCAAAATTGGCCTGCTCTATCGTTGTAATACCTTTTGTTATGTGTCACTTCCTGTGCTCTTTAAATACCAAAACCTTTATTTCTAGTGCTTGCTGAACGTTTACAGTTACTGCAGATCATTGATTATGTCACTGTGACTAGGCTAAGTGTAGGCTGGAGCCGAAGATATAAACCATCGGCAATTTGTTGTTTCTAAGGAAATTCTGCACTTTTCCCTCCTTAAATGATCAAAGTCCATAACTTTATTAAAGTTTTGAATGCTGTAATAGGATTGTAAGTCCTACTGGCTTACTGCTCGACTGACAAGTGGCACACTTTCTGCTAGGAAAGACAGACAGTTATAATAAATTCACTTTCAAAATCACTCTAGATGGAACTGAATTTGGACGGTTCAAGGTTCAGAGTTCATAAATGTCTTGAGTATCATAGAGAGGTTTTCTAGCCAAATTGGCTGATGT
The DNA here is from genome assembly GCF_031143425.1 of Pleurodeles waltl. Lineage (NCBI taxonomy): Eukaryota > Metazoa > Chordata > Amphibia > Caudata > Salamandridae > Pleurodeles > Pleurodeles waltl. The sequence continues at coordinate 897,842,728 of NC_090438.1, read as the reverse complement.
GTTAATTAAACTGATGCACAAATTGATGACTGAACCTTCAATCCATTTGAATTAGCCACACCCTTTCTCTTGAGAACTGCCTGTATCAAGAGGAGAAGATGAGTGTCTGGTGTGGACGGGTTACGCTTTTAAGATGGTGAGGAAATTGATTCTCTGATGATGGTGACAAAAGAAGAAGCATAAAGGAGAACCTGAGGAAATCAGTTGTTCAAGTTGTTCAGTATCTCTGATGTTCAAAGAGGTACTTCCAGTTTGTGAAAACTGGAAAGCGTATGTCAACACAGAAATAGGATGTTGTGGTATGATTAGATGAGTTCGCAGATAAAGTAATCATTGTCTAATTATATCTCCAGATAAGAGCAATTCTTACTACTAGCTAGAAATAAATACTGTGAGAAGGATCCCAAAGTTGCAATCAACTAGAAAATGTAATATTTTGGCTCAATTGTATGAATTAAGTGAGATGACCACACATTTTCCCTGAGAAAATCTGGAACAGTTGGAAACTTGATGGTGTCAGCTGCTACCATTGGATGTTGATTCTTGTCCGCAGAATGACCAATCACAAACCTGTGGACATTTCTAGTTAGGAAGAGACTTTTGAAACTTTTAGTCAGTCAGTCTTGACATGCTGGTGATCCAGGAAGTGGTGCTGTTCTCCCATTTCTTCTGAATCCCTTTTGATCCTTAGATGTCCTATGAAGAATTAAAGTTATCTTTCCTAATTGCTCCACTTGCTAATGCCATTCAGTACTAATATCCTCAATCAATTCTGAACTGCTGGCTTGTCCTATGTGCAGCCTATGTTCTGCACTGTCCTGATGCTGCTGTCTACTGATGCTGCTAAACGGGGAACACTCTGCTTGATGAAACTTTCCAGTCTGCTGTCCTATGATGAGAGGTATAAACTAAATGTGGTTTTCTTGTTTCCTTTTCTGCTTAGATAATTACATCAGTGTATTTTCATAGTGAGTTGTTTTGTCTGCATGTGTTAGCCCGGTCCCACACATGTAAGTCCATATTTGTGTTAGAGAAAAGGATAGCCCAGGTGTGAAATAACTGGAACTGTAACATTCTGGAACTTTATTATCAATCGAAACAGTCAGATAATCCTCTGGTAGCTGTGCAACATTAGTAGTAAGTACATTTGGAGTTGTTTGGACCTGGCTTTGTACAACTGGAGTTGTAGCTGTACTTGGGACTACATTCTCATTTACTGATTCAACTGCATATATGGTGGGAGATGGTTCTTTAACAACTGAGTTATAAATTAGTCATCTGAATCACTATTTGTGGCTGTTACCCTTTTGTGCTCATCTACTTTCTGCTCTAAATCTTCTTCAGGTTTCGTCTTGGCTTTAGATCTAACACTTCCATCACCTTTCTGTGTTATTGTGGGGAACAATATTACTGCATGCAGTGAATCTGCTCTCCACATTCTCTGTACCTCATCCCATATAGCTTCTGCCAATGTCTTTTCTGCTTTCCTCCTTCTCCTCTCGAACTTCTGAGTCTCTTTCTGTCTCACAATTAATTCCCAAGTGGCAAGTGCTTCAAATCGTGCAGGTCTAGGAAGGGGTTTTGATTCATACAATACCCTCCTCAGATTCTCTAATACTCTTAAATTAAAAGTTATGTAACAGGAAAAAGCTAAGATTTCTTCCTTCTCAGTTAATTTACACCATTGTTTTACCCAAAGATATGCTGAAACTCCTCTTCCCCCTATTACTTCAAATGCTGGTGTACCCTCAGGTAGAGTAGGCTCACCCTCTCTAGCTGGAATAAAAACATCTCCTCTCAACCCACTCCTCAAAGCTTCAAAAAACTTACTTTTTACACAAATCAAATCCACAAACACAAATTCTACAAAGCCAAGAAGTAATTTCAATCCCACAATCCTCTTCATGAGCTGTCCTCAACCTACAGCAATGTAGGCTTATCCACCAATCCGTACATGGCTTTTCTCACTAACCGACCAATCCTAGTGCAAACCAAATGAAGCAACCCTAGCTTTACGCTGCAGCTGCAACTCACTTCACTACACTCTAAATGCAAATATTGCAAACATAAAAATGAAACCTGCCTGCTCTTTATGGGTAGGAGTCAAATGCTTTGAAAGCTGTATGGCTTCACTTTCAACTGTGGCTTTCACACATGAACAAGTAAGATTTGACCCGTAAATCACACTCCGATTGATACGGATTCTACCTATGCACTCAAGATTCACCTAATACCAACCAACAACTCATACACTCAAAGAATCTACTGGTATTGTCAACAGTGCTTAATCGACCAACACTTCACTGCAGACTAAAAATTAACCAAGTGTCTCCATACACTTGTGCAGTACTCCGGAGTCTTAGGCCATGCAAGACCCGTAAACAATAACAACCACATAGGCAATTTTTAGCACAAAGCTCAACATTTACTTTAAGTATACAAACTCCCCACTCTCTTACTTAGAGTACACAAACTCACAAACTCCTTACTCATTTACTTGGAGTACCAAACTCCCTTCTCACTTCATACATTACACTTCACCGTGATTTAGCCAAAAGCATTGCAAGAGTAAACCCTACTCAAAACACATACCATACACTTCACCAAGACCTACACTTCATCAAGAACAACTCACAATGTGGGAAAATTCTGACTCCACTCCTCACGAGGCAAACCACTCTGCTAACAAAATTGTTGGAGCACCTGCAGAGGTCTTCTTCTCAACTCAGGTTCAGAAACCGCAAGCACTCTGGTGAGACACCATCACTTATCTCACCTCTAGAAGTCAACTGAATCTTTGGCTTCAGTGAGGAGTGTGGTAATCAGATTCATTCAACACAAATCAATAACATAAAACCATAAACAATTCTAAACACCATAACCAATTTAAACATAAGCCAAACTCTAAACTGAATAAGGTTTCAAAATGTTATTATAAACACAAAGCCAGTGTAACATAAATGGTGTGCAAAACTAAGTTATAAACATACTTGAAAACCATCGGCTGACCAAAATGTCTAAAAAGATTGTTTACCTAACATAAATACTGTTAAACACTCCAAAAGAAAAACACAGATTAACATCACTATAATATATACATTAAAGTCAGATTTCCAAGCAGATGATGGTGACAACAGTAAATCATCAAAATTCAGTTAATAACATTCAGTGATATGCGTGACAGGTGCTGCTGCACCCACTGCACTGTGGTATTGGCGACAACCCCATGTGGAGCCGTCAGCAATGTCCGGACCCAGCATCCCGCTGGGCCGGCTGGCGGAAACACTGTTTCCGCCTGCCTGCCAAGCAGAATGTTGGTAATACGGTCGGCGGGTTCGTCAACAGGCTGGCGGTCTGTGTTCAGACCGCCAGTGTGAACACAGTTAGGATTACCGGCGTGTTCATAATGTGCCCCTAAAAGTGGAATTGAATTAAATGAATTAGAGAACATTTGAATCAGGCAGATTGGATTCTTACAATGAAAATTAGTTTCGCTTCATGTGCAAAGATGTTACACTTCGAGCATGACTGATGTATGGGAAATTTGCTGATTTGGCAGAAAAGTATGATGTTGAGATGAATAAATCAAAACAGTTAAAAAGAAGTTACAGATTAGAATTTGATTTTGGAGACATTCCAAACATGAAATCACCCAGTATGAGAATTCATATTAAGGAATTGATTCAGAGCATCCGGACAGGGGGAGCATTAGATTAATGGAAAGGCAGATGAGCAAAGAAAAGAGAACAAAGAAGTGAGATACTGTCATTTACTAATGATTACCCAAAGTTGAGGGAGAAAACAGTGGAATGGTACCAGCAAATGGAGAGGTTTGTTAAGTTTGCAATGTGTTTGTGGGAAGATTAATATATTTTATCTGAAATTGTGGTTCAAGCAGATTTGTGGTTTGAGTGTAAGCGAAGTGTTGATTGGCTAACGCGTGAGCCGCAAAGAGATTCGGTAACAGGTGTGCCATCTGAAGAGGTGGTGAAAAGCTACCATAAGGTGATTGAATATTTAAAAACTAGAGTTTCCCCCAAAGATGTTGATTGACAGAGGATTGACAGGACTGCTCAGGAGACAAGAGTCTGTTCATGCTTATTATGAGAGATTGTTGCAAGCATTCAAACAATACAGTGGCACAGAAATTATTGAACCAAGAGATATGATTCATTTTGTGTTCAGATTTCTTCAGGGATTGAAGCCTGAAGCAATATGTTTCGAAATCATTTGATTTACTGGCAGGAAAACCCAATTGATGAATTATCGCAGTATGCGAAATACTGTAGTGACTAAATTGAATTGAAGCAGAAGAGGTTCAGGGAGAAGGCGATGGTGATGCAAATTAAGTCTGCTCAAGCAGCAGGTATTCATCGATCACAAGGAATGGTGATCGTAGGATGAATGCAGGGAGCACAACAGCAGGACAATATGGTGCCTTAGTTTAGAGTTAGAGGTAGAAGGATTTGAGTAGATCTGAATGTTAATGTGGCTGATGTTCAAAATATGAAGAAAATGCTCCTTGTCATGCATGCAGCAATGTCGGACATTGAAAACGTGAGTCTCCATTATTTACGTTATATTAAATAATTTGGTGCAAAGTGGTGGTGCTGCACAGATGGTTGCCAGCGGTTAATTTCAAAATCAAAGCGCTCAAAGGCCCCAAAATCAAAATATGAATGTTCCTACTGGAGCAGTACAAAAGCAAATTCCCTAACAACAAATTCATGCCCCACAGCAAATGTAGATTCCACAAGTTCAGATGGCACAGCAACAGGTCTTGTTTTTTTCAGGGGAGTCCAAACCAAAGAACAAATGCAAATGTAAATCAGTTCATCACACAATACCCATTGATGTATTTCAGTGATGATGAAATGAGTGAAGAATAGTTGAGTGAAAGTTCAGAAAAGGAAGAATGTGTGTTGACTGTCTCACTGGAGGTAGATCAGCGTGGTCCCTATATAAATGCAAGTGTTATGGGTCACAATGTTACATTTCTGGTTGACACTGGAGCAACTCGTTCCTCTGCCAGATCTGCAGAAGTCCCTAATGTGCACCTGTTAGAAATGGGGTTTTTGGTTGGCAGTTAGGTTGCCCTCTGTCCAAGCAAGAACTCTCACTCTAGTCAGGGTAAGTCACACACAATCCCAAATCAGCCTGTGCTCACCCTCCGGTAGCTTGGCACGAGCAGTCAGGCTTAACTTAGAAGGCAATGTGTAAAGCATTTGTGCAATAAATCATACAACACCATAGCATAACACCACAAAAATACACCACACAGTATTTAGAAAAATATATAATATTTATCTGGGTAATTGTAGGTCAAAACGATCAAAGTTGCAATACGAATTTGTGAAGATATCACTGAAAAGTGATATTAAGTGTCTTTGAGTCTTTAAAAAGCAATAAAGTGTCTTTCAAGCACAGAGTACCTGGTTTCTGGTGGGAAATCTCCTCAGAGGGCCACAGGAGAAGAGATGCGTAGAAAAAGGGGTGTGTGCGTCGATTTCTTCTCAGCACACACAGACTTGCGTCGTTCTTTTCCACGCGGGGAAGTCGGGCGTCGTTTTCCGGCGCGCAGACAGTCTCTTTTTGTGGATCGCGGGGATTACCAGATGTCCCGGGTCTGTGCGTGGATTCTCCTGCTTATTTTCCGGCTGCGCGTCGTTCTGCGGGGCTGCGCGTCGAAGTTTCGATCTCACGGTAGGCGTCGCGTCGATTTCTCCTTGGAAGTCGGGCGGCGTTGTCCTTGCGAGGCCGTGCGTCAAAATTTTGGTCTCACGGCAGGCGTCGCGTCGATTTCTCCTTGGAAGTCGGGCGGCGTTGTCCTTGCGAGGCCGTGCGTCAAAGTTTCGCACTCACGGTAGGCGTCGCGTCGATTTCTCCTTGGAAGTCGGGCGGCTTTGTCCTTGCGAGGTTGTGCGTCGAAGTCTCGATCGTCCCGAGGGCGTCGCGTTGATCAGCGTCGGTGTGCGGCGTTTTTCTCGCTGCGAAACAAGCTGTGCGTCGAAATTTTCGGCGCACGGAGCGTCCACGTGAAAGGAAGAAGTCTTTTTGGTCCTGAGACTTCAAGGAACAGGAGGCAAGCTCTATCCAAGCCCTTGGAGAGCACTTTCACAGCCAGACAAGAGTTCAGCAAGGCAGCAGGGCAACAGCAAGACAGCAGTCCTTTGGAGAAAGCAGACAGGTGAGTCCTTTGAGCAGCCAGGCAGTTCTTCTTGGCAGGATGTAGTTTCTGGTTCAGGTTTCTTCTCCAGCAAGTGTCTGATGAGGTAGGGCAGAGGCCCTGTTTTATACTAAGTTGTGCCTTTGAAGTGGGGGTGATTTCAAAGAGTCTCTAAGAAATGCACCAAGTTCCCTTTCAGCTCAATCCTGTCTGCCAGAGTCCCAGTAGGGGGTGTGGCAGTCCTTTGTGTGAGGGCAGGCCCTCCACCCTCCCAGCCCAGGAAGACCCATTCAAAATGCAGATGTATGCAAGTGAGGCTGAGTACCCTGTGTTTGGGGTGTGTCTGAGTGAATGCACAAGGAGCTGTCAACTAAACCTAGCCAGACGTGGATTGAAGGGCACAACAAGTTTTTAGTGCAAAGAAATGCTCACTTTCTAAAAGTGGCATTTCTAGAATAGTAATATTAAATCCGACTTCACCAGTCAGCAGGATTTTAGATTACCATTCTGGCCATACTAAATATGACCTTCCTGCTCCTTTCAGATCAGCAGCTGCCACTTCAACAGTGTATGAGGGCCGCCCCAATGTTAGCCTATGAAGGGAGCAGGCCTCACAGTAGTGTAAAAACGAATTTAGGAGTTTTACACTACCAGGACATATAACTACACAGGTACATGTCCTGCCTTTTACCTACACAGCACCCTGCTCTAGGGGTTACCTAGGGCACACATTAGGGATGACTTATATGTAGAAAAAGGGGAGTTCTAGGCTTGGCAAGTACTTTTAAATGCCAAGTCGAAGTGGCAGTGAAACTGCACACACAGGCCTTGCAATGGCAGGCCTGAGACAAGGTTAAGGGGCTACTGAGGTGGGTGGCACAACCAGTGCTGCAGGCCCACTAGTAGCATTTAATCTACATGCCCTAGGCACATGTAGTGCACTCTAATAGGGACTTACAGGTAAATTAAATAGTCAATCATGGATAAACCAATCAATAGTACAATTTACACAGAGAGCATATGCACTTTAGCACTGGTTAGCAGTGGTAAAGTGCTCAGAGGTCAAAAGCCAACAACAACAGGTCAGAAAAAATAGGAGGAAGGAGGCAAAAAGTTTGGGGATGTCCCTGTCAAAAAGCCAGGTCCAACAGCACCTTTTTGGAAGGACTGTTCAAGTAGTAGAAGAAGCAAATCAGCATTTTGTAAACCCCATTACAGTGTTAATTCCAGTCAAAATAGGAACACTTGAGGATCTGCACCAATTAGTAGTCTGTAATTCAAGTCCTGTGAGTCGGTTTGGAAGAGACTTGCTATGCAAAATAAAATGCTCTATCACTTATACTCATAAAGGGATAACAATTCAAAAGAATTGTGTTGATGAAACCTCTGGCAAAGCTGATGAGGTGTATCCTCTAATTTCATTGTTTCCTGCTATGACAGTCAGAGTCCTGCCTGATGAATTACAAGACACAGTAATGTTGAGAGTTTGGGATCTCCCCAGGAAAAGATATTGGAATCATATGAGGTTTTGAGCCAGTCAAAGTCACCATTAAGCCAAATGCAGTCTTTCCCAGAATGCCACAGTATAACATGACTTCAGAAACAATTGAAGGAATTACTCCAATAATTACAGACTTTGTCAAGTAGGGAGTTTTAAAGGAAGTGATGGGTAGCCCATGTGATTCTCCAATCATGGGATTGTGAAAGCCAGGTGGAAAATACCACATAGTTCAGGATTTAAGAAAGGTGAATGAAATTGTGGTATCCTGTTGTTCTGTGGTACCGAACCCAGCAGTAATTTTATTCCAGATTCCATGTAAAGAAAAATGGTTTTCCATTATTGATTTGTCACAAGCTTTCTTCTCTGTGCCCTTACACAAGGCTAGTCAATTCCTTTTCTTATTCAGATTCAGCAACCATGTGTGTTCATGGTGCCATACTCCACAGGTGTTTTCAGAATCACTATCCATTTTTAATCAGATCCTGAAGAAATTAGAGTCTTTGAACATGCCATTTCAGTCTGCTTTACTGTAATACATTGATGATCTGATGGTTACATCTCAAGAACGAGAAGCTTGCAGACAAGATACCATAGCATTGTTGCATCATTTGGGCGAAAGCGAACATAAGGTTTCCCCTACCTCATTATAGTATTGCCAGAAGGAAGGAAGATATTTGGGTCACCAAATTGAAAAAAGGTGCAAGAAAAGTATCCCGGGAAAGATTTGCAACTATTATGCAGGTAAATCCCCCAGTTACACAGAAAGAGATGTCAGAATGTTTTGGGGAATGGTAAGCCACTGTTGCCAATGGAGCCCAAATTTGTCAGTAATTTCCAAACCACTGCAGAAGCTAACACACAAAGAAGTTACAGACCCAGTCCCATTTGATGAAGAATGTATGGAAGCTTTCACTCAGTTGAGAGAGAGCTTGTTCAGAGCTCCAGCCTTGAGAATGCCTGATTATACACAAAAATGTTCACTGTTTTGGCATGAATATGATGGTTGTGCTCTTTCTTTTTTGACACAGTCACATGGAGGAATGAACAGACTTGTGGCATATTTTTTCACCACATTGGATCCTGTTGTTGCAGGTTGGAACTTTGCCCAGCTGTTTAAAAGCCGTAGCTTCCACTGGTGTAAACATTGGTCCATGCAAAGGCATTGTGATGGGATACCCTTTAACTGTTAATGTCCCGCATTCGGTTGAGGTCCTTTTGACCCAAACAAAAACTCAATATTTGACTAGTGCCCATCTGACCCGCTATGAATTATTAATTCTTGGTTCCTCATATGTGGCGATCAAGAGGTGTTTGATTTTAAACCCAGCTACATTGTTACCTGTGAATGTTGATGATTCAAATAATGTTAATGAAGTGGAACATGACGTCCTTAATGTTACTGAACTATACACCAAACCAAAACCTGATATTCAGGATATTCCTTTAGAGGAGAATGACCAAGTTGGATTTGTTGATGGCCCCTGTTTAAGAGACAACAAAGGTACTCTGAGAGCTGATTATGCAGTATGCACCATCTTAGGAGTTGTTGAAGCTTCATGGCTTCAGGGAGTTATTTCTGCACATGTAGATGAATTAGTTGCACTTACTAGAGCATGCTGCATAACTGAGAAGCTTAAAGTGACAATATTTATAGATAGCCAATATGGATTTTGTGTGGTTCACAACTTTGGGCATTTATGTCACCAGCGAGGTTTTACAACCTCTTCAGGATCACCCATTTGAAATGGTGAGAAAACTCTATTTTATCAGTCTATTAAATGCCTTGCAGTTGCCTTAGGAGATTGCAGTTGTTAAGTGCACAGTTCACCAAAGATCAAATGATTATGTTTCATAGGGCGATGCCTAAGCTGACCAAATTGCCAGATATTGTGCACTCCATTGTGTCACCTTCAATGAAGAGTGGGGAGGTGGAAGTGACACTGGTGAGACAAATCAAAGCTTTCTGATGTCAGTGGTTGATACCTGGGATGAAATTAAAAGACTTCTGCAAGAAGCAACAGAGAAAGAACACCGAAGTTGGAGTAGAGCAGGTTGTGTACAGAGAGAGAAAGATGACATCTGGATTTTAAATGAATGGAAAGTTGTGTTGCTGTTGAACTCGACGGCTAGATATTACCATGGTCAAGCTCATCTCAACAGAGATGCAATGATTTTCACATTCAAACAGACATGGAACAACCTCAGATTTAGGTTAATAGCAGACGCGATGTGTCACAGATGTGCTACATGTCAATAAATAAATGTAGGAAAATGTACTGTGGTTATTTTGAGCCTCATAGGCAGATCTGGAGGTCCATTTAACAGAATGCAACTTGATTTTGTTTAGATGCCTGCCTGTAATGGATTGAAGTATGTTCTGCTGATTGTGTGTGTGTTTTCCCACTAGATAGAAGCCTATCCATCATGTTGGAATGACAGTCTTACTATAGATAAGCTGATGGGTAGGAAACTAATGCCAAGGTTTGACTTCTTGATTTCTTTAGAATCAGATCGAGGAACTCATTTTCATAATGAGTTCATAAAATTGTTGTGTGCAGCATTGAACATTGAGCAACAATTGCACTGCAGTTACAGACCAGAGGCTTCTGGATTGATGGACCAGATGAATGGAACACTAAAAGCTCAATGGCAAATGTTTGTGCATCTACAACATTGAAGTGGCCTGATGCATTATCACTTGTCCTGATGAGCATGTGTAGCACCCTGACGGGAAGACAAGGCTGTCACCACATGAAATCCTTATGGGGTGTGCAATTAGGTTACTAGCAGTGCCTCCAAATGTGCTTGTGAGCATAACAGATGACTTAGTGCTGGATTATTGCAAAGGTCTGGATGATATGGTTCGCTCTTTACCTCACCAGGTTGAAGCAGCAGCAGTTCAAACGGCTCAAGAACAGTGCCACAGCTTGAATGCAGGGGAGTGGGTTCTTATACAAATGCATGTGAGGAAGACTTGCCTACATCCAAGGTGGAAAGGACCATGTAAAGTCACCTTGGTGACGACAACAGCTATGAAGTGTGCTGGTCTTCCGAACTGGAGTCATACAAGCCACACATGCAAAGTTCTATGTCCTCTTAAAAACACACATTCTGATCCCCTAAGAGTGAATGCTGAAGAAGAAGGGACTCTGAATGATCAAGCTGTAAGGACTGAACATGTGGCTGATCAGAACTTGTGTGTAATGGTGAAAATTTACGTGTTCTGAATGCAGACAAAGATGAAGGAGAACAAAGTCAACTGACTCATGCCAACACAGAAAACATTGTGAATTCAATTGTACCCAAAAAGAGAACTGTTAAAGAGAATCAATGACCTGCACCTGCACATGAAATGGTTGCTGACAAACTCCCAACTTTAATGGAAGTAGTTGAAGAGTCGAATCAGAGTGAAGATGAAGTTTGAGGCATGAGAAGAACAAAAAGGAAAAGAGTGCCAAGCCGCAAATACTCCTCATCTGAATGGATCTATCTTGCTGCAAATGAATGGGAGAACGAGTTTATGGCCTTTTGTTTTGACTGTGAGAATACAGACAAACATTCTGGAACTTGAAATCGCACTTGAACTGAATTTTGAAATAACCTTGTTGATTGATCAACAAACACATTACACACTGGAAGTGATAATAAGCGATCATCAAACTATGATATATTAACCCCTTCTGTGCCATGGATGTAATGGTTACGTCCAACGGCACAGTGCTCATGTGCTGAGGACGTAACCATTATGTCCTCGGCACTGAGCTAAGAGGGAGCGCTAGCGGTCCCTCTGTGTGCTTCCCTCCCACCCCCCAAGACAGGGATGGAAGGGGAAACCTTTCCCCTTCCATCCCCCGACCACCCACCACCCCAGTGACGTCTGATGACATCAGCGCACATTCGCACGCTGACCTCATCAGAGGCCACTTCCCCATCGCGTTGGAAGCTCAGCTTCCAGCGCGATCGGAAGAGAAACGCAAAGCGTTTCTCTTTGATCATGTGATGGGGGCCTGAGAGGCTTCAAAGGGAAGGAAAGGAATTTCCTTACCTTTGAAGTCTCTCAGAGCATTTCAGAAGCCGGATCGTAAAGTGATCCGGCTTCTGAAATGCCCACTAGACACCAGGGATTTATTTTTGAAAATGAAATTGGCATAAGTGGAGCAACCCCTTGGGCAAGGGTCGCTCCCCAGAGGGGCAATATTTTTCAAGGCCTTTTATGCCCCCCCCGGGGGCAGATCAGCCTATTGTTGTTAGGCAACCACTAGGCGCTAGGGATCATAATTTTTTTTAAAAAAAAGTGTTTTTTTGTTTTTTAGAGTTGGGGAGCGACCTCTTAGGCAAGGGTCGCTCCCCTAGGGGGCAAATTATATTTAGGCCATTTCTGCCCCCCTTGGGGGCAGATCAGCCTATTTGTATGAGGCCAGTCTGCCCCCAAGGAGAGGGGGCAGAAACCACTAGACACCAGGGAGTTTTGTTATGGCAAATTCACAGAAGGGGAGCGACCCCTTAGGCAAGGGTCGCTCCCAGGGGGGGGTTGGCAAATTTATTTTAGGCCATTTCTACCCCCCCCCCGGCGGCAGATCGGCCTATTGTTATTAGGTCGATAAACCCCCAGGCGCCAGGAATCTTTTTTTTAGTTTTTTAGAGTTGGGGAGCGACCCCTTAGGAAAGGGTCGCTCCCCTGGGGGGCAAATTGTATTTAGATCATTTCAGATCTGCAGATTTTTGCTAGGCACCAGGGATTTTTTTTGGTGCCAATTTCATGCAAGGGGAGTGACCCCTTAGGCAAGGGTCGCTCCCCGGGGGGGAGTAAATTTATTTTAGGCCATTTCTGCTCCCCTTGGTGGCAGATCAGCGTATTTCTATTAGGCCAATCTGCCCCCGGGGTTGGCAGAAACCACTTAGGCACCAGGGATTGGTGTGTGCATGTGTGCGTTTTGTTTAGGGGGGCAGCCCCTTGGGTAAGAGTCACTCCCCATGGGGGCACATTACTGTTGGTCATATCTGCCCCCCTTGGGGGCAGATTGGCCTATTTTTGGAAGGCCCATCTGCCCCCAAGGGGAGTAGAAAGCCCACCAGAGACCAGGGAAGTTTATTTTTCCAAAATAAGAGAGTGGGGGAATGGCCATACCCCCACCCCAAATAAATGGGACCAAAGTTGTTCTGCCCACTAGTGGGCAGATGGGGCAATTACCCCTGATCCACACCCGGGGGGGGGGCAGAAAGTCTACTAGGTGTCAAGGAATTAAAAAACAAAAATAGTGGGGTGGTGGCTACCAACCAGTATGGGCCTGGTTATGCCCCCACCACAACTGAAGGGGGTAACAGTCTTTCAGCTCTCCCCCACACTCTAAAACATCGTAACTCACAGCAAGCAAGAAGACGTTTGAATATTTTGGGTTTTGGTTTTACATTTGGGCCATGAGAGCTTGGCTAACTCTAAAATTCGTCCCACTTGGAATGGTGAGAGCTGTACTTTATGGACTTTGAGATGCTGCCATGTAGAAAAATCCAAAGGACCTAGACACATCTGAAAACTAAACATCTGGGTGATTCCAGGGTGGTGTGTTTCACATGCACCGCACCATTTTCTTACCCACAATGCCCTGCAAACCTCCAACTTTGCTGGAAATCACACATTTTTCCCAACTTTTTGTGATGGATCCTTCAGGAATCTGCAGGAATCCACAAAATTCCTACCACCCAGCATTGTCTCTTCTATACCGATAAAAATTCTGCTGCACTTGTCAGCCTAAAAATGTTTTTTTACAAACTGCCCTTTTGGAGCCCCTTTGGTTCCCCCTCAATTTCAACATGTTTTTGGTTCTTCCTTGTCACAAGCACTTGGCCCACGTACACAAATGAAATATAATTTTTACCGGGAGACTGAGGGGAACGTTGGGTAATATAAAATTTGTCCTGGTGCGGTGACCCCACACAGAAATGTGGGAATAATGTGATTTTTTAGCTAAATTTGAGGTTTGCTGAGGATTTTGGGTAAGAAAACATTGGGGGATCCACGCAAGTCACATCTCACTGAACTCCATCGGGTATCTAGTTTTCCGAAATGTCTGGGTTTGGTTGGTTTCCCTAGATGGCTGCTGAGCACAGGACCAAAAACGCAGGTACCCCTCCCCCGCAAAAACAGGTAGTTTTGTATTTGATAATTTTGATGTGTCCAGCTAGACGCCAATATCCACAGCTAGGTACTTTGCAAAAAACAGCTCTGTTTTCTTTGTGAAAATGTGATGTGGCCACGTTGTGTTTTGGAGCATTTCCTGTCATGGGCGCTAGGTCTACCCCCACAAGCGAGGTACCATTTTTATCGAGAGACTTGGGGGAATGCTGGGTGGAAGGACATTTGTGGCTCCTCTCAGATTCCAGAACTTTCTGTCACCGAAATGACAGGAAAAAGTGTTTTTTTGGCCACATTTTGAGGTTTCCAAAGGACTCTGGGTAACAGAACCTGGTCAGAGCCCCACAAATCACCCCATCTTGGATTCCCCTTGGTGTCTAGTTTTCAAAACTGCACAGGTTTGCTAGGTTTCCCTAGGTGCCGGCTGAGCTAGAGGTCAAAATCCACAGCCAGGCACTTTGCAAAAAACAGCTCTGTTTTCTTGGTGAAAATGTGATGTATCTACGTTGTATTTTGGGGCATTTCCTGTCGCGGGCGCTAGGCCTACCCACGCAAGTGAGATACCATGTTTAGCGGAAGACTTGGGGGAACACAGAATAGCAAAACAAGTGTTATTGCCCCTTGTCTTTCTCTACATTTTGTCCTTCCAAATGTAAGACAGTGTGTAAAAAAGACGTCTATTTGAAAAATGCCCTGTAATTCACATGCTAGTATGGGCACTCTGGAATTCAGAGATGTGCAAATAACCACTGCTTCTTAACACCTTATCTTGTGGCCATTTTGGAAATACAAAGGTTTTCTTGATACCTATTTTTCACTTTTTATATTTCAGCAAATGATTTGCTGTATACCTGGTATAGGATGAAAACCCATTGCAAGGTGCAGCTCATTTATTGGCTCTGGTTACCTTGGGTTCTTGATGAACCTACAAGCCCTATATATCTTCGCAACCAGAAGAGTCCAGCTGATGTAACAGTATATTGCTTTAAAAAATCTGACATCGCAGGAAAAAGTTACAGAGTAAAACGTGGAGAAAAATTGCTGTTTTTTTTCACCTCAATTTCAATATTCTTTTTAATTCTGCTATTATTTTCTGTAGGAAACACTTGTAGAATCTACACAAATGACCCCTAGCTGAATTCAGAATGTTCCCTACTTTTCAGAAATGTTTAGCTTTCTGGAATCCAGCATTGGTTTCTCACCCATTTCTGTCACTAACTGGAAGGAGGCTGAAAGCAAAAAAAATAGTAAAAATGGGGTATGTCCAGTAAAATGTCAAAATTGTTTTAAAAAATTGGGTTTTCTAATTCAAGTCTGCCTGTTCCTGAAAGCTGGGAAGATGGTGATTATACCAGCACAAACCCTTTGTTGATGCCATTTTCAGGGAAAAAAACACAAGCCTTCTTCTGCAGCCCTTTTTTCCAATTTTTTTGGAAAAAAAATGAAATATTTGCTGTATTTTGGCTAATTTCTTGGTCTCCTTCAGGGGAACTGTAGGAAAGTACCATCTTGCCTGGAATGTTACCCTCATTTGTACATGCATGTAAGTTTGTTTTTGCCTGTCTCACTGGGATCCTGCTAGCCAGGACCCCAGTGCTTATAGTTTGTGGCCTGAATGTGTGTACCTGTGTAGTGACTAACTGTGTCACTGAGGCTCTGCTAACCAGAACCTCAGTGCTTATGCTCTCTCTGCCTTTAAAATTTTCACTATAGGCTAGTGACCATTTTTGCCAATTCTGATTGGCACACTGGAACACCCTTATAATTCCCTAGTATATGGTACCTAAGTGCCCAGGGTATTGGGGTTCCAGGACATCCCTATGGGCTGCAGCATTTATTTTGCCACCCATAGGGAGCTCAGACAAATCTTACACAGGACTACCACTTCAGCCTGAGTGAAATAACGCACATGTTATTTCACAGCCATTTTTCACTGCACTTCAGTAACTTATAAGTCACCTATATGTCTAACCTCCACTTGCTGGAGGTTAGGTGCAAAGTTACTAAGTGTGAGGGCACCCTTGTACTAGCAAAGATGCCCCCACATAGTTCAGGGCCATTTCACCAGACTTTGTGAGTGCAGGGATACCATTACACGTGTCCACTACATATAGGTCCAATACCTATATGTAGCTTCACAATGGTAACTCTGAATATGTAACATGTCTAAGATCATGGAATTGTCCCCCCAGGCCAAATCTGGTATTGGGGTGCCAATCCCATGCATCCCCGGGGTTCCACTATGGACCCAGGGTACTGCCAAACCAGCTCTCTGGGGTTGTCTCTGCAGCTACTGCTTCTGTCAACTCACAAAACAGGGTTCTGCCCTCCTGGGGTCTGAGCAGCCCAGTCCCAGGAAGGCAGAACAAAGAATTTGCTCTGAGAAAGGGTGTTTCACACTCTCCCTTTGGAAACAGGAGTTAAGGTCTGGGGAGGAGTAGCCTCCCCCAGTCCCTCTGGAAATGCCTTGAAGGTCACAGATGGTGCCCTCCTTGCATAAGCCAATCTACACCGGTTCAGGGAATTCCCGGTCCCTGCTCTGGCGTGAAACTGAACCAAGGAAAGGGGAGTGACCACTCCCCTGTCCATCACCACCTCAGGGGTGGTGCCCAGAGCTCCTCCAGTGTGTCCCAGACCTCTGCCATCTTGGATCCAGAGGTGGGAGGGCACTCTGGAGGCCTCAGAGTGGCCAGTGCCAGCAGGTGATATCAGAGACCATTCTTGATAGGTGCTTACCTGAGTAGGTGCCCAAACCTCCTCTGAAGGCTATTTAGGGTCTCTTCTGTGAGTTCCTCTGCACCTGTCTCTTCGACTTCTGTCAAGGATCAACCGCTGACTACTCCAGGATGCCTGCAAAACTGCAACAAAGTAGCAAGAAGACTACCAGGGACATTGTAGCGCCTAATCCTGCCAGCTTTCTCGGCTGTTTCCTGGTAGTGCATGCTTTGGGGGCTGCCTGCCTTCATCCTGCACTGGAAGCCATGAGGAAATATCCCCCATGGGTTGACGGAATCTTCCCCGTGCTCCAGCAGGCACCAAACATCAGCGTCACCGGTACTCTGGGACCCCTCTCATCCTGATGAGCGTGGCCCCTGAAACACAGGTGGTGGATCCAAGTGACCCAGACTGTCCAGTGGTCCAACTGTCCAAATTTGGAGGAGGTAAGTCCCTCCTCTCTCCAGACAGTAATCCTCTGCACCACGTGAACTGCAGCTGCTAGGGCTCCTGTGCACATTTCCAAGGAATTCTTCGTGCACAGCCAAGCCCAGGTCCCCAGCACTCCATCCTGCATTGCTCAACTCTCTGAGTTGACCTCAAGCTTCGTGGAACCCTCTTTTGTAGTGTTGAGATGACTGCTGTGCTCATTCTTTTTGAACCCATGTCCAAGGACTTATGCGGGTGCTGCTTTCTTGTGCGTGGGTTCTCTACATTGCTGAGGGCCCCCTCTGTCTCCTCTCCCAAATAGCGACATCCTGGTCCTTCCTGGGCTTGGGCAGCACCCTTTTTCATCAACCGCAACCTTTGCAGCTAGCAAGCCTTGTTTGTGGTCTTTTGCCAAAGAAATAACTCTGCATCCTCCAGCACTCCATGGGACATCTTCTGCATGAAGGAGATGTTCCTAGCACCATTAGTTGTTACAGAATCTTCAGCTTCGTCCATCCAGAGGCAGCCATTTTGGACCTTTATCCGGGGTTTAGTGGGCTCCTGGCCCCCCTGGACACTTTCACGACTTTTGGACTTGGTCCCCTTTCTTTGCAGGTCCTCAGGTCCAGGAATCCGTCATCAGTGCTTTGCAGTCTGTTGTGGTCTTTGCAAAATCCTCTATCACGACTTTAGTGTTTTTTCTGGGGAAATAGTAGTACTTTACTCCTATGTTCCAAGGTCTTGTGGTGGGGTATCTTGGACACCCCCAGTGTTTTCTTATACTCCCAGCGACCCTCTACACTAGCCTAGGGGCTCATTCGTTGGTCGCATTCCACTTTCATAGTAATTGGTTTGTGTTGCCCCTAGGCCTATTGTATCCTATTATATTCTACAGTGTTTGCAATACTTTCTGACTGTTTTACTTACCTGATTTTGGTTTGTGTGTGTATATTTTGTGTATTTTACTTTTCCTCCTAAGGGAGTATATCCTCTGAGATATTTTTGGCACATTGTCACTAAAATAAAGTGCCTTTATTTTTAGTAACCCTGAGTATTGTTGTCGCGTAGGCTCTCATTATTCTAATGAGACTACTGGATTTTGAGCAGTAGGATTGTCCGCGGTGTGGTAGACTGAGTCTAACCCACTGCGGGTGAGACATGTCACTCTAAATCCGGGTTATGCTCTGGCTAACTAACAGTGCTTCATCTCTACCAGAGGATAGTGATGATTGGG
Organism: Pleurodeles waltl; assembly: GCF_031143425.1. NCBI lineage: Eukaryota > Metazoa > Chordata > Amphibia > Caudata > Salamandridae > Pleurodeles > Pleurodeles waltl. The sequence continues at coordinate 897,824,550 of NC_090438.1, read as the reverse complement.
CAGCCGAGCGCATGATATACTAGGCTTCTCAGGGAAGTCGTGGTCACTCAGGTCGCATCCAGTTCTCTCATTTATAACTTAGTCTCATATATAAATGATGAACAGAAGCAGTATATGTTTCAATAATAAGTTTAATAAAAAACTGCATCTTATGTAACACAGTGTAAGCTGCAATAACCAGGAAGACACAACATGACAGTATTAAAATTGTGACGAGAAGAGTGAAGCATAAAAATAACGCTATCATATTGTCACTATGATCGATGGAGTATTTCCTATCTAAGTTATAATTTGAGCACAGCATGTTAAGCTCTAGTTCTGCCTTTCAGGTTCCCCTGGGAAGACATCAACCCCAATACCTGAGCAAAGGCCTGTGGTCTGCGTTAGCATCTGTAGCGAAGCTTACAGCAATCAGCATACAGTCATGGTTCGCTGGCTGGAATCTCCCTCTAAAGTGTAAGGGACAAGGAAGTGTTTGAATAACAACACAGCTGATGTTCTGAGAAAATGCCCCTACGTAACGATGTGTATTTTCTATGAATGTTGGAGACGTAACTTCTACCACGTTCACCGGCAATGTACCGAACTGTAGCCTTGAATGAAGCACAGAGTGATCAAGAATGTCTTGTTTGAGAACAAAGTGCTGGGCTAGGCAAAAACAGTTAGATAGATGAAAATAAAACAAGACCTTAAAAATGGTTATTGTAATAATAATAATGCGAAGCCGAATGAAATATATCTAGGTAAAAGTGCACAGTGGCCTAGTGTGTTAAAATAACGTGCATGGAGCTATAACTAAAATGGCTACACAACACCCTCCCCTTGTCGGTTGAAAGTGGTTCAAAGCCAAAGCTAAAATTTTATTGCTAAAAACCTCAACCTAAGATATATATATAAAAGCAAAGTCAATTCAGACAGGTTAAAGGGACACACAAGCATCCAACGAGACAATTTAAAACATGAGCATGTGGCATATAACCAAATTTGAAGGGCACTTCAATTTAGAAAAGTTCCAATCTAAGTACGAGTCATGGAGAACAGGAGATCTTCCACTTCAGCCGATGTTAAAATCGGAAAGTTCTCGCCAAGAAGGATCAAGGAGCAGGTGTGTTCTATAGCCCCAGTGTCAACCAAGGCGGCATCCCGTGGTGTGGCCATTGATGAGCTGTCAACAACTTCCTCCAGGAAGGGTAACTCATAAGTAGCTTCATGCAGCAAACGCAACCTCAATGCACATGTCCGGTATTGAACCCTCAGCGAGAACACCAACAGATCAGCGTCTACTGCAGGCAAGCGCTGCTGTGAAAGGCAGATCTCCAGTGCATGTTCAAAAGAGCACCAGAGGCACCCAAACACGGGCTGCACACAATGCAAAACCGGTCTGAATGACAAAGACTAGCAACACTCCAATTGCTCCAGGAGTGTTGCTACAAAATACTGCATCATACGCTCACGACACAGCTGCACTGATGGGAGCATCGTCATTTCTCCTCGTTGTGGCGGGACAGCCATTGCGCATAAACAACAGCAACAGCAGGAAGCCAGCTAATAAAGCCAAAGTTATCGGAAATTCCCCCGAAAATACTACCGAAAATTGAGGGATAGCTGAAGGTAACAAACCGAATACGGAGGAGAATGTGTGAATGAAACCAGAACCAACAGCTTTGAAAAAATGGGCGATTCCAGTTGTACTGGACACATCGTATATTCCTCCCACGAGTTCACCAAAGTGTCTCAGAAAGTTTGTATTTAACAGGGACTGTATTTCTGCCGATGACCTTTCCACTTGAAGTGTGTAGGTCTTGCGCGCAGATGTAAGGGCCACATGCTTTTGAAACAGTAAGGCCTTGAGTCTGCCTAACTTGTCAAAATTCACTTTTGAAGTAGCAATGTGAGGCCAAATATCAGCTACCTACGTAATTGGAGTGGGGGAAAAAGTAACGTTCCCGCCGCATGTAACGACCTTAGAGACCGAAACAACGTAAAACTTTCCGCCCCGCATGCCACAACAGTCTTCACCATTGAGGAGGACGTAGCTGCTGTTTGAAAGCACCTGGAATGTAGATCTAATCAAGGGGACTGGAACTCCCTTCAGATAACAAGCCATGTTCGCAGCAGACGTGTTACACGCCCCATACAAAGACAGCTGTTTACAAACCATCGAGTGGCTGACTGAAGTCTTCCATTCACTACCGCTAAGAAAGACTTCTTTCATGCCACTGAAGCATTTGTACGAGAAGGGAAGCTCCCACACCTCATGAATGTAACTATCTCCCAGCTTTTCATATCTGTCTACCGGAATGTGTTTTAAACAGGAGGTGAATTGAAGTGTTGAAATAGGCTGATTAATAACCCCATGTATTAACCACTTAGCAGATGGTATTTCCGCCACAGTAAAAGCCACTTTTCTAATTTCTCTATGTTAAGCATGACATAAGTCACTTCCTACTTAGCCATTAGTTGTTGTTGTCACATTAGATTAAAGGAAGAAAATATCTCCCTTGCACTGACATGCTGCCAGGGAACGTGACCCGCCTTCAATGTTTCAAGCGTCCAACCCAACTGCATAATGGACCTGATCTGACTCTGTCCATGGTATAAAGAAGACATATCTGATTGTTTAATGTCTATAGCAGAAGAGACGATATTATTTATGGTATATATCTGGCCGGACAAGGTGTTAATCCCGTTTTCCACAAATGCTAATGCCTTTTTTAGATTTTCCTGATCTATTTGCCGTTACCGGGAAGTAGCATCTTGTTGGGAAAGTTTCCAAATTTCATTTTATACTGCATATAAGAAACGCTTCCTGCATGGTGTTCTGGGGCCTAACAGGAAGTCTTGTAAATCAGTGGTGTTAGAAAGGAGACTGAGGTGTTATCTATCCGCATCTAGTGAGGATGATTTTAACCATTGTATGCACAATTTTCCCACACTATGGCCCTCATTATGAACATGGCGGTCCTTTCCACACCGCTGCCGGTGGCAGCAGAAACCTCCAACAGGGGAGCGGTCCGGACCGCCAAATAATGAACCAAACAAAACTCACGCATGCTGCACACCACCCACCGCCAGGAAAGGATTCCCGCTGATGACGACAGAGGCCGCCCACAGGCCGTCGGAAAGGCCCAACCCACCCATCAAATTATGAACCACCATTCCGCCGCCAGTTCCAGGGCTGGAGCCACTGCCACACAAAGCCAGGCGGAAATTAAACAAATAGAAGGAGACACTCAACGGAGCTCAACAAAACGTGCAGCAGCAGCCATGGACAGAGAGCTGCAGATCATGCCAGCCTTGGTCCTTGCCATATATCTACACGACCAAGACCGCCGACGAAGATGACGACGGTAAGTACCGTAACCTACAAAACAAGGGAGGAAAGGGCAAAGTGACATACCCACCCACTCCACCCAGCCCGCAAAGACCCCCCCAACTCTACCCAGCAGCAATAGTCAGACACCCCACACCAAGAGGGACTTAACTGACCAAAGGCCACTGCAACTTGGTCATAGGGCATACAATAGCACCACAGCCATAAATGATTTAAACAAACACCAGGGTGGAACTGCGTGCAGCCCAAACACAGGCCACACTGAAACTTTATTATGAAGCTCACTGAGCTAAATGATGAAAACAGGGCCAATGGCCAGTCCATAAAAAGTCAATTTTCCTTGGCCACAAGTGGCCACACCTGACTCCCACAAGTGCTGGGTACTCCACTCAACAGGGCACCATAGGTGGATCCAGGTACCTCACGGAATGGGGGTGGGGATTTACGACAGGGGTGGGACTTTGACTTGCGTGAGGAGGTTGGAAGGGGGTGGGCTTCTCCTTAGAAGGGGGTGGGGGCTATTTGGCATGGGCAGAGCTGGATGCCTTAGGCTCAGAGCGGGCCTTCTTCTTAAGTGGAGAAGAGGCATGGGAATGGGAAGGCTGGACCGGGGTGGGCTGCGATATGGAAGGAGCGGATAGGGCAAGGAGGTGGGCATGTTTCGGGACAAGGGAGAGGAAAAGTTTCTTGGGAGCAATTGGGGTGCGCTTGGATGAGGGCGTGGGAGTGGAGGCAGAGGGAGTTGATGTATGTGGTGTAGGTGTGCATGTAGTGGGTGCCGGTGACTGCTCAGTATGCTGTGGTGTGGTGGATGTCTGATGGGTGGGTGTCTTGCTGCGTTTGAGTGTTTTGGGAGGTGGGGGGTAGACACAGTGGGAGAAGACAGACAGCTAGTGTGGATGTATGTTGGGTGGCTGTCTGCAACTTGGGTGAGTGTGCTGCATGTGTCATCTACAGTGGAGGTGGTGAGTGCAGGTGTGGTGTATGGGGTGCATGTATGGCTGTCTGCTATTGTGGTGAGTGCAGGAAGAGAAGCATAACAGTGAGTGACTGTGCAGTGCATGAGGGTGTGCATGTAGAGGGGACAGACAGGGAGGCGGAAGAGGCGGGCACACTGGGGGAAGTGGACGTTGTTGTGTGTGCAGGTGTATGTTGGCTATGTGAATGCTTGTGGTGGGAGGTGTGGTGCTTGTGTTTGGAAGTGTGTTTTTTGTGTGTTGAAGTGCTTGACTGTGTGTCTGAATGTGTACCTTGGACGGGTGAAGGGAGTGGGGTGCTGGAAGGGGTAGAGGAGGTTGGAGGGGGGACGGAATCGCCAGGGAAACTGGCTGCCGTCCAAGAGGAGGCCAGAGCCTGAAAAGATCTCTGTAGGGCAGACACAGCACCATGAATGCCATCCAGATAGGCATTAGTCTGCTGCACCTCTGATGCTAGCCCCTGGATAGCATTGACAATGGTTGTCTGCCCTACAGAGATGGTTCTCAGGAGGTCAATAGCCTCCTCTGTGAGGGCAGCAGGGCTGACTGGGGAAGGGGAGGAGGTGCCCGGGGCGAAGGAGACGCCCACCTTTCTGAGTGGGCGGGCACGGCGAACTCAGTGGGGAGCAGAAGGGAGGGCACTGATGGTATGGGTGGTGGCGGAAGATGTCACGGTCGTGATTTGTCCACTAGTGTCCGCCACTGCTGGAGGACCCCCATCGGAGGAGGTTTCAGAGTCACTACCACCGGTGGTAGTAGCCTCCCCCATGGAAGTCCCCTCGCCCTCCCACCCACTGGTCCCCTGGGTGTCTGTTGTCTCTGCCTCCGAAGATCCGTGGGCCGCTGTCTCCCCACTAGCCGGTGCCTCAGCTCCCTCGCCTTATGCTGTGCCAGACACACAAAACATAACAGGGATGGGGAGACAAAACAGGAGAGGCACTTGTAAGTAGCTGAATGCTGATACACAATGGCCAGACATACACCTACCCAGCAGACACACCCAACAGGCAGCACCGTGCACTAGGCCCATGACCATGGCCCTGACTACTGAGCAGTATACTGACCTACACCCATATCCTGTCATTGCATTGAAGCTGAGCTAGGTGAAACCTGACAGGGATACCCCTACAGCCTTTGGGGAGCAGAAAGTAGCTGGACACTAGTCAAAACCCTGCTCTAAGCCCCATGAGCCCTCTCGCACACAATCATCCTTCCAGGCTGAAGTAAGGGCTGTGAGTACTCACCCCCTTGTGACTGCTGTGCAGCCTTCAAGCACCCATCCAGGTCTGGGTACGCCACCACCAGGATCCTTCGCATTAAGGGGGTCAGTGCCCGATGGGCACCCCTACCACGTTGGGAGGACTTCCTCAGCTGGGCCTCACTGATCTTCCGCGCCCAGAGCTGCAGGTCCTCCCACCACTTCCGACAGTGGGTGCTCCGCCTGTTGTAGACCCCCAGGGTCCGTACCTCCTTGGCGATGGCATGCCAATGTGCCCTCTTCTGGTGGGCACTGACCAAGTAGGGAGACAGAGAGAAGAAACACAGAGGTCAGGCACCTGCACGATGGCAATAGCTGGCTGATTGTTAGACATAGGACAGACAGTACTCCCAGACATGCAGGACCGTGGCACGCAGCATTCCATGCACCACGCCCCATTCTGGCTCAGATGAACGCACATCAGAGCAATCCACTCCATCCATTATACACACAGTGCCCCCCAAACCCAGACTCACCTGTACCTCTGGCCGGCCGTAGAGTCTGCCGTACAGGGGCAGGACCCCTTCCGCCAGTTTCTCCAGTTCTTCCTGGGTGAAGGCCGGGGCCCTTTCCCCTGCACCACGTGGAACATCCGTAGCCAGAGGCAGGCCACAGCAGTACACGGAGAGGAGTACTTGTCTGCACAAGATCAGGGAGCCAAGTGAGCACACGATGACGAACGCACGTACGTACCACGGCGGAATGCACCGTCACCGGCGATCATGATACGCCAAGATTCCCTATTGGCATCCATGTTATCCAATGAGGGTGCGAACAGCGGTAAACACCGCTGAACGCTGTGACATCAACCGCTAGCGGTCTTAGGTCACTTCCACAACGAAGGGGCAGAACTACAGTGGGCAGACATTTTGTCATCACCTACGCATCTTGAAATTCCATTTAGTCACAATGCTGGGCCTACTAGCCATATGAATCACATATGTCTCTATCCATAGAGTATATTATCACATATGATTTACTCCGTTCCCTCTTAGTGATGACAATGTACATCTGTCAGGTTGCAGTTATTGTACAGACACTACTATGAAGAATGCAGTGAATGTGTTTAGCAAATATGCCTGTGTATGTGTGCACATGACTCCTTGTTCTTACCTCTCACAGGTACAGAACCTTGTGGTGAGGAAGGGCACCTTCTGTGTACAGACCACTTGTGGATATGGGGACCATGGTTAAGCGTCAGATCATTATCACTTACAGACTCACACGTGCAACTATTCAGGACCTATGTGCATAACTGGATCCTGCACTGACTCCTGGAAATCGTAATCAGCATGCCATTCCAACTGAGGTGCAGGTGCTCTCCGCACTCCATTTCCTGGCCACAGGCTCATTTCAAGTGACAGTGGGCATGGGTGCTGGTTTCTCACAGCCAATGTTCAGCCAGGTACTTACAAGATTTCTAAATGCATTTGTACAACATCTGCAATCCCATATGCAATTCCCCCAAAGTCCTGAGCTCCCTGCCTTCAAGTCAGACTTCTATGCCTTTGCAAACATGTCCCATGTTATTGGTGCCATCGATGGAACCTACATACCCATCATCCCCACAAGAGTGAGTGAACAGGTGTACAGAAACAGGAAGAACTTTCACTCCATGAACATTCAATTGGTGTGAACAGCAGACCAGTACATATCCCATGTGAATGCCATGTTTCCTGGTTCAGTCCATGATTCATTTGTTTTGAGGAACAGTAGTGTGCCACAAAAGATGGAACAACTCCAAGAGGACAGAGGGTGGATCATAGGTAAGTGTGCCTGTCACTAACTGACACATTGCAGAAAAACAGCCTGTCAGACTAAGGACATTCCAATGACGACTCTGTATTGACCATTTCTCTAGGTGATTCTGGCTATCCAAACTTGCGTTGGCTCCTGACACCAGTGAGGAATCCCAGGACGGATGCAGCAAGGAAATACAATCAGGCCCATGGACGTACTAGGAGGGTGATAGAGCGTACTATAGGTCTCCTGAAGGCTAGATTTTGGTGCCTACATATCTCTGGGGGCTCCCTGGACTATGGGCCTGATAAGGTGTGTAGGATAGTGGTGGCCTGCTGCATGCTGCACAACGTGGCAGTGAGACATTCAATCCCCCTTTTGGAGGTGGAGGGTGCCATAGGTCCTGATCTGTTACCTCAGAGAGGTGAGGCGAGTGATGGTGAGGATGAGGAAGGGAAAGCTGTAAATTCCAGAAACCAACTGATACAACTCTACTTCCAATAACTGTCTGGGACTTCAGCCTGTATGTGTGGTTAGTGACTGATACTGTAAGTGTGCCATGTCAACTAGGGGGAATTGGTCATGATATGCGAGTCATGGATCTCTTCAGCATGGTACAGACAAACAACATAAGCATCCCCTTCTTGACTTTTTAAAAACGCACTGTACCAGCAGCATGCACAATTTGACAATAAAGTTTATCCCTGCCTGTTGCACCATTACTCCACTTTGTTCAACATTGAAGACAGGGGACACTGTTACAGGTGAGATATGTTGTTCATTGGTGGAATACAGTGAAATGTGCTATGTACAGTGATGGAAGTCGGTATGTTTGGTTGTCCTCAAAACCGACTTGGTGGCCGGCCTGTTTGATTTCATAGGTGGGTCCTATTTGTAGTTCTGTACATCATTTAGCCCTCAGCTAAGTGCAGTTTGTGAATGAGTGGGTTGGTTGCTTGGCAGTAGCAGCAGTGTCAATTGTTGGTAGTGGGCTTGTTCTTTGCTGGGTTTCCATTGCCACATCTTGGCCTGAGACTAAGTTTGGGTGCCTGCTGTGAAGCTACTTGGGGTGACATTGTCGGCCCTTGTGATTCCTGGGAGGGTTTTTCCTGTGCTGTTTCAGCTGCTTGGGACAACTGTTGCTGTTTGTCCAGGGCTGTTGTGGGGGCCTCTTGTCTGGTGTGGGTGTCTGAGGGTTTGTTGACCAACTGCAGCAGTGCTCCAGCAATGGTGGCCATTGTGGAATTGTTGGCCTTATTTATACGTTTTGGTGCAAAACTGCACTAACGCAGTTTTGCACTAAAACGTTTTGCACCAGCTTGCACCATTTTTTAGCACCAGCTGGGCACCATATTTATGGAATGGTGCAAGCCAGTGCAAAGGGTAGGCCAGCGTAAAAAAAAATGACGTTAAGTAGGTTTAAAGTCAAAATAAATGACTCTAACCAGATTTGCGTAATTTTTTTACGCTATGGGGCATATTTATACTCTGTTTGCACTGAATTAGCGTAATTGTTTTTAACTCTAATTCGGTGCAAAACTAACTCCATATTTATACTTTGGTAAAATGACTTTAACTCCATAAATTTGGCGCTAGAAGGGTCTAGCACCAAAGTATAAATATGGAGTTAGTTTTGCACCGAATTAGAGTTTTAAAAAATGACACTAATTCGGTGCAAACAGAGTATAAATATGCTCCTGTGTTCTTTCCACTGCTTCATGGCCTGTTGGTGGTGTTCCCTGCATCCTCTGACTTTGCTCCAGGGTGGCTACAATCTGTGCCAACCTGTCTTGGGTATGTTGGTATGCCCCCAAAACTTCTGCAATGATGTCCTGGGCTGCTGCATCTATCCGGTGCCCTACCCCCTGACCCACTGGGACACTTGACCTTGCCCTGGCCCCCTATGCCTGTGTCCCATGCGCAGGTCTGGACGTGCCACTAGTACTGGGGCCTTCGTCTTCCTGCATGTTGGGTGTGGGAGACTGTGGCCTCTGTTGCTGTGGTCCACCTGTTTGTGCTCTGGGTCCACTGGTGTGGGCACGCCTCCCCCGGCCTGCTGGGCTTGACTGGGTGTTAGGGGTGACAGTGTTTTCCTGGGTGGGGCTGCTGCATGGTGAGCATCTAGGGCTGTGTGAGGGTCCTGCCTGCTCTTCAGTGTCCAGGGATCCTTCACCAGTGTCCTGTGATGTGCCTCTGTCTCCCTGGAATGCTGTGGCATTCCTTGTCCCCTCCATTAGGGTTGCATGGGTGGTGGTGCCTGTTGGGGGACATAGAAGTGTTTGTTACATATACAGGAGGGTTTGAGGTGGGCAGTACTGTACAATTTAGTGCTGGTGTGCCTTTCAGTGGCCTTCAGGGGTGCCTTTGTTAGGTGGACATAGCATCTAGTGGCAGTGGTGGTGTTACATTGTGGTAGGGGTTATTATTCCATTGTGTGAACGTGCAGTTGTGGGTGGCTGTGCACAGCGGGAGTGATGTGGGCCTGGTAGTGAGTTGTGGGTGATGCAGGGTGGTGGATGTGGTGGGTAATGGCTGGGAGGGGTGTGGGTCTAGGTGGGTGTGGGTGGGGTTGGGTGGTGCATGCATTACAGGTATGGTATATATGGGGTAAATGTAGACGACTTACTCGAGTCCATTCCTCCCTTAAGTCCAGTGAGTCCCTCTGGGTGCAGGATGGTGAGTAAATTCTCCTCCTAGTCGGTGTAGTCGGGTGGTGTTGGTGGCGGCCCTCCCCCAGTCTTCCGCATTGCGATGTGGTGCCTGGATGCCATGGCCCGGACCTTCCCCCGCAGGTCGTTCCATCTCTTGTGGATGTCGTCCCTGGTGCGTGGATGGTGTCCCACTGCATTCACCCTGTTGACGATGGTCTGCCACAGCTCCATTTTCCGGGTGATGGGTGTGTGCTGCACCTCGGAGCCGAATATTTGTGGCTCCATTTTTAGGATCTCGTCCACCATGGTCCTTAGCTCCCTTTCGGTAAAGCGTGGATTTTTTGGGGGGACATGGTGAGGGTGGTGGATGGCGTCGGGACTGGGGATGGTGTTTGGGTGCTCCTGTGTGAGTGGCTCTGCGTGTCCTGTCTGCTGGTGTTCTCTGTCTGGCTCTGGTGCTCTCCATCTTCTTGTCCTAGTTTCCTTGCAAGGGATTGTGGGGTGTGTCTGGGGGTGTTTTATGGTGTTCTGGATGTGTGTCAGGTGTGTGGGTGCTAAGCCTAGCCAATGTGTGCAGTGGTTGCTGTTGGGCCCACTTGCTGCCCGTGGCTGTCGCAGCCGTCAATGGTCGTCCGGCCTCTACTGTCCGCTGAGGTGATTTGGGCATCTTTATTTGGAGGACGGGATGTGGGTGTGCTTGGTGGTGGCGGGGTGGGGTGAGCCGTGATTCCCGCCGACAGGGTCCTGGCGGGGAGTGGTGGTGTGGGAATGTTTGGCGGGTTGGGTTTTTTGTTCATTATATGACGGGTTTCCATTCGCCGCTGCTGGCGGAATTCTGTTCACTGCCGCCACGGCAGTCGGCAGTCTTTACTGCCCTGTTCATAATGACCGCTTATATGTTGTAACTATACCCGCATGCTCTGATGATACATAGCGGCGACGGTCTGGCCTACTCGTCCTAAAACCCCCCGTGGAGTTAATAAAACGTTGATGACACCCATTGGGATTTATTAGCCACAATAACCACCCGCCAGGACGTGCCAGTGATGCATTAAGCATACCATTCTGGACCCATTCATTAGCTGATTTTCCGTCGCATTTGTATATTTTTACCATTTATAAAACTTTGCTGGGACAGGTATACAGGGCATGTTTAATTCTTCAATTTTAGCTAAGCCCAAACAACTTGTCTGTTGTACTATTTCCTTTAAAAAGATCATTTGTACAGGAATTAGGCATGCTCTAAACAAAGCTTCCTTTCCCTTAATTTGGCAATTTCTTGTTCCCCACACACTTTTCAGATCAATCGTTTTCAGCCAATATTCATAGCCTTCAATCGATAACCGGGAAACAAAGGATTCTGAATAAAGAAATTTTGTATTGGTGTTTAATATATATATAACCTTAGTAGGTGATACTTTAAAATAATATGACTCAGCATTTTTCACACTGTGCCCAGGAAAATATGCAAACTTTTCAGAGTATGTTTTGGAACTCCCCTGTGGCGGAGTCAGGCAATGTTCCCATTGCGTATAAATAAAAACAGTTCTGGGGCTGCTCGCTCTATGTATGAAATGGCGCCCATAATAATTATAGCAAAACATATCACCATAATTTTCTTTCAATTGGTAAACATCTTCGTTTTCAAAGACAGTATAATATTGCAATTCAGTCATCATAGAATCAACTGTTTTCACATCCCAATCATCAGAAACAATACCTGGTATTACTATATCATTCATTGATAATTTGAACATATACGGTATTTGAATGACTTCCGTGGGACCATATACATCAAACATTACTTTGTCCCAAACAATCCCATCAGGAATTGGTACTGCGGAAATGTTCACAAAGGATAAGTCTCTTCGGACTTTATGTGATGAAAAATGTGGCTTTAAAACCTCCTCCACCAGTTCAACTGTTGATCTTTCAGGAAGAAAGTGACCATGTATTAATAAGAAAAAGGTGATGACAAAACCAATCCAAAGTAGAAAGGCTAAGACAGTCAGAGAGAGCCATAGATACTTCCATGGAAAAATAAAATACCTTTCTTTAGGCCAGTTTTTTAGCTTACGTGTACTTGACAAGTCAGCTGCCGAAGAGGTGAATGAGTCTGAATAGTCGTCGTTGAAGTTGGCAAAATATCCAGAGGCAGTTCGTGCAAATGGCGGAGCCGTTGTCAGTGGTGGAGTTGGTGTTTCCTGTGGTGGCACACTATAGATAGCACCATCCGCTTGTGTTGGAGTTGAGTTAACTTGGTCAAATGTTTCTAAATTAGTTGACATTAGTGGAACTAATGCAAGATCATCTTCCACCCTCCCCAAGCTCGGAGAGGTGTCGGTGTTGCATATACAACTTGTAGAGGAACTTCTTCACCAGTAGTGAGAGGGACTCAGGAACAGCTGGATGTTCCTCTTGGTTGGCTGTGCAGGATTGGCCACATGATATAGTTTGACACTGTCGATGGAGACAAAACAATTTTCTTTGGCACCTGCCATCGGTGGTAGAATTACAGTTCTGGTTCTGTGTATCCCTAGTACTGGAGCTGGTGCTCGATAAGAAGGGCCAAATTCCTTTTTCACACCGACTTTCTCACGTACAAGAACCCCAACTTTGGGAATCCAGCCGGTAGATGTTACAGGCACATCCTTGATTCCTGTGGAGGCGGCACTGATAGAAGAATTATCATCACAGAACTGTTGCAATTCCTGTAAGACAGTGACACGTTCATTTATGTCAAAAGGTATTTCTGCTGCCTCCACGCCAGGACCATCAAGATCCGGAACATACATTCGAGTTCCGAACAGGCACTCATATGAAGTACGACCCCCCAGGGACCTTCTAGGCAGATTATTTAGTGCTCTCTGGACTCCATATAGGTGGTTAAGCCAACTATGACCCGTACCTAAGACTCTGGCTGTTAAGGATTACTTTAAATCATGGTTTAATTGCTCCATGACACTATTTCCCTCGGGATGAAATGGAGACGAGTACTGGAGTTGGACCCCAAACTAAGCCATGGCATCCCTGAATGAACTTGAGGCGAAAGCAGGGCCCTGGTCTGTTGGAAGGCCGCAACCGCATATGTGCCGATAAAGACTCGCAAATCTTTAATAACAGTCCGAGCATCAGCCAAGCGCTGTGGCCACACCCATAAAAATCTGGAGCATGAGTCAACAGCTACTAAAATATATTTGTATGCACTATCAGGTGTTAAGGGGCCACAGTGGTCCAAGCACACACATTGTAATGGTTTGTTAGAAATTAACCCCTTCGCTGCCAGGCCTTTTCCCCCTCCTGTGCCAGGCCTTTTTTTGGCTATTTGGGGCAGTTTGCACTTAGGCCCTCATAACTTTTTGTCCACATAAGCTAACCAAGACAAATCTGCGTCCTTTTTTTCCAACGTCCTAGGCATTCTTGAGGTACCCAGACTTTGTGGGTTCCCCTGAAGGAGGCCAAGAAATTAGCCAAAATACAGTGAAAAATTCATTTTTTTCAAAAAAATGGGAAAAAGTGGCTGCAGAAGAAGGCTTGTAGTTTTTCCCCTGAAAATGGCATCAACAAAGGGTTTGCGGTGCTACACTCACCAAACTTGGCATTTTACTGGGACATACCCCATTTTCACAATTTTTTGTGCTTTCAGCCTCCTTCCAGTCAGTGACAGAAATGGGCATTAAACCAATGCTGGATCCCAGAAACCTAAACATTTCTGAAAAGTAGACACAATTCTGAATTCAGCAAGGGGTCATTTGTGTAGATCCTACAAGGGTTTCCTACAGAAAATAGAAAATAACAACTGAAAAAGAAAAATATTGAAATTGAGGTGAAAAAAACATAAATTTTTCTCTACGTTTTACTCTGTAACTTTTCCCTGCAATGTCAGATTTTCGAAAGCAATATACCGTTACGTCTGCTGGACTCCTCTGGTTGCGGGGATGTATAGGGCTTGTAGGTTCATCAAGAACCCTAGGTACCCAGAGCCAATAAATGAGCTGCACCCTGCAGTGCATTTTCATTCTATACCGGGAATATACAGCAATTCATTTGCAGAAATATAAAGAGTAAAAAATAGCTATCAAGAAAACCTTTGTATTTCCAAAAAGGGCACAAGATAAGGTGTTGAGGAGCAGTGGTTATTTGCACATCTCTGAATTCTGGGGTGACCATACTAGCATGTGAATTACAGGGCATTTCTCAAATAGATGTCTTTTTTACACACTCTCCTATATTTGGAAGGAAAAAATGTAGAGAAAGACAAGGGGCAATAACACTTGTTTTGCTAATCTATGTTCCCCCAAGTCTCCCGATAAAAATGATACCTTACTTGTGTGGGTAGGCCTAGCGCTCGCGACAGGAAATGCCCCAAAACGCAACGTGGACACATCCCATTTTTTGAAAGAAAACAGAGGTGTTTTTTGCAAAGTGCCTACCTGTAGATTTTGGCCTCTAGCTCAGCTGGCACCTAGGGAAACCTACCAAACCTGTGCAATATTGAAAACTAGAGACCTAGGGGAATCCAAAATGAGGTGACTTGTGGGGCTCTGACCAGGTTCTGTTACCCAGAATCCTTTGCAAACCTCAAAATTTGGCTAAAAACACACATGTTCCTCACATTTCTGTGGCAGAAAGTTCTGGAATCTGAGAGGAGGCACAAATTTCCTTCCACCCAGCGTTCCCCCAAGTCTCCCGATAAAAATGATACCTCACTTGTGTGGGTAGGACTAGCGCCCGCGACAGGAAATGCCCCAAAGCACAACGTGGACACATCCCATTTTTTGACAGAAAACAGAGTTGTTTTTTGCAAAGTGCCTACCTGTAGATTTTGGCCTCTAACTCAGCCGGCACCTAGGGAAACCTACCAAACCTGTGCATTTCTGAAAACTAGAGACCTAGGGGAATCCAAGATGGGGTGACTTGTGGGGCTCTGACCAGGTTGTGTTACCCAGAATCCTTTGCAAACCTCAAAATTTGGCTAAAAAAACACATTTTCCTCACATTTTGGTGACAGAAAGTTCAGAATCAGAGAGGAGCCACAAATTTCCTTCCACCCAGCGTTCCTCCAAGTCTCCCGATAAAAATGATACCTCACTTGTGTGGGTAGGCCTAGCGCCCGCGACAGGAAATGCCCCAAAACGCAACGTGCATACATCAAATTTTTTTAAAGAAAACAGAGGTGTTTTTTGCAAAGTGCCTACCTGTAGATTTTGGCCTCTAGCTCAGCCGGCACCTAGGGGAACCTACCAAACCTGTGCATTTCTGAAAACTAGAGACCTAGGGGAATCCAAGATAGGGTGACTTGTGGGGCTCTGACCAGGTTCTGTTACCCAGAATCCTTTGCAAACCTCAAATTTTGGCTAAAAAAACACATTTTCCTCACATTTTGGTGACAGAAAGTTCGGGAATCAGAGAGGAGCCACAAATTTCCTTCCACCCAGCGTTCCTCCAAGTCTCCCGATAAAAATGATACCTCACTTGTGTGAGTAGGCCTAGCACCCGCGACAGGAAATGCCCCAAAACGCAACGTGGACACATCACATTTTTTTAAAGAAAACAGAGGTGTTTTTTGCAAAGTGCCTACCTGTAGATTTTGGCCTCTAGCTCAGCCGGCACCTAGGGAAACCTACCAACCTATGCATTTCTGAAAACTAGAGACCTAGGGGAATCCAAGATGGGGTGACTTGTGGGGCTCTGACCAGGTTTTGTTACTCAGAATCCTTTGCAATCCTCAAAATGTGGCTAAAAATACACATTTTCCTCACATTTTGGTGACAGAAAGTTCTGGAATCAGAGAGGAGTCACAAATTTCCTTCCACCCAGCATTCCCCCAAGTCTCCTGATAAAAATGATACCTCACTTGTGTGGGTAGGACTAGCGCCCACAAAAGGAAATGGCCCAAAACACAACGTGGACACATCACATTTTTTCATAGAAAACAGTGCCTACCTGTGGATTTTGGCCTGTAGCTCGGCCGGCACCTGGGGAAACCTAGCAAACCAGTGCATTTTTGAAAACTAGAAACCCAGGGGAATCCAAGATGGGGTGACTTGCGGGGCTCTGACCAGGTTATGTTACCCAGAATCCTTTGCAAACATCAACATTTGGCCAAAAAAACACTTTTTCCTCTCATTTCGGTGACAGAAAGTTCTGGAATCTGAGAGGAGCCACAAATTTCCTTCCACCCAGTGTTCCCTTAAGTCTCTTGATAAAAATAGTACCTCACTTCTGTGGGTAGGCCTAGCGCCCTTGAAAAGAAATGGCCCAAAACACAACGTGGACACAACATATTTTTTCACAGAAAACAGAGGTGTTTTTTGCAAAGTGCCTACCTGTGGATTTTGGCCTCTAGCTCAGCCGGCCCCGGGGGAGGCAGAAAAGGGCTAAAATAAATTTGACCCCCCACCCCCCCCCAAACTCCCCCTGCCCGGGAGCGACCCTTGCCTAATGGGTCGCTCCCCATCTCTAAAAAAAAAAACAAACAAAAAAAAAACACAAAAAGAAATTTGCCCTGGCGCCTAGAGGTTTCTGTCCCCCCAGGGGCAGAAATGGCCTAAAATAAATTTGCACCCCCAACCCCCACCCCCACCCCCACCCGGGAGCGACCCTTGCCTACGGGGTCGCTCCCCCTGCGTGACATTGGCGCCAAAAAACAAATTCCCGGTGCCTAGTGGTTTCTGCCCCCTTGGGGGCAGATTGACCTAAAATCGGCCAATCTGCCCCCAAGGGGGGCAGAAATGGTCTAAATACAATTTGCCCCCCAGGGGAGCGACCCTTGCCTAATGGGTCGCTCCCCATCTCTAAAAAAACAAACAAACAAAAAAAAAACACAAAAAGAAATTTGCCCTGGCGCCTAGAGGTTTCTGTCCCCCCAGGGGCAGAAATGGCCTAAAATAAATTTGCACCCCCAACCCCCACCCCCACCCCCACCCGGGAGCGACCCTTGCCTACGGGGTCGCTCCCCCTGCGTGACATTGGCGCCAAAAAACAAATTCCCGGTGCCTAGTGGTTTCTGCCCCCTTGGGGGCAGATTGACCTAAAATTGGCCAATCTGCCCCCAAGGGGGGCAGAAATGGTCTAAATACAATTTGCCCCCCAGGGGAGCGACCCTTGCCTAATGGGTCGCTCCCCATCTCTAAAAAAACAAACAAACAAAAAAAAAACACAAAAAAAAATTTGCCCTGGCGCCTAGAGGTTTCTGTCCCCCCAGGGGCAGAAATGGCCTAAAATAAATTTGCACCCCCAACCCCCGCCCCCACCCGGGAGCGACCCTTGCCTACGGGGTCGCTCCCCCTGCGTGACATTGGCGGCAAAAAACAAATCCCCGGTGTCTAGTGGTTTCTGCCCCCTTGGGGGCAGATTGACCTAAAATCGGCCAATCTGCCCCCAAGGGGGGCAGAAATGGTCTAAATACAATTTGCCCCCCAGGGGAGCGACCCTTGCCTAATGGGTCGCTCCCCATCTCTAAAAAAACAAACAAACAAAAAACACAAAAAAAAATTTGCCCTGGCGCCTAGAGGTTTCTGCCCCCAGGGGGGGCAGAAATGGCCTAAAATAAATTTGCCCCCTAACCCCTTCTCCCCCTCCCCCGGGAGCGACCCTTGCCTATGGGGTCGCTCCCCCTGCGTGACATTGGCACCAAAAAAAAAATCCCCGGTGCCTAGTGGTTTCTGCCCCCTTGGACTACAGACATTAAAACAGTCATACACACACATATGCTATCCAAAACTCGCATAGCACAGCACTAATGAACAACATAGTGCATAAAAAATACAAAACAACACTGGATATTTCCAATGTTTTTTTTCTGCCAGGATATAGCACCTGAGAGTAGAGACTTAACAAGTTTCAGTGCACTAGACTCCCAGAATAAGTTCTGTTGTTTACCTCAGAGGTATAAGAACAGCCCAGGACTGTTTGCAGCTCGCGTTACATCAATTTTGCACAAGATTGACCCTGAAGCATTGTCCTATGTAGATCATATCTATCTTACGGATGATGAATTCCTACAACATTTAATACGGGTAGCCCGCATTGTTGTTGGATTTGCCGAATTTGGTTACAAATTCAACTTTAAAAAAAAAGAATTGCCTTCCTCAGTGTCTTGTTCCTGGGATATGAGCTGTCAAGTGAAGGAAAGATCCTAGCGCCACAATTCTTAGAGAAATGCGCACAGTTACAACCACCAAATATGACTAAAAAACTCCAATCTCTATTGGGTTTCCTCTATTTTGGCAGAACCTACATTCCATATTATGCTACACACATAAAAACTTCATATGATCTAGTATGTCCTGATTTTTCAAGGAAATTCTGGACAATTGAACATACACGCATTCTTAGAGAGTTGCAGAAAGACATGCTTGCAGCACAACACCTAAACAAGAGGGACAACAAAACACATTTGGTCATCAGAGTAATAGCTGGGGCCATCGGTTTCACCTATGTAACATTCAATGAAGGTGAGACAGTCCCAATTGCATACAAATCACACTTATATTCAGCAGCAGAACAACGCTTTGCTCCCACTGAGAAATTTCTCACTGCTGTGCGGATGGCTGTCATTATAGAAAGACCTCTTGCACAAGCAAAACACATTATTGTTGTTTCTCCGATCCCAGCCCTAGAGGCTGTTACAAAAGCCAGAGTTCCAAACGCAAAAGCATTACATCCACGTTAGATACAATGGGCTATGTCTCTGACAGCCACTGATGTGGACTACATTTTTGACCCAAAGTTACAAACTCAAGAATTTTTACAATACGAAATAAAATACCCAGTTCCAGCAAATACATTGTCTATTGAACAATATAATAGAGTCATGTACACTGATGGCTCAACACAACCTGCAATTGGAACTAAACACCAATATTCAGCTGCTTGCGCAGTTGTAAGTGGCTACATGGAGGGCAATACATTTTATCCTCTACATACCTTTACACAAACCCTAGGGGATTGCACAGCACAATTGGCAGAACTAAAAGCTCCGCTGATGGCATTGGAACACACGGATCCTGCACAGCTTACGCTGATTGTTTGTGATTCGTATTATTGTGGCCAGCCCTTTAATGAATACCTGTATTATTGGTGCCAAAATGGGTTCAGAGATTCCAAAGGTAACACCATTAAACACCTACTTCTGTGGGGGAAAGTAGCAGATCTGAAAGAGACGCTACTAAATGTCCACGCTGTACACACGCTTGGACACCAGCGCATTGGAATACACATTGCTGGAAATACATTGGCTGATGAAGCAGCAATGTCAGCTGTGGCTGCAGTGACTCGTTCGAGTTCCAACTGGACACAGACATTTGGGCTGCTGTGACAGCTACCGCTGATGGTAAGCCCCATCCTAAAGGATTTCCTAATAAATATTCATACCGAATTGGAGATCGCCTGAACGCTGAAGTTAGAATACCAGGTGTAGGCGTACGGGACATTCCCAACAAAGATATAAGACCAGGGTTGATTGATGTTGGCAGCGCCATGTTGCGTAGGCTCTCATTATTCTAATGAGACTACTGGATTTTGAGCAGCAGGATTGTCCGCGGTGTGGGAGACTGAGTCTAACCTACTGCGGGTGACACCTGTCACTCTAAATCTGGGTTTTACTCCGGCTAACTAGCAGTGCCTCATCTCTACCAGAGAATAGTGAGATTGGGCAGCCAAGTGCATGACATACTAGGCTTCTCAGGGAAGTCATGGTCACTCAGGTCGCACTTGGTTCTCTCATTTACAACTTAGTCTCATATATAAATGATGAACAGAAGCAGTCTATGTTTCAATAATAAGTTTAATAAAAGGACTGCATCTTAGATAACAAAGTGTGAGCTGCAATAACCAGGATGACACAACATGACAGTATTAAAATTGTGACGAGAAGAGTGAAGCATAAAAACAACGCTATCATATTGTCACTATGATTGATGGACTATTTCCTATCTAAGGTATAATTTGAGCACAGCATGTTAAGCTCTAGTTCTGCCTTTCAGGTTCCCCTGGGAAGACATCAACCCCCATACATGAGCAAAGGCCTGTGGTCTGCATTAGCATCTGTAACGAAGCATTCAGCAATCAGCATACAGTCGTGGTTCCCTGGCTGGAATCTCCCTCTAACGTGTAAGGGACAAGGAAGTGTTTATATAACAACACAGCTGATGTTCTGAGAAAATGTCTCTAAGTAAGGATGTGTATTTTCTACGAATGTTGGAGACTAAACTTCTACCACTTTCACCGGCAATGTACCGAACTGTAGCCTTGAATAAAGCACAGAGTGATCATGAATGTCTTGTTTGAGAACAGAGTGCTGGGCTAGGCAAAAACAGTTAGATAGATGAAAATAAAACAAGACTGTAAAAATGGTTCTTGTAATAATAATAATGCGAAGCCGAATAAAATATATCTAGGTTAAAGTGTACAGCGGCCTAGTGTGTTAAAATAACGTGCATGGAGCTATAATTAAAATGGCTACACAACATTTTCTTTCCTATGATATTGTACCTATATGATATAAGTGTTATAGTAGGAGCTGTGCATGTCTCCTAGTTCAGCCTAAGCTGCTCTGCTATAGCTACCTCTATCAGCCTAAGCTGCCAGAACACTACTAATCTACTAATAGGGGGTAACTGGACCTGGCACAAGGTGTAAGTACCATCAGGTACCCACTATACGCCAGGCCAGCCTCCTACAGGAACCCACAAAGTCTGGGTGCCTGTAGAATCCCTAGGATGTTGGAAAAAAATGACGCAAATTTGGCATGGGTAGCTTATGTGGAGAAAAAGTTATGAGGGCCTAAGCACAAACTTCCCAAATAGCCAAAAAAAGGCTCAGCACAGGAGTGGAAAAGCCCTGGCAGCGAAGAGGTTAAAGACAAACATTTTGAACTATTTTGAGAACTTTCAGTTGAAACTTGATTAACTTTCTTGAAGATCAAGTACTGTTGTAAATAGTGCAGAAAGTCTCTTGAAAAGCTGCGTTGGATTTGATTTTGCTCGCTTTTGCTTTTGAATTTTTTCTTCCTTTTCTTTTCCCTCTCTGATTCTACAGAAGCCATGAACCCAGGACAGAATAAATGCAGGAAATGTTAATATGTGTGCTTTGGTTTAGGTATAGTATGTATGATTATGTACATTTTCTTGATTGCAGGAATGAGTTTTTCAATGAAACGAGATATGCAGAGCACAGCAACTCGAGTACAGAGAATAACACCAACTAAGCCGGATAAGTTATATGGTCACATTACACCCACAGCCAGGTTGACCGATGGAGAGAGAGAGGTGGTCCCACCACCAGCACCACCACAGCGTGAAAACTCTGCCTGCCATACTGCGAGCCACATTACAGCACAGCCATCACTGCACGGCGGTGGTTCGCACCACTGTGCACCATCCAATGGGAATGTGTTGCTGTCACCATCGACATCTCCACCCTCCCAGACGACCTCCTTGACGTGGGCTGTGGTGTGGCCCTGTCAGGTAGGTGGATCGACTGTAATGGGGGGTAGGTGTGTGCCTGACGTGCATGTGTGGGGTGTGCGTGTGGGTGTACGTGCATGAGTGTGTGTCTGTGTGGGTGTGTGGAGGTGTGGGCCTTCATGTAGGGGTGACAGGAATGATTATCCTGTCACCAGTTGCGTTACTGCCACGGTTTTCATGGCAGGACGACTGCTGCGAAAACCCTGATGGTAAGCACCCTCGTAATACGGCCAGTGGTGTGAGGTATGCCGCCGGCCCGGAGGAGGTCCCCGCCGGCCATGGCAATCTGCCCAAACTGGAGGGCCCGGTGGCGATTTGGCTATTTGCCTTTGGCCACACCCCCTTGCTCCTGATATGACAGTCTGCACCACCAAGCCCGCAGTGGTGAGATCGCAACCTCCACTGCGGCGGTCCTAGGACCACCGTGGTCATTATGAGGGCCTCAGTATTTTTATTCTAACTTTGATTTAATTTTCTCTTTTGTTCCCATTAACTAGCATTTGAGCAGCATTGCAAAGGCTAAGAACATAGATCTAGTAGGTGGGTTCTTTGAACCTGCATTAACGTTTGGCACAACATATCCACACAGGCATAATCTAACATGTCTTCTCACAAAAGTAGAAAAGGAGTTCATTAATCAAGTTGATGACAGAAGAAAAACAATGAAAGAAAAGATAGACAAGGGCATAGTTTCACATGATTACAATAAGAAAGCTGTTTATAAGACACCTAATACACGAAGACGCTTAGCTTTAGATTGGCAATGTGTAGGAAGATTTGTATTTATAGGCCACAATCACAAACTGACATCAAGTTTGTAGGAACTGGTGAATACAGACGTGTTTTTTAAGAAAGTATGGGATTTTATGTTAAATGGACAAGGACCCACTGTGCCTGGTGTATATTACATCTGTGGAAAAAAATGCTTATTAAAGGTTATTAAAAGGTTGGTATGGCATATACTATTTAGGAGTGTTTTTTTCCAAAAATCTACCAAGTAGACAACATTGACAATCCAGCAGGGAATGAAAGACTTAAGTTAAGGATTCAAAGAGGAGCAAGTAGTTCGGAGATTACAGGAGATATCTTTGGAGCTTTTATTCCATCAATAGGAGTGATCCTAAACGACATTAAGTTAAGGAAGTTATCAACAATTGTAGATAAGATACAAACTAATTTTGCAGGTACAATGCTCCTAATGGATACAGAAATGGATGCTGTAAGATCTATGGTTTTGCAAAATTGCCTTGCGTTAGACATTCTTCTAACAAAGGAAGGCGGAGTCTGTTGAGTTTTAAAGATGCAACACTGCTGTACGTACACACCTGACAACAGTAGAGGGATAAGAAAATACCTTTCAAATCTGACGAGTCTGAAAAGTGACTTAAATGACCTGGAACAGACAAATATTTTGGAAAAGTAGGTGAAGGATTCTCTAAAGTAGGATTGTGGGTTGGAAATTTGGGAAATAGATTTGTGAGAATGATCCTGGAACCTTTATTGGTTGTGACAGTATGCATAATTTGTGCTCTTGGATTTTACAAGTTTTACCATTTTTGGAAGCAACAAAGAGTAAAGAATAGAGAGAGGAGTGAAGAAATGAAGATGGAAAATATGAGAAACAGATATTACCAGACGATGAAGAGAACTGACAATTAGCACAAACCAAGACCTACCTGTTATTAGACTGCAAGATTTTAAGTTGCCTCATTGTAAAGGAAAATGTCCTTTTTGGGACAGCATAAATTGCCTCTTGAGGAGGGACTGATAGAGATCAAATGTTATTAATATATTAGTGGCATAGAGGTTAGCATACTGTAACTTAACAACCTTCATTTGAAAAGCCTAACAGAGAAACTACCATGAAATGTAAAATATGCATGTTTGAAATATGGTGGACAATGTGACCTCCATTCGTATTTGACATTGTGTTTAAACACGAAAGATATTTTGCATTTATATTCGAGTGAAATCCTGAAACAAATTAACATTGAAAATATAATTTTAAGAGAAACAGTAGAAATTAAGTATATTAAGAGTATTAAATAAACATGAATTAATCGTACTTATATTGATTTAAATTAATTTATTTACATGAGTTACATGTGTACAGAAAATAAATGCACATTTAAACTGTTTCTAATATGTCATGAATAATGTTTGCAATTAAATAATTTGCTTTGCATATTTGATTTAAATTGTAAGGCGCGTGGTAGGATTTATGTGTATTAACTGTGTTAATGTTTATTTACGCTTTCTTAGCTAGACTAGGACTGAATATACATTTTTACAGCAATAGAGGACAATAACTTGTTTATTCTGTTCCCTCTGACCTGAATTATTTCCTAGGTTGCTGATTTGTTGTTGAATGTCCTGTTGTATTAGTAGACTGAGATTATGTTTTGATGTTAACAAAGTGACATTATTTGTTCTAGCTGTCAAACAAGAGAGGAAGCCTTATTAATTTTAGATGAGAATTGTTCACCTCATCCTGAGTACTTTGAGAAAGGATCCCAAAGTTGCAATCAACTTGAAAATGTCATCGAGATGACCAAACATTTTCCCTGAGAAAATCCAGAATAGTTGCAAACATGATGGTGTCAACCGCTACCATTGGATGTTGATTCTTGTGCGCAAGATGAACTTACCTGGAAGACCGTCACAAACCCATGAGCAAATCTAGTTAGGGAGAGACTTTTGAAACTTTAAGCAAGTCAGTCTTGGCATGCTGGTGATCCTGAATGTGGTGCTGCTTTCCCTTTTTTTCTGAATCACTTTTGGCCCTTAGACATCCTATGAAGAATTAAAGTTGTCTTTCCTAATTGCCCCACTTGCTAATGTTGTTCAGTGCTAATATGCCCAATCAATTCCTTACTGCTTGCTTGTCCTATGTGCAGCCCATGTATTTTTTTAAGTGACATTGGGGCCCCTTACATGGGGCCCCCAGCTCGGCACTACATTCGTGGGGCTTGCACAGGTGACACTAGTGTTGGGTGGGGGTAATGACTCCTGTCTATAATTAGACAGGAGTAATTTTTTGGATGCTTGGGTGTCAAAAAATGATGCTAGGCTGATTAGTGGCATATTTGTTTGCCCCTAAACAGCCTAACGTCATTTCAGACCCACTAGCGCCATTTTCCCTAGCGCCATCCCTCACCGGCTAGCGTCTTTTTTGAGACAGTAACCATTCCTTAGCTCCATCACGCCTCATTTTATAAATATGGTGCAAAGATGGCTCTAAGGAATGGTGTTAGCAGGCATTAAAAAAAATGATGCAAAACTGCATTAGTGCAGTTTTGCCTCATTTTTCATAAATATGGGCCTTATTCTCTTTAGACATTTTGGTCAGTCTATGGTTTTCATGCATGTGTATAACTTAGTTTTGTGCACTGTTTACATTACATTGGCTTTGAAATAACATTTAGAAACCTTATTCAGTTTGGAGTTTGGTTTATGTTTAAATTGGTTATGTGTCAAGAATTGTTTATGGTTTTATGTTATTGATTTGTGTTGAATAAATCTGGTTATCACACTCCTCATTGAGTCCAAAGAACCAGTCGACTTTTAGGGGTGAGATAAGTGATGGTGTCTCACTAGAGTGCTTGCGGTTTCTGAACCTGAGGTAGGAAGACGATCTCCACAGGAACTCCAGCAAAATCAAGAATTAACATCAAACTGCTAGAACCATAACTGTGCCATTGATGCCAGCAATATTCCCAGAATTACAACCATTGTGCCAGGCTAAACAATATGCATAACAGATGCCTAAAACATGTCGTAAAATTGCCAGAAACTAAACTGTTATTATACCATGAATAATCACCACTGTGTCATGCATATGCACTTTCAGCCAAGAATGACGATTTTGTTAGAATTAGCTATATACTTAAATAGGTCACCATTGTACCATGTACACCAAAATATTCCAGTAATTCCACCATTATGCTAGGGCCAGTGTTTTACCAGGGGTGGGCAACATGGTATGATATCCACAGGTTGCCAAGAATAACCTCTACTGTGCAAGGTATAACATGTTATCACAGGCCATCCTCTCTTTGATTCCCACAGGTAACGAACGATTATTACCATTGTGCCAGGGACACTGTTTTACCAGGGTATGCAATAGGCATCATTTTATGGATGCCCTAAAAGTGCCAGGAGTTACCACTATTAAATGAGTGAAAGCATTTCCCCATAGATAGGTAGTGTGGCATCACCCCACAGATCACTAAACGTTGCTAAGAACTATCAGCATTGTACCATGGAGGTCAGTGGGCACAACTCTCCATACAATGCATACATGCACACACAGACCCAAGCACTCAAATACAGACATTAAGGCCCATATTTATACTTTTTGACGCTAAACTGCGCTAACGCAGTTTAGCGTCAAAAATTTTTGCGCCGTCTAACGCCATTCTGAAGCGCCATGCGGGCGCCGTATTTATGGAATGGCGTTAGCCGGCGCAAGCAGACCGGCGCTGCCTGGTTTGCGTGGAAAAAAAACACGTACACCAGACAGCGCCGGCGTAGGGGAAAATGGCGTATGGGCGTCTTAAAATGGGGCAAGTCAGGTTACGTCGAAAAAATCGTCGTAACTCGACTTGCGCCATTTTTTTTCCGACGCCCATCCCCCATCAACATGACTCCTATCATTGTAAAGATAGGAGTCATGCCCCCTTGCCCAATGGCCATGCCCAGGGGACTTCTGTCCCCTGGGCATGGTCATTGGGCATAGTGGCATGTAGGGGGGCACAAATCAGGCCCCCCTATGCCACAAAAAAAAATTGAAAAATAACAAAAATTCTACTTACCTGAACTTACCTGTACTTCACTGGGATGGGTCCCTCCATCCTTGGGTGTCCTCCTGGGGTGGGCAGGGGTGGCAGGGGGGGTCCCTGGGGGCAGGGGAGGGCACTGTGGGCTCATTTTGAGCCCACTTGTCCCTTAACGCCATCCCTGACCCAGTCGTTAAAAAGCGTCGCAAATGCGCCGTTTTTGGCCACGCCCACTCCCGGGCGTCATTTTTGCCCGGGAGTATAAATACCACGTAAAGGCCTGGGAGTCATTTTTTAAGACGGGAACGCCTCCCTTGCATATCATTAACGCAAGGAAGGGGTTCACGCTAAAAAATGACGCTCACTCCGGGCACTTTGGCGCCCGAAGCGTCTAACGCCATAGTATAAATATGGCGTTAGTTGGCGTTAGTTTAGCGTCGAATTTGCGTCGAAAAAAACGACGCAAATTCGGCGCAACCAGAGTATAAATACGGCCCTAAATCACACGCAAAAGAGCAACAGCAACATTTAAAAAAAAAAATGCTGCGTAGCTCTGGCGTTGCTATTGTTCCTGCTGCACTGGTCTGACGCTCCTCTTTCAAACACTGTCTCCTTTTCTAGATACGTGCTCTTTAAGATAGGGGTGTGTCGTAAGTGTCTCTGAAAAAGGAGCACGCAGGAGTGCAACTAGGCAATGTGTGAGGAGGGTACATAGGAGTGCCTTGGTGGATACAGGAGCAAGTCAATAGAAAAATACATGTCACATGAGTGGGGACAGGGCTAGGAGGCCAACAGGTGTGTTTAGGTGGCTGGGAATAGGACCCGCATTTCACCTCTTGGTGGGAGACATTCTAGTAGAAAATCCTCCAGTGGCAGAATTATTATGTTTTTTACTTTTCCCACGTGCTAGAAAGATTAGCATGGGGCACTCTTTTTCTGTTAACGTTTTGCTATGTGCATGTAGGGGTTCTTTCACCTGCATAACAACAAGGCAGTGGGTTATGCATTGACCATATGCCAGACATTCCTTAGCGGAAACAACAATTGCATTTACCTCACACTTCCAAAAAGAGGCATTCTGCAAGTGAAACCTAAAAACTAGGGACCTTCTTTAGTGTTTGACAGGAACTGTTAATCCTCGAATATATGAAGAAACTCTATGTATGGAGTAGAATCCATAGGCTGTAAATTCTCTGCCATATAGATAATATTACAGAGGACATTTATGTGACGGATTCTGCTCTGTATGTTGAATATCCTTCTGAAACTGGAGGATTATCAGTTCACTCCTAACTGTAAACGAGATTGATAGTCTAAGAAATACCGAAACGTCCCAGTTAAGATGCTATAAGACACTACACAAATATGGAAACTATGCCGCAATATTCCAGGGAGTAACGCTATGAATTCAGAATTACATTATTAGATGGTTTTGTATACATATATTACATATTGTTTCCAAAAGTACCAGACCTTATTCAATACATTTGGTATAGTTGTAGTCAGCAGTCCATTTTTCCCTTAGCTCATGTTGAAATCTTTGTGTTAGGTGAACAACAAAACAGAGTTGCCCTGTCAGAAAATGCATAATTGTTCTGTCTGTTTAGGACAGAGCAAATAACTACAATGCTATTTTTCTGTATGAATAAATCATCTGTCAGGATCAGTTTATATGATACTTGGTAAGCTGAATGTGATATTGTGTTTTATCAGAATTTGCATTCATTGGTCTGAATGTACTTTTTCATGTGAATACACAACGTAGGATCTGATTTAGATCCTGGTAGAGGGATTACTCCGTTACAAACATGGCGGATATCAAGTCCACTGTATTACGATCTCCATAGGCTATTATGGGATCGTGATATGGCACATGGGATATCCCTCACATTTGTGACGGAGTAATCCCCTCCGCCAGGATCTCGATCAGGCCATAGTTCATTGCACTTTGTTAGTTTAAAAGTGCCATCATTGTAATAAATCTAAACTTGTTTGTCAGAATGTACATTTATTAGAAAAACTGTGCATTTGATGAAGGTCAGTTCAAACTGTTTTGGTTAGTTAATTGTAAGATTTAGGGATATTGATTGAGAAGGTTCCTAATTAAGCAACAACCAGAATCCTTGTCAGGATGAACCACAAAAGTCACTAAATTAACTTGTGCCTAACTCTCTGGTAGCTTGGCACAAAAGCAGTCAAGATTACATTAGAGGCATTGTGAAAAGTATTCATGTAGCACCCACACTGTAATAAAAAGTGAAACAAAATACAATAAAAAACCTAAACCAATTTTGGAAAATAGGATACACATTTGTAAATAAAATGAGACCAAAATGACAAAAATCCAATTAGTAGATTGCGGATATGAAAGTGCAAAGTTTTCGGTAGATATAGCATCTACAAGAAGAAAATGTGCCACTCTCAGTTGCTAGCGCGCCTGGTCCTTAGTAAGTGAACTTACAAGAGGATGCGTGTAGGTCGATGAACCTTTTGATTCGCATAGAGTATCCTAGCAATGTAGTAGTCGATGACCATCAATAATCGATACACAAATCAATAATCAATAAGCAAAACATTTATCATCAGTGAATAGTATCAGCATCTCATGAATAACCACAGCTCAATTATATGTTTTATCAATTTTATTTCCCTAATTGTTACAATACTAAGTCATAAGGTTAATTCAAACTTTATTCAATTCACTCAAGATTAATTTATTAGTGACCATCAATAACAGCCTAATCAGTACTTGAAAAAACATGCGTTCTAAATCCTCAACATAAGCCAATAAAGAAGAATATGATAACATAAATAGCAGAGTTCAGCAAATCAGTCCATCAATCATTTGTCACCCTATATGTCAACGTCTCGATCGGGTGCCGTGTAGTAAACTTACTACACGGCACCCGATCGAAACGACTCACAGTTCGGCAGCAGACTTATCATGGTCATGTGACTTCTTCTATTACTCTACCACAACTGATTGAACTTACATACTTGTCGGAACATGGGACTTCCACCACTCATTCAACTTTTCCATTTTTTGAACGAGCCTTGAAAAAGTCAAGGATGACGAAACACGTGTCGGCTGTTTTCTTACTACTGTGGAACTAATCTACAAGCAAAATTATGAGAGTATTCTATTGAATCGGGATACCTGTTTTTTCCTGAAATACTACTAAATATTAAATGTTTCACACTATGATCCTGTGATGTGCTGTGGTTCTCTCATCTTATGCATGGACTGGGACCCTTCCGGGGCGACAGCTTTATACACCCTGTGGCTGGGTGTCTAACCATTTGAGCACTCCTTTTCTCCAAGAAGAGACTTTGCCTTCATGAACTGTGTCTTTCACTAAAAAATAGCCTTTGGAAGTGCGCACCTCTCACACACAGCCACGGTTTTCTTTGTTATTGTATGTATACATAGAATGAAAAGGCACAAAAGTACATCAGTCACATTGTCATAGTTACCTATCCACGGTATGGATCACTAACAAAGTCAGTCTTTGTCTTCAGGTCATCAATCGATCAGCAATGCATCAGGCTCTCAAGAGCATGAGCCCAATGACAGAGTATTGCATCAATTTCAGCAGAGGTCTCTCCCGATCATCTGCCTCTAGCACCTCCCCATCAGTCCTGAAGTTTTTCCCCTTTGTCACGACATTATATTAAAGTTACGCTGTCCATCCCCTAATTCCTAATTGGTAAATTAATCACCCTATATGACGCTAGCCAATTACTTTTATTTTACAAATCTATAAATTCTAAAGTTCTCAGTGTGTCGATTGGTTCACTGTATGATGTCCTCATCATTCGGCTCACCAGGTATCAAAAATGTTGCATCTTCTTCTCCAGTCAGTGTCTCTATTGTTTGAGTCCTGGGAAAGTACATCTTGTCTGCTTTACACTGAATTGGTTACATTCTCTAGTCCCTCATCTCCTGTCCGTCGATTCATTGCAGAATATTCTAGCTAAGCTAATTTTATTAACACAAGTGGTTCAGGGTCAGTTCAACACATCAGCTTTCTACATTGCATGATTATTCAGCTTCTGCATGAGGCCTGGCAAAACTAGACTACAACTTCGGCTAAGTTAACTCTACAGTATCATGCAAAACATACGTTATAAAGTTCAATATGACATATTACTACATTTTTTATTACGCATTTTCAATATTTCGCGCATTTTTTATCATTTTAGTATAACTCATGTAAGTTGGTAGCCACTCTTCGTGGGCACATTTTCAAACATGCACATTAATTTTGTACATTACTTTTCTCTACAATTTATTATTATTATTATTCAAAAAGCATAAACACTCATTAATAATTTTAATTAACATATCCGCTTCAGCACAGTCATCTGATAGTGTTTGTCTGGGTGAAAAGTCACAAGTTCAGGTCGACCGTGATGGAGTGTGGTCAGAATAGTGGAACCAGGCTAGTCCTGCTGCAAAGGTTATGTTCTAAATGTCTCATTGTCTTACACAAGAACACACTCTGATACCAGCCAAGGGTCCAGGACCTGGGGAGGCATCACATGGGGATCTGGGACTCACTGTAGCAGAGTCCAGAGGTGCTCAGGCAGGTCCAGGTGCAGGTCCTAGTAGGTACAGTTGCAGCAGGTCAGTTGGAAGGCTGCAGTGAGGCCTCTGGAGCTTCTTGTGTCCCTAGGGCTCTGCTAACTGCCCTTTGGAGTCCCTCAGGTTAGCCTAGGATGAAGGGACAGATACAGTCTTCCGTTACAG
Organism: Pleurodeles waltl; assembly: GCF_031143425.1. Taxonomy (NCBI): domain Eukaryota; kingdom Metazoa; phylum Chordata; class Amphibia; order Caudata; family Salamandridae; genus Pleurodeles; species Pleurodeles waltl. The sequence goes on along the minus strand of NC_090438.1, from coordinate 897,793,591 downwards.
AGAGAATTGTAGGCCTCAGGCAGTAGGCCAGTCCTCTGTGGAATAAGGCAAACCTTTAAGGTGGGGGGAACTTCTAAGCTGCCAATACATCTGGAAAGTTATTTTGTTCCCCTGTCAAGGCTCCAAAAAGTCTAGGATTACAAAAGCCCAGTGTTAGATTTCTTTGTACATGCTGGAGGCAGCCCCCATTGAAGTGCAAGTGGGGCGGGAGACAGCTCCAATCAAGCCATCTGGTCGGGATTGCCCATTCTGCCTACTCCTAAACACTATTGTCTCACTGTCTGGGAGGAATACACAAAGCCTCATAGCAGGGTCATGTGACCCAAGACACTGACGGCAGGAAATGTAAACTTTCCTAAAGTGTCATTTTCAGAATTCTGACTTAAAATCCAACTTTACTATTAAAGAGGTTGTTAAACTCCAATTCATTTGAAATCAAACATGAAAATTCGACCTATTCCCAACCAAAAGTTAGCACTTATTAAATGTAATAAGGTAACCCAATGTTATCCAATGAGAGAGGTAGGCCTTGTAGTGGTGAAAAACAAATGTAGGAGTTTTTCATTACTAGGATATGTAAAACGTAAAGATACATGTCCCGCTTTTTAAATACAGGGCAAACTACCCTGTGAGCTATTTAGGCCCTAACTTAGTGGTGATGTATAGGTATTAGAAAGGAAGGTATAGGCCTAGTACAAGGTTCATTTTGCCAGGATGAATTGGCAGTTTAAAACTGCACCGCAGGATGCAATTGCAGGCTGGACACATGTTTTAACATGCTACTTTAGTGGGTGACACATTAAGTGCTGCTGGGCCACTAATAGCATTTCGTTTACAGGCAATGCGTATATGTAGTACCACTTTACTTGGTAATTATCAGTAAATTAAATGTGACAATTGGTTGTGAACCAATTTTATCATGTTTAAAGGAAAAAGCACAAGCACTTTATCACTAGTTGGCATTGGTAAAGTGCACAGAGTTCTAAAAGCCAACACAAATGGCTCAGCGAAGGAAGGGAGCTAAGGCAAAACATTTGTGGTGACCCTGCAAAAAAGGGCCAAGTCCAACACAAATCAAGTTGACTTGGTACCAGCTTCTGTGATGAATTCTTCTTTGATTTTTATGGAAGAGCAACCAAACTTGCATTAGTAATGGTTTAGTGGGTCAATGTCCATATAATGTTTTTAGGTACTCATTGAATGCAAATTAGCTCTTCCTGTGAATATCTCAACTATACATAAATTTTGAAAGTGTTTAACAATATTTTTCTCATATGTTGGAGGTATTTTTTCCACCATTCATTAATGTAGACGTGGGCCATGTATATTATACGTGCATGCGCAGCCTGATGAAATATGATGCAAAGAGTTTTGAAAATGAAAAAAGTCGTCTATGAAGCGATTTATGTTAAAGTTGTATTTGCAAATGACTGACTTTTTTTAAACTGTGATATTCTTGATAAATATTCTCTAACCTTCATATTTGTAAACACGTATGCATATCTGGGTGCTATTAAACTCTATATATTAAGTCCCATATTCGTACTCTGTTTGCGCCGGATTTGCGTCATTTGTTTTATGCAAATTCAGCGCAAAACTAACACAATATTTATACTTTGACGCTATACCCCACTAACGTCAAAATATCTCAGTGTGCATCATTTTCTGGATGCGTGAAACCGCCTCGCGTTAATGACATGCAAGGTAGGCGTTCCTGTCCAAAAATGACTTAAACACCCATGTGCCATATTTATCCTCCAGCGTCAAAATGACGCACAGAAGGAGGCGGGGCTTAAAACATGGTGCCCAGCTGGATTTGCACTGTTTTTTAATGCCTGGGTCAGGGCAGGCATTAAGGGACCTGTAGGCTCATTTCCATGGTGGAAGACCATGGAAGCAGTCCACAGGTGCCCTTCCCTGCACCCAGGGACACCCCCTGCCACCCTAGCCCACCCCTGGAGGACACCCCTGGATGGGGGACCCATCATGGTGAGTGCAGGTAAGTGCAGGTAAGTATATATATATATTTTTTTTAAGTGGAATTGGGGGCCTATCTTGGGCCCCCCTACATGCTACTGTGCCCAATGGCCATGCCCATGGGACAGAAGTCCCCTGGGCATGGCCATTGGGCAGGGGGGCATGATTCCTGTCTTTGCTAAGACAGGAGTCATTTCCATGGGGTTTGTGCATCAAAAAATGGCGCAGGTCAGGTTAGAGCCAATATTTTTTACTCTAACCTGACTTGCACCATTCTTTGACGCACAACCCCCAGTGTTCCCTTCTCCTCCGCTGCCCGCTTAGAGTAATTTATTTTGACGCTAACCAGGCTGCAGCGCCGGCTAACGTCATTCCATAAATAAGGCGCCCGGCTGGCGTGTTGGAATAGCGTTAGCCGGCGGTAAACTTTTTGACACAAATCTGCCCTGGCGCTGATTTGTGTCAAAAAGTATAAATTTGGGCCTAAGTGTTTACCCAAAAACAGATTTAAAAATCCCAATGGAAAGTATAACGTCACTTCAATTGTAGTAGTATTATTTCACTGTTTGCCACTAAAAGTTGTATATATCTATATATATCAAAACAATACCCTTTCAGGCTTAAATTGTTGCATATATTATGCAAAAAAGAAGCAGAGAACTCTAGGTAGCTCCCAAGTATAAGTGGAGAGCAGCTCCTGTATAGAGCACCCTGCAATACCAGCGACACTCTGAATCTGCTCACCTCAAATGTCTGTTTTTCTAAAATGCATCCAAGCCAACCTTGTATTTTACCAATCTAAAGCTGTAATACTTTGCCTGGAGTGGTAAAAGGCTGCTGTCATTTTACAGCTCGGCATGGATAGTACTGTGCTAAGCCTATACTTAAAGACTTTGCTGTAGAAATGGCAAAAGCCTTTGTCCCTTTCTAGCTCTGCATGGTTGGCACTGTGCTAATCTTATACTTAAAAACTTTGCCAGAAAAACAGACATTTGAGTTGAGCAGCTTCAGAGTGTCAATGTTATTGTAGGGTGATATATGCAGGAGCTGCTCTCCACCTAAACCTGGGAACAGAGTTCTCTGCTCCTTTTTTGCACACACACACACACACATATACGCATACATACATACATATATATCTGGAGACCAGGGACTCAAAGATGCGGCGGTCGGGGTTGGGCAGAAGCCCAAATATGAAACAGCAACCAATCGCCAGTGAAAGGATCACTTGGACTCTCCTGGAACATAAAAGCACGATGTTTATTAGGACAAGTTGGTCCATATATAGTTAAGGAAAAACTGTGGGTTATGGTTCAGCCCTAAGTTATAGCTGCAGCTTTGCAGATTTGTTTTTATTTCCACAGTTTTGCAAAGTTTGAATCTGTAAAGTTTGAAAAACACAAGCAGCAAGATTGGTCTGACGCAGCAGTTTCAAGGAGCCCCTTACCTCCCTTTCCCTGATGCCAGAAATTCCAGAGAAGTGGGCTCCTGTACCATGTTCAGTGGTGCTACTGAGTTTCTACGTGGTCACTTATGCATGATAGCCCTGAATGGAAACAGGGAAAACGGTTCCCTGCAGCCGGCAGCCCCGCTGGATGCCAGGCAGCAGGGAATAAGCCATGATGGATTCACAATTCCTGGTTAGCAACAGCACCATAGTGCCACTAAATTTATGCCTAATGCATTTCAGATACGCGTTGTAACCAAAATGCACTTACCTTTTCAGATCACTGGTACCTCTATGCCTAGCAAACACTGGAACAGGTTGTGCCATGCACCCATGGCCTGTTCACATTACCCTGCACCCAGTGCCCATTGGGCCATGACCTTTAGCTAGCCTATCACCGCTGGTGATAAGCGTATTTTGCCCCCAAGACCTGTGCCAAGGACTCTTCATAAATTGAACACTAATAAGCGTGCTTAGACTCTATTTGCAAAATGTAATAGGCAATTGTGCCATAGTGTGGTTGTTTGGTATATTTCATGTTGGAATGTTTCAACTATCCAACAGATCAGATAAAAAAGTCACAAGTTAATATAGTATGAATAAGGTTAGTGCCTAAGTAACATTATAATGAAGCACGAAAGAAACCCAAAATCGAAAATGTTTATCAAACGAAGAGCAAGGTAAACCATACTATAATCACACAAAGCAACCAATTTCGAAGAATAAATAGAACCTTTCTACATAGCTAAAATGTTAATATTTCAAAAAATAAATAAATCCTCTGCCCATAAGAAGAGGTGGGTAAATCCCCTTTAAAAAATAAAAAAATCTACAGTAAGTGGATGTAAAACTGTGGACAGTTCTTCCCCTTTCTGCTGGTCTTGCATGCATGTGACGTAAATTAAACAAGCATTTGCAATGTAATGGGTCTCGTGTTTGCTTGAAGTAGAGCTATTAGCATTGTAAGGCCCATATTAGGGGACCTGTGGTCCCATTTCCATGGTTAAACCCAATGGAATGGGTCCACAGCTGCCCTCCTCAATCCCCAGAAACACCCCCACCCACACCAGAGGGACACTGGAAGATGGGGGATCCCATCCCAGGTAAGTAAGGTAAGTAGAGGTAAGAATTTTTTTTTAAAACAAATTGACATCAGAGCCCAACTTGGGTCCCCCTGCATGGCCCAGGATACAATGGCCATGCATAGGGGACACCGGAGAGGCAAAAGGAAAAAGACGTTTGTTTGCAAGTCAAAGTTATCCGCAAAAGTGCAATTATCCATGTAACAGGGTCCTTGGGGAAGGCGGTAACAGAACCGCCCGAGGAGGGACAAACGTAAAGCGGTTACCAACAAAAACAAAGGATTTTTGAAAGGCAAGCCTATGAACAAGTGATAGTGATAGGCATGCAGTGGGCTTGGTTAAAAGCCCAGATACATACCAACACCTCGGAAAAGCAGCGGTTGCGTGCTGCTATGCTCAACCTAAAAAGGCGAAATGCAGGCAGAAAACCCTGCAGCACAACACAGGCTCCTTCCGTGCAGTGAGGAGCATGTGACAGTAGGAGTTCTTGTCACGGACAGACAATTTAATTGCATAAATAGATATTGCGATAAGTTACTCACACTGCCCATCCCCCAATAGTGCACGGAAGCAAAGCAGGGGGGAGGGGTTCCTGGGGCCTAACTTCCAGGAGGACCATGAAGGCAGACACTGCACACAGACTTCTCTGCTGGGGAAGTTGCTTTCAATAACACTATTAGGGGACCAGGCACCTTAATGAATTATCATTAAATGAAGTACATTACCAGGTTTCCCACAGTGCTCCTAAAAGCAAATGTGCTGAGCTTTCTGTATTTTGTTTTTTTGCACCTGTGCAGCAGCGAAGCAACCGGATTCCACGCTGCAGGCCAAGAAATTGAAAATATCTCATGCTTTTAAATTCACCCTAATATTTTGGCCGCACCTACCTATACGTTACCCTTTAAAAGGAGGTATAGCCCTCATGCGACTCAGTGTCGATCTCTCTCCAGTGCATATGGGCGCACCCCATGTTCTAGTGAATGGGGACATGTGTGGTAATGTGGTTAGTTAGAGTCCAGGCCTCATCCTTATTGCAGGACCGCCTTTGTTCTGGACATAGGGATCTGAGTGAATGGTGATCATCTTGGTGATTTACGGGCTGCAGCTATTAATGCACCCTTCCCTCAGTGGAGCTTTAGAGGGGGTGTATGTTCTGCTATTAGCTTCACTCAGTGTCCAGAGGAAACAAAGATATCACTAGACCTGAGCCCAGCCTCTTCAGTTAATTGCATTTTCCTGTCCCACTTAGGTTTGAATGGCACAGCTGTGTTAACACTGAAGTAAGGCCTTCTCTCACTGCATCCTTTTTATCACTCCCTCTTTCCCACTCTATATGTACTTTGATTGGGTGGCTGGGATCTGGCAGTGGTAATGACAGCTCCAAGCATGTAATCCGTGTGTAAATATATGAAGGGGAGTGGTGTATATAGACACAGGGCTCCTGGTAAGTACAGCTGAAGCATCTTGGTGATCATGAGGAGTCCATAGTGTAAAATACACCGGGGCAAATTTAAGAAAAGTGGAGCTGCACACAGTGCAGCCCCACTTTTCTTGCACCCCTTCCCGCCCCCCTACCACCACCATGTGTGTGCTATATTTAAATTACGGCCCACCATGGTGCAGGGTAGGGGGCAATAGTATAATTTTTATGACACTATTGTATTCAGCAGGAGTAGCGCAAAAATGTTGGCGCTACTCCTGCAGAGTATATAGGGGTCTATTGTAAACAATGGTGTGCCCCCTTTTAACGCCTGTTCTGAGCAGGCGTTAAAAGTGCTGAAACAAATGATGCAAGGACATTTGTTAGATTTCTTTGTGCCATTTTTTCAGCCCACCTAATGGGGGAATGCCCCCTTTGCATACATTCTGCCTGGCGCAGGCATAATGTAGCACACAGGGTTACAAAATGGCACAATGCAAGCATTGCACCACTGTAAATATGGCACAGGTATTTTGGCCTTGTTGGGCCACATTACCGTCAGAAAAGATTACGCTAATGTGTTGCAAGGAGGCACTAGGGGCTCTTAAATATGCCCCACAGTATATAAAGAGAGTTTTAACATGACATATAGCATGAAATGGAGAGGAAATGGACTGGAAAGATCATTCACATACATGGGATAAGAGAACATTCTATGTTTAATCATTGGAACTTAAAACCCTATCACTAGCAACCTCATCCAGCAAACATGTTCCCCTATGCTGCTAAACCTGTCCTTACACTACTCTGCAAAAAGTATGCTGATGAGCAGTGAGGCTCACTTAGCACTTCTACTTCCCCTCAAACTGCATACGCGGCACCCAGCATTTTCTTTGTAGGTCTAACTGAACCCAGCACCCTTTCAACCAAGCACAAAGAACCTCAATGAAAGTAGAAGTATTCCAGTGTCCTCCCAGAACTATGAAGTTTTAAATGTTGCATGCGGTCTAGCTAAGATTCCGACAAGTGCTTGGACGTATAAGGGGTAGGGAAAGAACAATATTAATAACCACACACCACTATCTGTAAAGTGGTGTGGCAGCAAGCACAGGCTGCTTTTATAGAGGGACTTTAAAGTCAATCTGCAGTTCTTTCAAGGGAGCATCCGAGGTGGTTTGAAAAATTTGCAAATTAAGCTGCCTGTGCAATTGAAAGCTGGGGTTGAGGAATACTGAGGCTGCCTACTCTTCATTCCACCTCATGACTCTCTGCTACACCGCCTTATGTTTCTTGTCTCTTGATCTCCCTCTTGCAGGTTTGTTTTCATCGCAGTTTTTTCCTCATTGTCTCTGTTTTCCAAACCTTTTCTTCCTCCATCTTTCTCTCATCCCCTGTATCAACATTTGATGATAAAAAATAAGCTAATCTTCCCAAATATTCCCAAATATGGTGCCCACTACCTGCAATCATCAGCACAATTTGAGCACCGCCTTTCTCTGTTGAAGTTCAGACTATGAGAAGGATCTACTTCATCAACCTGCCTCTCCTCTTTTGAGTCACAAAACTTCTCCTGTTGTGCAGATCATTTACAGAACTCGAAAATGGTATTCTGTCAAGTGTTAAGCATCCAACTTTTCCAACACCCACGGTCTATCCAGGACCTAGGATCTACTTTACAAACAACATCATAAGCTTTCCCTGTCCGACTTACTGCTCCATCATGCCAACAGGCACATGGTTGTTAAAGAATGGAAGGAGTATTGGAAATTGCTGGCTCAAAAGTATGACATTGGAAGGCTGGGACGGAATTGATAGGACACTTCAAGTCATTGCTTGTGTGCACCCCTTCGTTACATGTACTGAGATGGGCAAGAGTCATGTTTAAAAGGTAGACATAGTAAGGGATCTGCTTTTGAGTGATAGTACTCAATTTTATAATTTGAAGCACATGAAGATTACGTAAATTATGCAGAATCACATAATTTATTTTTAGTTAAGCTCTGAAGCTAAAAATAAAATAACCACCAGTACAATCCTATGTTTGCATCTCGTACACAGGCCACTCTTACTATTCTGATAACAGTATTAAAAGTACTCTTCTATGAGAAGATGATATGATCTACATGGTGTTGTGTCCTCTCCAAGGCTTCATTATGTATCCCAAGCTTGGTTTGTGTTATATTAGTACCAATAGCTACATAATTATGAAATATAAAAAAAAAGTCACCAGTATAATTTATGTGATAAAGTACCTCTTATCCTCTTATCATGCATTACGTGTATGCTGAAAGTCACCAAGGAGTACATGACCGTACACACTAACATGTTTGAAGGCCCTGTTCCTTCAGTGAGAGCACAGGATTCTGAAGTGACAGAAGGTCCCTTTGAAAATGGTAAGTGGTATTTTATAATTCATTAAACATCGATAGATCACTAACACCCCCTGCTTTCTCCTATTTAATCCTCGTTTTCTTCCTTCTTCTATTCAAGGATATCTTCATTTTGATTTGCTCAAAATTAAATATGAAACTATTAAGAAATGGTGCAAACTTATATTCCTTTTATTCTCTCAATAATTCCTTGCAATTTAAATGAAGTAAAGTATTCAATCTTTCTTTCTCTCCCTGTTATCTTATATTCTCATAGCATTTCAGAGGGAGTTTGAAGTCATCTGTGTATATATATATATATATATATGCATATATATATATATATATATATATATATATATATAGGCATCTACTCTCAAAGGGTAGCCTTGTAGGTTGACTACTGCACACCCAAGGTATGAAAACAAACAGTCCCTTGTGTTAACAATCAGAAGTACTGTAGCAGGAACACCCAACAAGGGACTGCTTTAGCCACAATAGTCCACTTTGCTGCCTAAAGGTGAAAATAACGAAAGGCTGTGCTGGGAAGGGCATTAACAATTGCAAGACTAGCTTTTCAATCAAAATATTGCAAGTTCCCCAATTTCAGTCAACAAATTAGAAAGTACATTGATTTATGTTCCCTAGCATTAAAGTATACGAACAGACAAATGTTAATGGGACTCAGTGGGTTTAATAAACAACATCAATAGGTTATAATTCATGTAACAATATAACATCGCAGTTTAGACAATGGGTCCTTAGTTTATTTGCTCCTTGTCTTGGGTTCTAAACAATAAAGAATACTCTAACCTGTTACTTAATAAAAGCTTTTTTCAACAGTCTAAGGCAAAGTTCTCATAATCTTCCATTTTTGACGCCCTAGATTTCTATATTTGATTTCAACAAGCAAGGCAATTGATTCTCCAAGAAACCCTTTACCATCGAGCCTGCAGAAAAACTCCTTTTTGCTAGAACTCTGGTAGTCTCAGAATGTGGTTAATGCCTCTTTAGTGTCTGGTGGAGTCCCCAAACCTAGGAAACAGGCATATGTATGCAATTACTGAAATAAACACTTCGGGACCAAGAGGAAATTACAAATTATCGTCATATCACCCGATTACCTTATATGGGAAAACTGCTTTAAAAGAAGTTTTTTTTACCAACTGTCAACATTTGTGGAAGACAGTCATCTTTAACATCCCTCCTGGATGAGTTTCCATACAGGCCATAGTACGGAATTTATGCGCTCTCAGGGGCATATTTATACTCTGTTTGCGCCGGAATTGCGTCGTTTTTTTTTACGCAATTCCGACGCAAAACTAACTCCATATTTATACTTTGGCGTTAGACGCGTCTAGCGCCAAAGTCCATGGAGTTTGCGTAATTTTTTAGCGTGGACACCTACTTTGCGTTAATGATATGCAAGGTAGGCGTTCCCGTCTAAAAAATTGACTCCGAGGCATGTGGGCTGTATTTACACTCCCGGGCAAAATTCACATCCCGGGAGTGGGCGGGTCAAAAAAAATGACATACGGCCGCTTTTGCGCCGTTTTTTTGCGCCTGGACAAGGCAGGCGTTAAGGGACCTGTGGGCTCGGAAGGAGCCCAGAGGTGCCCTCCCATGCCCCCAGGGACACCCCCTGCCACCCTTGCCCACCCCAGGAGGACACCCAAGGCTGGAGGGACCCATCCCAGGGACATTAAGGTAAGTTCCGGTAAGTATTGTTTTTTTATTTTTTTGTGGCATAGGGGGGCCTGATTTGTGCCCCCCCTACATGCCACTATGCCCAATGACCATGCCCAGGGGACAGAAGTCCCCTGGGCATGGCCATTGGGCAAGGGGACATGACTCCTGTCTTTGCTAAGACAGGAGTCATTTCTATGGGGGTTGGGAGTCGAAAAAAATGGCGCAAATCGGGTTGAGGCGAAAAATTTGCCTCAGCCTGACTTGCCCCATTTTTTGGCGCCCAAGCTCCATATCCCCCTACGCCGGCGCTGCCTGGTGTACGTCGTTTTTTTCCACGCACACCAGGCAGCGCCGGCGGCTAACGCCGGCTAACGTCATTGATTAAATACGGCGTCCGCATGCGCTTCAGAATGGCGTTAGCCGGCGCTAATTTTTTTGACGCAAAACTGCGAAATATGGCCCTCAGTTTTAGGTGAGCTGTGATGTTGTTTAGACAACAATGCTCCAGCAACCTTCATTTTTTATCGTTTGTTAGCAGCCTTTGCCACCTCCCACCATCAAATCAAACAGTCCCGTGCCCAATCGGGTTTCTTGTGCTAGAAACCTCAACATCAAATTTGACAGTGCTCTATCGTCAAATCTTTACCGTATCTAGGTCGTGTTATTTTCAGCTTTAGTGTCCAAAGTTTGTTTAAATATCTGTTCACTACATTGCAAAACACTCAAATACCGAATGCCTTCATATCCTAACAACTGGATTATTGTAATTTCTAAATATTTGGAATGCCATCTCTATCACATTCAGAGATTACAATTAGTCCAGACATATTCTGTCAGAATGCAATTTGGGCGTAAAGAACAAGATCATGGTATTGCTTCCCTGCCAAAACCTCCTTAGCTTGATGTGCAGGAGAACATTTTGAGAAAATCAATGTGTCCGGTCCATGAGGCACTCTATACTCACCGTATCTCATTCTTTCATTCTAGATTCCAATGGCACAATCCTTGTCACTCGTTAATGTCTGCCAAACACAACTTATTACTAGTTCCGAGGGTTTGCAGTTGGTAGCAGAGTTTCTTCACAGGCAGCCCCCAGACACTGGAACTCCATCCCTCTCTCAATAAGTTCTAAACAAAATCTCAACACATTTTGAAAAATCTGTACATCTTTACCTTGTGCAAATCATCTCATTTGAGTCAGAAATTTGCCTCTGGGACTGTTCTTTCTCGAGAATTGTACATTGTACACATGGTCTTTATAGCGCCAAAAAATCCTCAAATTCTTAAAATAAAACACAATGCAATATAATGAAATTATAGGTCTCAATATCTGAGGAAGATTGTGCAAATGGATCAAGTTAATCATAAAATGGGCAATATGTTCAAAGAATTAAGGGGCATATTTATACTCCGTTTGCGCCGAAATTGCGTCGTTTTTTTTGACGCAATTTCGACGCAAAACTAACGCAAACTAACGCCATATTTATACTATGGCGTTAGAGGCGAATAGCGCCAAAGTTCCCGGAATGTGCGTCATTTTTTAGCGTGAACCCCTTCCTTGCGTTAATGATATGCAAGGGAGGCGTTCCCGTCTAAAAAATGACTCCCAGGCCTTTACGTGGTATTTATACTCCCGGGCAAAAGAGACGCCCGGGAGTGGGCGTTGCTAAAAACGGCGCATTTGCGCCGCTTTTTAACGCCTGGGTCAGGCATGGTGTTAAGGGACAAGTGGGCTCAAAATGAGCCCAGAGTGCCCTCCCCTGCCCCCAGGGACCCCCCCTGCCACCCTTGCCCACCCCAGGAGGACACCCAAGGCTGGAGGGACCCACCCCAGGTAAGTTCAGGTAAGTATTTTTTTTTTTTATTTTAATAATTTTTTGTGGCATAGGGGGGCCTGATTTGTGCCCCCCTACATGCCACTATGCCCAATGACCATGCCCAGGGGACAGAAGTCCCCTGGGCATGGCCATTGGGCAAGGGGGCATGACTCCTATCTTTACAATGATAGGAGTCATGTTGATGGGGGATGGGCGTCGTTAAAAAATGGCGCAAGTCGGGTTAAGACGATTTTTTCGACGTAACCTGACTTGCCCCATTTTAAGACGCCCATGCGCCATTTTCCCCCTACGCCGGCGCTGCCTGGTGTACGTGGTTTTTCTCGCGCACACCAGGCAGCGCCGGTCTGCTTGCGCCGGCTAACGCCATTCAATAAATACGGCGCCCGCATGGCGCTGCAGAATGGCGTTAGCCGGCGCAAAACTTTTTGACGCTAAACTGCGTTAGCGCAGTTTAGCGTCAAAAAGTATAAATATGGGCCTAAGAGTTAATATAGTAGCTTGGAAGACCAAAGAAAACCAAAAGGTGAAGTATTCCAATTAGCTACATTGTTAAACTGGATACTTGTGACATATCAAAGTATATTGTCATACACCAAATACAAATATATATTTATAAGTGTAGATGACTAGCACATCCATCAAGCACCCAGTGAAAAGATGCAAGGGTATAGTAAAATACATTCAATATTGTAATGTTTATGGTAGCATACACAACAGAGTATGCTTTAAAGCTGGCACTGACATTTGAATTGCAGTAATAGTTTTCCTTACTTTAGTCAATTTAGTACAAATAGACATCAAGCATGGAAAGTGCAATGCAATACCATGTTTCACTTCACCTATTAGTATACGCTAAAAACATGGTGCCTGTGTGATACCTTTTCCTACAGACATATCTTACGGGAGCCCACTTATGTACATTACTATTTGTTTGCAGCACAATTCCGTTTAAAAATGAAATTGCCGAGAGTGACACTGTTGTTACACAAAATATGTCTCGAGGAAGATACGGTGTGTGATCAACAGCTGTGTGCTGCACACAAATGGCCAAAAGGATTTCTAGAGCAGTGAATCTTTCTAGTGATAGGGCCTAGCTGGTGCACTCACTTCTTGGGAGTCTGGTTCATATTAGAACTCAGGTTAAAAAAGCTGTAAAAGTCAACATGAAAGGATAGGTAGGAGTGAAGACAGGTATGTTAAGCCTTGATTCTGTGTCAGGACCAGAGGCTTGGATTACGCACCATCTTTCTTCCCTTTATTCCACATCAGCCTCATTAACAAACTACCTTTTCCAAGAACCAGCGGGAAAGAGCAAGAGCAAAAATTATAACCAATCAGTAAACAGTCCTCCTCACGCTGTTTACGCCCACTCTTTCTTTATTCAAGGTTCCAGCAGCCAGTTAAGTGCCTTCTTTGTTTCTCCTAACTGTATTTGGTATATTTGGTATTTTTGCCTAGTTAAGCATGTTGGGGGTATTGTAAAAGATCGTGTTTCGCATTTCTGTATGCTATTTGTTGTGCTTGTGATAGCTTTGTGCAATTTTGCCTTTCTTTGCAGCTTGCCACAGGAGCGTATCTCAGAGCTCCTCAGACAGCACTAATCGCTCTCTTTCTTTCTTGGGCTGCATGGCAGTGGTTTTCCCTGCAAGCCAGCATAATTTGCTTGGGTGTGTCTCTGCGGGCATTGCACTTCCTCAACAGTCAGAGAGGAGCCTGCCAGCACACTTTGGAGACTTGGCCTGGGAAAGCATAACCTCCAGCCTGGAAGCTTCTACCCCCTAGCGTAGGAGGTCTGTAAACTTAGTTTTGACCCTTTTTGTTCTTTGTGCAGTGACTGCCATGTCTGCACAGGGGGTGGGGTGGGGGGGGGGGCGGGGGTAAGTAAAATTTACCCCTCAGGTCCCATGCAGGTCAGTTCTGCTGGTGCTAGCAGTAGCCTTGGAGGCATACTTAAGTATGATTACATCTTTTTTCCTGTCAACTGCACTGTTTTATGGCCGATCTTCTGGGCTCTCCATATACATACATATAGCTACTGTTATAGGCATTGGCTATATCTCAGTGCCACAGGGACAGGCCCAGACAGTACCCTTTAGACTTTCAGGGTGATTAGTCCCATTGACTTGAGTCTCTGACTCCTCTCATAGGTAGATCCCCTAGTGCAATTTTTGAAGAGGAGGCTACTTCCTTTTCGCCTTTGGATGGAGAGTTTGGTGAGATGGTTGATGCCTCGATTCAGCACATGGTATCCCTGGCACTCCAGTCCCTGGAAGAGGAGATTGATGGGTTGACCCGGGCCCATCAACAAGGCCCCAACTTGGTTTCTGGGCATGCAGGCCCCCAGTACAGGCCAACAAGCGCCCAATGGATCAGGGCATTGATGAGTGCACTTTTGAGCACCTAAGTGTTGGACCCTGATGATCTGGTCCACCCTCGTTCTTCCATGTGGCCTCCAAGCGCTAAGGCAGCAGCTTACACAGGTGGGCACCTTCAGAAACCCATGGAAAAGGAGGCTCAGGTCCTTCTGCGGGCAGAGTATCCTCATCTGACGTTGGAGGGCAAAGTTACCTTTACACTAGACATCAATCTATTTTCTAGCAAAATATATGAGAGACCTGAAAAAGGTCACTGACTGCTCTTGGTGGCCATGCCAAGACAAATTGTTGGATGTGGTTGGGCCCCTTACCAAGATACTTGACATGGCAGAGGAGGCCAAGCATTCTGATGCCTTTTTATCCTCAGAAATGCTCTCAGGCTGGGCCCACTGGGCCGTTATCCTTCTTGGCCATGCCAACTGTACTCTTTAAGAGGAGAGGAAGCACTCCCTTCTCATTAAGGTAGACCCAAAGCTGGGGGCTCTGACCGCATCTAAGGTGGGTCCCAGTGCACAATGGGGATTGTTTGGGGACCACTTTATTACAGAACTGGGCAAGGTTGTTAAAACATTCAACTCACTGGACAAGGCACAAGCTTTGAATAATAAGATTTGTCTTCTGAGGTTTTCATTGGGGCCGGGCTTGGTAGGGGGTGTTCATCCAGCTATTTCATCACCAATGCCTCCCAAAAAGGCCAATGCTCCAGTCAAGCTCAGTGGTAGGACTCTGCAAGATTCAGCAACTTCTACCTCTCTCGTCATTTCAACTACGTCCATGGAGGCAGAGGAGGTGGTTGAGGCCGCAATCAAGGATCTGCCCAAGGTAAGAACACTCCTTTCCTTCCAGCTAAAAGTGGGATGGTGTCTGACGCTATTCAAAGATAATTGGTGTGCTGTGACTTCTGACGCCTAGGTTCTCCAGATGGCCCAGGGTTTTCACTTGGAATTCATGGCTACCCAGGTAAAGGAGGTCAGACCTCAAGCACTGGTTGTTTTCCCAGCGCAAGCTGGCTTGATCAACAAGGAGATCTCAGAGTTCCTGTGAAATGGAGCTATTGCTCCTTCCATTCTGCACCCAAATGGGCTTGTCAGCAGCATTTTCCTAGTGGAGAAGAGAGATGGGGGTCAAAGTCCAGTAATCAACCTCAGGGACTTCAATGAGTGGCAGCTGTATTGCACTTCAAGATGGAGGGGATCCATCTCCTCCACGATCTCTTGTAGCCAGGGGACTGGTAGGTTCGGTTGGACCTCAAGGATGTGTATCTCACAGTTCCAGCTTTTTTGCCGTTCTGTTGGGGCCTGCAAATTTATAAATTTCAGACACTACGTTTTGGTCTGTCATCCTCCCCCTTGGTGTTTCACCAAAGATCTCAGGCCAATGGTAAAGTTTCTCTGCAGAAGGGGTAATCGCTTATTCATCTATCGTGATGATATCTTGCTGATGGACCAATGTCCTCAGTCTCCTTCAACAGTAGGCTTGTTGGAAAGATTGGGGCTCATCATCAACTAACAGAAATCCTTGCTTGTCAGGGCTCAGTGAATGACTTTCCTGGGTTTCGTGCTCGACTCGAAGGAGTCCATCCTCATCTTGCTCTCCAAGAAGAAGATGAAAATTCACCATGAACTATGGAAGATGGTGGCTTGTTAATACACATCTCTCCGGCAGCTTGCCAGGTTGTTGGGTCTGCTGGCATTGTACATCCAGGCCATTTTCCCACTCTGCAGTGGCTGAAAGTGCAACACCTGTGCAAAAGACTGCCTTATTTGGCAGTAATTCCTCTAACGTATGAGGTCAAGGACATGGTGGTTGACTCATATGGTGGCCTAGAATGGGAAGGGTGTCTTCAGGTCCAGTTTGGACATAGTTATTAAGTCAGATGCCATTCGGTCCAGTTAAGGGGCTATTTGTGGAGGTGGAGGAGGAAAGTGGTCCTCAGAGGAGCAGCCTCTACATATAAACTGCTTGGTACTCCTGGCAGGCTCCTTCGCAGTCAAGTGCTCAACGATGGATTAGGTCTATTGCTCTCTGCAGTGAGGTGCATCAGTCGCCTGGGAGGTCCACACTCCAAGCTTTCTGGAGGATCTGGCAAAGAGTGTTTTGCACTACTGCCTCGATAGGGACATTTTGGTGATGGTGGAGTATCCTCTTGGAACATCTAGTGAAGTAACCAATTGACACTCCCGACATCTCCAGGATCTCAGTGCATCGCAGCTACATCCGGGAGTGTTTCAGGCAATCCAAATGCTCTGGGGACCATTCTCCATGGACATGTTTGCTTCTAGCCTTGATTTTCATCTCTCAAGCTTCTTCAGTTGGAGGCCAGACCCACAAGGAGTAGCAACAGATGCATTCTTGTAAGATTGGAGCCTGTAGGAGGGATATTCATTTCTTCCATTTGTAATGCTGATCAGGGCAGCCACCAAAAAGGCCAGGCAGAAGGGTAGTCTAGTGGTGAATACCCCACTCTGGTGGTCTCAAGGTTGGTTTCCATTGATGCTGGAACTCTCTTGGGATTCTCCAATACATCTACCCCTGAGGCAGGATATTCTTCCAGATTTCCAGGGGAATCCCCACCACATGGTCCTGGATGGACAGTTGTTCCTCATGGCGTGGAGGATTTCAGGGCTCAGTGGAATGTCAGATGACTCTCGGAGATGGCTCAAAGTCTCTTGTCCAAAGCTCTGGACAAATAAAAGGTACAAGTCTGCATGGGGATGATGGGAGCATTGGTGTTTGCATAGGGGTGAGGATCCTGTGGAATCTGGCATTGTTCAAATCTTGAACTTCTCATCTTCCCTCTTGGAGGAAGGGATTGCTTATAAGTCACTAAGGCCCATATTTATACTTTTTTAGCGGCGCATTTGTGCCACTTTTTGTCGCAAAAATGGCGCAAACTTACAAAATACAATTGTATTTTGTAAGTTTGCGCTGTTTTGGTGTTAAAAAGCGGCGCAAATGCGGTGCTAAAAAGGTATATATATGGCCCTAAATGCTTTTAGTTCAGCCATTTCTGCAGGTGACCTCCTAGTTGAGGGGCTTCATGTACGGGCACATCCCATGGTTATTAGGATGATGAGAGGTGTCAGGCTTTGGGTCCCTCCTAGACCCAAATATTCAGTTCTATGGGATGTTAACAAGGTTCTTAACCCTTTTCTTTCCTGGCTCCAAAATAGGTACCGGTACATGAAACACTTATCAGGTATGTTGGCAATGTTATTATGTTTGGTTTCTTGCAAACGGGTCTCTGATGTGAGAGCCCTGAATATCCTGGTAGGATTTTCACCCCGGAGATAGTTACTTTTCATATTTCCAGATTGACAAAATTTTATTTGAGGGTGGTTTCTTATCCTTGGTTTGCACAATAGCCAAAGCTATGTGTTGTTCATTGTCTCAAAGCATACAAGGCTTCGACAGAAGAGGTTCAACCAGCTGGGGATCGCCAATTGTTGATTGCCTTCGGTAAGCCCTTTAAGGAGGTCTCGTCTACCACTGTAGCTCGATGGATGAGAGACATCCTGCAGGAGGCAGGAGTTGACATTTCAATTTTTGGAGCACATTTGGTGCAGGGTGTTGTGGCATGGTAAGCATTTTCCCTGGGTGCTCATCTAGAGGATATCTTGACCGCAGCTGACTGATCATCACATTCGACCTTTCAGGCTTTCTACTTTAAACAAGTGACTCATATGGCTACGTTGGTAGTAGAAAACATCTGAACATGCATAATCTCAGACCCTGGTCCTTACACAGAATGTAAATTTTCCTAGCTATTGTGAAGGAAAGTCTCAATTCTATTTAGGACACAGAGGCGAGGATTATTCCCACCCATATCAGGTTATTCTGTACCCACCCAGTTGAGGGGGTCAAAATTCAAAGGATGTCAGGAATGCTCTTTAAAAACTAAGGCCCTCATTACGACTTTGGTGGTCTTTTTGCTAGACTGCCGAAGCAGTTGCCGCCAACAGACTGACAGTATTGGTGGTCTGAAGACCGCCATATTTGGAGTTGCTTTGGATTTCTGCCTGTTTTCAGGCATAAATCTGACTCCATCAGCCTGGCTGATGGAGGAAGAGAGGCAGTTCTACTGCCGGCACTGCCATGCCAACAGGACTACGTCCGCCGTATTATGATGTGTAATACGGCGCAACAATGTCCTGTATGGCAGTGCGTTGCTGGCAGTGGCAAACGCTAGGACCCATCCCTTCCCAGAAGACCACATCGCCAAAACAGGTAAGTGGACTGTCCGAAGGGGGGGGGGGTGTTGGATGCATGTGTGTGGTATGTGGGTGTATGTGTAGCGAAATGGGTGTGCGTAAGTGCATGTGTGTATGTATGTGTGGGTGCAGTGTGTGTGTATCTGCATGTATGCAGAGGAGGGGAGGGGGGTGTCGGGATGCAAGTGAGTAGGTGTGTGTATTGGGATGCATGCGAGTGGGGATGCATGTGTGCAAGTTTGCGAGTGAGTGGGGTGTCTGTGTGTTTGTGTCGACCAAACTCTCGACCTGACCAAGAACATTGATGCAGCACATAGCATCCATATCCTATTGCCAATAATAACTACTCATTCTGAAGACTATGTATTAACTTGAGATTATGATTGTAATTAGATCTTTTGTTGGTTTGTAAATTCTATTGTTAAGGAAGCTAAAAGTTTGTCTTTTTTTATTTAATTAGTAAGCATATTTGTTTGGCACTAAAATTGATTATATTGTCACATGTTCCTGGGCCCTGCTTATGACACATGTCAAAGTAGAAATAGGAGTGTTCCGCTATTTTGTTTATTTACCTGTTTTAGCGGAACTTGTTTCTGGTTAAGGTATTCACATCAGGGCAATGGGTGTGTTGTAGCATTTGAGCACGATGGTGTTGACACTTCTGATGCATTGTGAGATGTGCAGTAGTTAGACCATTGTTGCCATTTGTTAAGTGTTTAATTCCTGTAGACTATCAAGGGGACTTGGAAAAGGAAGTTTGCAAGAACAGGGCTAGTACAGTGGAACACAATGGTGGATTCCAGATGACGAGAGCCTTCAAAAGAAAGGGATAGAGTCCAGCCCATGGAGGAGTGTCCAGGTGGGGCAGGAGCCACTGCCCAAACTTCTGTGGGAGAAGATCCAGGTTGACGGTGGAAGGTGAAGGTCAGCTGTGGAGCTCAGGAGCTGCAGAGGAGTCCTGAAGTTGTGCAGAAGCTGTTCCATGCTGGTCACCAGGTCACAGATGGGTCAGTGGTCTGGAGGACCCCCTACAAGCATTGGCAAGTGAAAATCGGGGCAGAAGAGGTGTTGCAGAGATGAAGAGGACCTGCAAGGCTTAGGCGACTCAACTCTTGGAGGGGAGTCTGGGCTGACCCTCAGCAGTCAGGCCAGCCAGTCATAAGCCCCATAGGCAACCCACTAGCAGCAGGCACAGTAAGTTGCAGTGAGGCCCGTGAGCACACCTGAAGAAGAGTCCCATGTCACTGCAGCAGCAGAGAGGAGACTCTCCTTGCAAGGATGAAATACTGGAGGCTGGGGATACTAGGAGCCCAAAGATCCCTTGGAGCAGGTGTCAACAAGCCTTCGTTGCTGCAAGAGTCATAGTGTGCAGGGTTTCTGTCCTGCAGGGACAGGCAAGGGCTCACCATCTCCCAAGTTGGACAGAAGGCAGAGAGGACCAAGAGAACCATTCAGAACCACCACCTGTGTTGGGGGATCCATGTGGTTCCAATGGTGAGCTGATTTCAGCAGCCGGATGTCATTGCCTTAGGTACCTGTTGATACTCCAACGGAGAGTCTTTCTTGCTTTTTTGGTGCTGCTGTAGTCTTGCTGATCCCAGAGGATGCGCAGCTGTGGAAATGTTGCAATTGCTTGAAGTAGCTGGAGAAACATTGTTGCAAGGTGAGGTTGTCTCAGGTGTTGCAGTCTTGTTTGGTTCCTGAGAAGTCCATCAGTGGTTCTGGAGGCCAGGAGCAGAAGAGGTTGATGCAGAGTAGTCCTAGTGGAGTCTTGCATTCTAAATCTGGGGACCCTCCTGCAAGGGAGTCACTAAATAGCCCTTATAGAGGGCTTGGTGACTCTGCAGGGTGACCACCTACCAGAGACGGTCACCGATGTCAGATACCTGTCCTGACCAACCAGATGCTCCCAGGGGCCTCTGCACATCTTGTTTCCAAGATGGCAGAATCAAGTGGCAACCTGGAGGAGCTCTGGGCACCACCCCTGCGACAGTGATAGACAGGGGTGTAGTCACTCCCCTTTCATCTGTGCAGTTTCATTCCAGAGCAGGGCCGGGGGCCCCTGGACTGGTGCAACCAGATTATACAAAGCAGTTTGGTGGTACGGGGAGGCTACCCTTCTCTAGCCCAGTGACACCTACTTCAAAGGAAATTCTTTGTTCTGCCTTACCCTTCTTGAGCTAGTCAAGCAGCATGAGGGCAGAAACCTGCTTGAGGAACTGCAGCATTGTGGACTGCTTGCAAACCCGAAAACACTAGTAGGAACAATACTTGTGGGTCCTCTAAGTATCCCCCAGTGTGCATGGAATCACACCACCAATATTGGCACTAGTATTGAGGTATGATTCTGACATGTTTGATGCCAAATATTCCTAGACTTGGAGTTGCCATTGTGTAGCTGTGGCCAGTATACTGGTAAAATGGCTTCTCTGCATTTACAAAGTCCAGTGCTTTGGAACTGAAGTTTGGAGAGTTACCTCTGCTTATGCAGGGGTGCCCTCACATACAAGAACCTGTACCCTTCCCTTTTGGCTGAAAGGTCCTACCATAGCAATGAGCTGGTTTAGTGACCAGTAGTGAAAGGGTGAATGCACCTTTTCATGCAGGCTGCAAATGGCAGGCCTGCAGACACAGCATGCATGGGCTCCCATGAGTGGCATAATAAATCCTGCAGGCCTTGGGGGACCCCTGGTGTAACAATGCCCTGGGTACCTAAGTACCATATACTAGGGGCTTACAAGGGTACACCAGAATGCCAATTGGGGGCTTAAGTGGTACCAAGGCAATCAAATTTAGAGGAGAGAGAACAAGCACTGGAGTCCTGGTTAGCGGGATCTCAGTGAAAACAGTCTAAGCTCACTGATCACAGGTAGAAAGTGAGGGTAATCGTGCCAAAAAGAGTGACTGTCCTACATCTGTCCCCCCAAATGAAGGACAATAAGACTCACCTAACCCAGTTGAGTCTTCATTGTCTAACTGGAAATATCTGAAGAGTCCATCTGCATTGGAGTAGTTACTCCCAGGTCTATATTCCACTGTATTGTCCATTCCCTGTAGGGAGATGAACCACCTCAACAATTTGGGATTTTCACCTTTCATTTCCTTAAGCCATAAGAGGGGTTTGTGGTGTGTCTGAACAAAGAAGTTAGTGCCAAACAAGTATGGCATCAGCTTCTTCAAGGCCCAGGCCACAGCAAAGGCCTTCCTCTCAATGGCTGATCAACACTTTTCTCTGGGGGTTAACATTCTACTTATAAAAGCAGCAGGTTGATCCTGGCCATCTTCATTAAGTTGTGAAAATACTGCCCCTATTCCCACCTCTGATGCATCTGTCTGAACAATGAATTGTTTGGAATAGTCAGGGAATCAGAATGGGACTTTGTCACTTTTTAGAAAAAAAGCAAATGAATTTTTATTTTTTCACTTTTTAAATGAAAAAAGTTTAAATGGTTTCTAAGTCCCCACTCAGAATGGTACTTTGTCACTTTTTAAAAGAAAATTATGAATTTGCACTTATTGGATGAAAAAACTTGGGGACATATATATACTCTGTGTGCACCGAATTAGCGTCATTTTTTTTTACTCTAATTCGGTGCAAAACTAACTCCATATTTATACTTTGGTGCTAGACCCGTCTAGCACCAAATTTATGGTGTTAAAGTCATTTTTGGAAGTGAAGACCTACCTTGCCTTATTAAGATGCAAGGTAGGTGTTCCCGTGCAAAAAATGACTCTATGGCCTTAACGCCATATTTAGGGGCATATTTATACTCTGCTGCATATTTATACTCTATTTGCACCGAATTAGCGTCATTTTTTTTTTTATTCGAATTCGGTGCAAAACTAACTCCATATTTATACTTTGGTGCTAGACTCGTCTAGCACCAAGGCCCTGATTTATACTTTTTTTGCGCCGCTTTAATGTCATTTTTTGACAAAAAAGTGGCACAAACGTACAAAATATTGGCCCTTATTTATACTTTTTGCTGCAAAACTGCACGGACTCAGTTTTGCACCAAAAAGTTTTACACCGGCTTGCACCATTTCTGTGCACCAGCCGGGCACCACATTTATGGAATGGTGCAAGCCGCTGCAAAGGGTAGGCAAGAGTAAAAAAAAATGACTTTAGTCAGGTGGGGCTGGCAGTATAGAAGAAGAGGGTTTAGCACCCAAAAATTACTTTAGGCAGGTTAGAGTAAAAAAAATGACTCTAACCAGATTAGCGCCTTTTTTATGGTGCTAAACCTACCATGCCACATGACTCCTGCCTTAGAAAAGGCAGAGCCATGCCCCCCACCCCAATGACCAGCACAGAAGACAAGGGTCCCCTGGCAATGGCCATTGCACCCTGTGCCATGTACGGGGCCCCATTTCAGGGCCCCCTATGGCAATTTCAAAAATAAAATAAATTACTTACCTGTACTTCTCTGGGATGGGGTCCCCCATCCACTGCATTCCCTCTAGTGTGGGTGGGGGTGCCCCGGGGCCAGGGAGGGCACCTGTGGGCTTATTCCATGGTGTTCCACCATGGAAGTAGGCCCAGAGGTCTCCTAACACCTGCCCTGACCCAGGCTTTAAAAAATGGGGCAAAGCAAGCTTTGCCCCATTTGTTTACCCCTTCTCCCTCCCTTGCACCATTTTTGCATGGGAGTATAAATATGGCGTCCGGGCCATCGAGTCATTTTTTGCACAGGAACGCCTACCTTGCATCCCATTAAGGCAAGGTAGGTTTCCACCTCCAAAAAATGACTTTAACTCCATAAATTTGGCACTAGACGGGTCTAGCACCAAAGTATAAATATGGAGTTCATTTTGCACCAAATTAGAGTAAAAAGAAATGATGCTAATACAGTGCAAATAGAGTATAAATATGCCCCTTAGCGTCAAAAAATGTCACTAATCTGGTTAGAGTCATTTATTTTGACTCTACCCTGCCTAACGCCATTTTTTTTAATGCTAGCCTACCCTTTGCACTGGCTTACACCATTCCATAAATATGGTGCCCAGCTGGTGCTAAAAAATGGTGCAAGCTGATGCAAAACTTTTTAGTGCAAAACTGCGTTAGTGCAGTTTTGCACCAAAAAGTATAAATAAGGACCTTGATCTTTTCATCCAAAAAGTCAAAATGTTCGATTCAGACACTGGAGCTGGCAAACATGTCAACTTTGCCAAAAGTTGAATTATTTTCTTAGTCCCATCTCAGAATGAATGGGATGTTGTCACTTTTTTGAAGAAAAAAATTGAAAGTGGAGTCTGACAGTTTTTGGATGAAAAAAAGTGAACTTTTTTCAAAGTCCCCACTCAAAAAAGGACTTTGTCACTTTAAAGGAAAACAATGTTAAATTTGGGGCCTTATTTATACTTTTTGGTGCAAAACTGCACTAACGCAGTTTTGCACCAAAAGGTTTTGCACCGGCTTGCACCATTTTTTAACACCAGCTGGGCACCATATTTATGGAATGGTGCAAGCCGGTGCAAAGGGTAGGCTAGCGTAAAAAAAAAAGGATGTTAGGCAGGTTAGAGTCAAAATAAATGACTCTAACGAGATTAGCGTAATTTTTTGATGCTAAGGGGCATATTTATACTCTGTTTGCACTGAATTAGCGTCACTTTTTTTTTACTCTAATTCGGTGCAAAACTAACTCCATATTTATACTTTTGTGCTAGACCCGTTTAGCGCCAAACTTATGGAGTTAAAGTCATTTTTGGAAGTGGAAGCCTACCTTGCCCTAATGAGATGCAAGGTAGGCGTTCCCGTGCAAAAAATGACTCTATGGGGCATATTTATACTCCGTTTGCGCCGGAATTGCGTCGTTTTTTTTTTTACGCAAAACTAACTCCATATTTATACTTTGGCGTTAGACGCGTCTAGCGCCAAAGTCCATGGAGTTTGCGTAATTTTTTTTGCGTGGACACCTACTTTGCGTTAATGAGATGCAAGGTAGGCGTTCCCGTCTAAAAAATTGACTCCGAGGCATGTGCGCCGTATTTACACTCCTGGGCAAAATTCACGCCCGGGAGTGGGCTGGTCAAAAAAAATGACGTACGGCCGCTTTTGCGCCGTTTTTTAGCGCCTGGAAAAGGCAGGCGTTAAGGGACCTGTGGGCTCTGAAGGAGCCCAGAGGTGCCCTCCCATGCCCCCAGGGACACCCCCTGTCACCCTTGCCCACCCCAGGAGGACACCCAAGGCTGGAGGGACCCATCCCAGGGGCATGGCCATTGGGCAAGGGGGCATGACTCCTGTCTTTGCTAAGACAGGAGTCATTTCTATGGGGGTTGGGAGTCGTAAAAAATGGCGCAAATTGGGTTGAGGTGAAAAATTTGCCTCAGCCTGACTTGCCCCATTTTTTGGCGCCCAAGCTCCATATCCCCCTACGCCGGCGCTGCCTGGTGTACGTCGTTTTTTTCCACGCACACCAGGCAGCGCCGCCGGCTAACGCCGGCTAACGTCATTGATTAAATACGGCACCCGCATGGCGCTTCAGAATGGCGTTAGCCGGCGCTCATTTTTTTGACGCAAAACTGCGTTAGCGCAGTTTTGCGTCTAAAAGTATAAATATGGCCCTATGGCCTTAACTCCATGTTTATACTCCCATGCCAAAATGGTGCAAGAGAGGGAGGAGGGGTCAAAAAATGGGGCAAAGCTTGCTTTGCCCCATTTTTTAAAGCCTTAATCAGGGCAGGTCTTAAGGGACCTGTGGGATAAGCCCACAGGTGCCCTCCCCAGTCCCCAGGGGCACCCCCACCACACCAGAGGGAGTGCGGAGGATGGGGGACCCCATCCCAGGTAAGTACAGGTAAGATTGCATTTTATTTTTGAAAGTGCCATATGGGGCCATGGAATGGGCCCCATATATGGCACAGGGTGCAATGGCCATGCCCAGGGGACCCTTGTCCTCTGTGCTGGCCATTGGGTGGTGGGCGTGACTCCTGCCTTTTCTAAAGCAGGAGTCATTTGGCATGGTAGGTTTAGCACCATAAAATGACGCTAATCTGGTTAGAGTCATTATTTTTTACTCTAACCTGCCTAAAGTCATTTTTTGGTGCTAAACCCTCTTCTTCTACACTGCCAGCCCCACCCGACTAAGGTAATTTTTTTTTACTCTAGCCTACCCTTTGCACCGGCTTGCACCATTCCATAAATATGGTGCCTGGCTGGTGCAGAGAAATGGTGCAAGCCGGTGCTAAACTTTTTGGTGCAAAACTGAGTTAGTGCAGTTTTGCAGCAAAAAGTATGAATAAGGGCCAATATTTGTACATTTGCCCCACTTCTGCATCAAAAAATTACGTTAATTTGGTGCAAAAAAAGTATAAATCAGGGCCTTGGTGCTAGACGGGTCTAGCACCAAAGTATAAATATGGAGTTCGTTTTTCACCGAATTAGAGTAAAAAAAATGACACTAATTCGGTGCAAATAGAGTATAAATATGCAGCAGAGTATAAATATGCCCCTAAATAGGGCGTTAAGGCCATAGAGTCATTTTTTGCACAGGGAACGCCTACCTTGCATCTCGTTAAGGCAAGGTAGGTCTCCACTTCCAGAAAATGACTTTAACTCCATAAATTTGGCGCTAGACGGGTCTAGCACCAAAGTATAAACATGGAGTTAGTTTTGCACAGAATTAGAGTAAAAAGAAATTACGCTAATTCGGTGCAAACAGAGTATAAGTATGCCCCTTGGACTTTTTCACTTTGGACTGTGTCCCCACACAGAATGTGACTTTGTCACTTTTTTGAAGAAAAAAGTTGAATTTGAAAGTTTTCACTTTTTGGATGAAAAAGTTGAACTTTATTCTATGTCCCACTCAGAATGGGACTTTGTCACTTTTTTGAAGAAAATGATTAATATGCATTTTTTTCACTTTTTGGATCAAATAAATTTATCTTTTCATCCAAATAGACAAAATGCCCCATTCTGACACTGGAGACGGCAAACATGTCAACACTGAGAAAAGTTGAATTATTCTAAGTCACAACTCAGAATGAGATAGAGCTTAGAAAAAAATCAACTTTTGAAAAAAGCCTTAATGTCTTCTTAGTCCCCACTCAGAAAGGGACTTTGTCACTCTTTTGATGGAAAAAAATGAAATTGGAGTTTGGCACTTTTTATATGAAAAAAGGTGAATTATTTTCTAAGTTCTCACTTGGGGCATTGAAACTTTTTTGAAGAAAAATGTTGAATTTTGACTTTGTCACTTTTTGGATGAAAAAAGTTACAAAAAATTCTAGGTTCCCACTCACAATGGGACTTTGTCACTTTTTTGAAGAAACAATAGATATACGCTTTTTCAGTTTTTAGCATCAAAAAGGTTGAAATGGTTTCTAAGTCCACCCTCAGAATGGGACTTTGACAATTTTCAGAAGAAAAAAATAGAATTTCGATTTTTTAACTTTTTGGATGAAAAAAGTTAAACTTTTTTGTAGGGCCCCACTCATAATGGGACTCTGTCACTTTTTTGAAAAAAAAAGTTGACTTTAGATATTTTCACTTTTTGAAGGAAAAAAGTTGACATTTTATTCTAAGTCCCCACTCAGAATGGAACTTTGTTACTCTTTATAAGAAAAAATGTGAATTTGGATTTTTTCACTTTTTGGGTGAAAAATGTTGACATTTTTTCCAAGTCCCCACTCAGAATGGGAGCTTGTCACTCTTGTGAAGAAAAGAATGGATTTGCATTTTTTCCCTTTCTGTTCAAAAAAGTTGATCTTTTCATCCAAAAAGTAAAAATGTCCCATTCTGACACTGGAGCCGACAAACATGTAAACTTTGCAAAATGTTGAATTCTTTTCTACGTCTCATCTCAGAATGAGATGGGACTTAGAAAAAAAGTAAACTTTTGGAAAAATTTGAAAGTTCTTCTCAGACCCCACTCAAAATGGGACTTTGTCACTTTTTTGAAGAAAATTTTTGAATTTAGAATTTGTCACTTTTTGGATTAAAAAAGTTCCAAGTTTTTCTATGCCCCCACTCAGAGTCAGACTTTGTCACTTTTTTGAAGAAAACATTTGAATATGGATTTTTTTCACTTTTGGGTGAAAATAGTTTACATTTTGTCCAAGTACCCAGTCAGAATGGAACTTTACACTTTTTTGAAGAAAAGAATGAATTTTCACTTTTTCATTTGTTTGGATCAAAAACCTGATTTTTTTCCAAGACCACACTCAGAATGGGACTTTGTCACTTTTTAGAAGAAAAAAAGTTGAATTTGGATGTTTTTAATTTTTGGATGAAAAAAGTAGAAGTTTTTTATAAGTCCCCATTCAGAAATGGACTTTGTAACTTTTTTTGAAGAAAAAATTAGAATTTGGATTTTTTTCACTTTTTGGTTGAAAATAGTTTACATTTTGTCTAAGTCCCCACTCAGAATGGGACTTTGTCACTTTTTAGAAGAAAAAAAATGAAGTACTTGTCTGTCACTTTTCGGATGAAAAATTGTGATTTTTGTCTAAGTTCTTACTCAAAATAGGACTTTGTCACTTTTTAGAAAAAAATGCTGCATTTGGATTTTTTCATTTTTGAATGAATTTTTTTTTTAAAAATTCAAAATCCGCACTCAGAATGAGAACCTGTCACTTGTTTAAAGAAAATAATGAATTTGTACTTTTTCACTTTTTGGATTAAAAAGTTGAAATGTTTTTCCAAGACCCTACTCAAAATGGGACTTTGTCACTTTTTGAAAAAAAAAAAATTAAACTGGAGTCTGTCACTTTTTAGATGAAAAAAGGTGAATTGTTTTTTTAAGTCCCAACTCAAATAGGACTTTGTCACTTTTTAGAAAAACATGTTAAATTTGGACTTTTTCACTTTTTGATGAAAAAAGTTAAAGTTTTTCCAAGTCCTCACTCTTAATGAGACCTTGTCACTTTTTTGAAAAAACAAAAACAATCAATTTGCAGTTTTCAGGTTTTGGATGAAAAAGGTTGCCATTTTTTGTAAGTCCCCACTCAGAATGGGACTTTGTCACTTTTTTGAAGAAAACAATGAATTTCCACTTTTTCACTTTTTGGATGAAAAAAGTTGACATTTTTTCTAAGTCCCCTAGCAGAATGGGTTTTTGTCTTTTTTTTTAAGATGATCAATGTGTACTTGCCATTTTTTCTAAGTCACCATTCAGAATGGAACTTTGTCACTTTATTGAAGAAAACAATGAATTTGCACCTCTTCACTTTTTGGAAGAAAAAAGTTGATATTTTTTCTAATTCCACACTCAGAATGGTACTTTGTCACCTTTTTTTTAGGAAAACAATGAATTTTAACTTTTTCTGTTCTTTAGATCAAAAAGGTTGATCTTTTCATCCAAAAATTCAAAATGACTCCTTCTGACATGGGAATTGGCAACCATATCAACTCATAATGATATGGGACTTAGAAAAAAATTTATTTTTGAAAAAAGAGAACAGTTCTTCTTAGTCCCCACTCAGAATGGGACTTTATCACTTTTTGAAGAAAACTGTGAATTTGCACTTTTTCTCTTTTTGGATGAAAAAATATTTAAAAAGTTAAGAGTCCCCACTCGTAATGAGACTTTGTCACTTTTTTGCCAAAAATGATGAATTTGCACTTTTTCACTTTTTGGATGAAAAAAGTTTAAAGGTATTCCAAGTCACCACTTGGAATGGAACTTTGTCACTTTTTTGCCAAAAATGATGAATTTGCACTTTTTCACTTTTTGTATCAAAAAAATTGACATTTATTCTAAATCCCCACTCAAAATAGGACTTTGTCACATTTTTGCCAAGAATGATGAATTTGCACTTTTTCACTTTTTAGATGAAAAAAGTTTAAAGGTATTCTAAGTCCCCACTCAGAATGGGACTTTGTCACTTTTTTGCCAAAATGATGAATTTGCACTTTTTCACTTTTTGGATCCAAAAAGTTGACAATATTTATAAGTCCCATCTCAAAATGTGACGTTGTCACTTTTGTGCCAAAAATGATCAATTTGCACTTTTTCACTTTTTGGATTTAAAAAGTTGAAATGTTTTCTAAGTCCCCACTAAGAATGGGGCTTTGTCACTTTTTTGAAGAAAACTATGAATTTGCACTTTTTCACTGAGTTGATATTTTCATCCAAAAAGTCAAAATGTCCCATTCAGACATGGAAACCGGCAAACATGTTAACTTAGACAAAGTTAAATACTTTTCTAAGTCCCATCTCAGAATGGGGATTTGTCACTTTTTTGGAGAAACAAATTGAATTTGGACTTTTTCACTTTTGTATGAAAAAAGTTGATATTTTTTTATAAGTACTCACCCAAAATGGGACTTTGTCACTTTTCTGCCAAAAATGGTAAATTTGCACTTTTTCACTTTTGGATTAAAAAAAGTTGAAATTTGTTCTCAGTCTAAACTAAGGGCCGTATTTATACTTTTTGGTGCACAACTGCGCCAACGCCATGCGGGCGCCTTATTTATGGAATGACGTTAGCCGGCGGAGCTGCCTGGTGTGCGTAAAAAAAAATGACTTACACCAGGCAGCGCCGGCGTAGGGGAAAATGGAGCTTGGGCGTCAAAAAATGGGGCAAGTCAGGCTGAGGCAAAATTTTCGCCTCAACCCGATTAGCGCCATTTTTTTTTACTCCCAACCCCCATTTAAATGACTCCTGTCTTAGCAAAGACAGGAGTCATGCCCCCTTGCCCAATGGCCATGCCCAGGGGACTTATGTCCCCTGGGCATGGTCATTGGGCATAGTGGCATGTAGGGGGGCACAAATCAGGCCTTCCTATGCCACCCAAAAAAATATATATATATACTTACCTGAACTTACCTTAAGTTCCCTGGGATGGGTCCCTCCATCCTTGGGCGTCCTCCTGGGGTGGGCAAGGGTGGCAGGGGGTGTCCCTGGGGGCATGGGAGGGCACCTCAGGGCTCCTTCCGAGCCCACAGGTCCCTTAATGCCTGCCCTGACCAGGCGCTAAAAAATGACGCTAAAGCGGCTGGACGTCATTTTTTTTGACCCGCCCACACCCGGGTGTCATTTTTGCCCAGGAGTGTAAATACGGCGCACATGCCTCGGAGTCATTTTTTAGAAGGGAACGCCTACCTTGCATATCATTAACGCAAGGAAGGTGTCCATGCTAAAAAATGACGCAAACTCCAAGATCTTTGGCGCTAGACGGGTCTAACACCAAAGTATAAATATGGAGTTTGTTTTGCGTCGGATTTGCGTGAAAAAACAACGCAAATCCGGCGCAAACAGAGTATAAATATGCCCCTAAGAATGGGACCTTGTCACTTTTTTGAAGAAAACTATGAGTTGGCACTTTTTCACTCAGTTGATCTTTTCATCAAAAAAGGCAAAATGTCCCATTCTCACATGGAAACGGGCAAACATGTCAACTTAGACAAAAGTTGAATTATTTTTTAAGTCCCATCTCAGAACGGGCTGGGAGTTAGAAAAAAATCAACTTTTGAAAAAAGTCAAACGTTCTTCAAAGTCACCACTCAGAATGGGAATTTGTCACTTTTTTGGAGAATCAAATTGTTTTGGATTTTTTCACTTTTTGGATGAAAAAAGTTGAAATATTTATCTAAGTACCCTCTCAAAATGGGACTTTGTCACTTTTTTGCAACAAAAAAAAAATGATGAATTTGCACTTTTTCACTTTTTGGATGAAAAAAGTTGAAATGTATACTAAATCCCCATTTAGGATGGGACTTTGTTACTTTTTTGCCAAAAAGGATGAATTTGCACTATTTCACTTTTTGGATGAAAAAAGTTGTCATTATTTATAAGTCCCATCTCAAAATGTGACTTTGTCACTTTTTTGCCAAAAATGATGAATTTGCACTTTTTCACTTTTTGGATGAAAAAAGTTTAAAGGTATTCTAAGTCCCCACTCAGAACGGGACATTGTCACTTTTTTTTGCCAAAAATGATGAATTTGCACTTTTTCACTTTTTGGATCAAAAAAGTTGACATTATTTATAAGTCCTATCTCAAAATGTGACTTTGTGCCAGAGGTAGGAAGCCTTTTGCATGTCACAAACTGCGAAAAACGCAGTTTGCGGCATGCAAAAGGCCGAACGCGATGCACAACCTCAAATTGCGAGTCCGTACCGACTCGCAATTTGAGGATGCGACTTGCAAATAGGAAGGGGTGTTCCCTTCCTATTTGCGACCGCATCACCATGCTGAGTTGCTTTGTGACTGCGAAGGCGGTCGCAAACCAACACGCAGTTACCACCCACTTGAAGTGGGTGGTAACTCATTCGCAAAAGGGAAGGGGTCCCCATGGGACCCCTTCCCCTTTGTGAATGCCGAAAAAAATGTTTTTTCAGAGCAGGCAGTGGTCCTATGGACCACTGCCTACTCTGAAATAAACGAAACCAAATGGTTTCGGAAGTTTTTCTTTTTGCAACTCGTTTTCCTTTAAGGAAAACGGGCTGCAAAAAGAAAAAAAACAACTGCTTTATTAAAAAAGCAGTCACAGACATGGAGGTCTGCTGTCTTCAGCAGGCCACCATCCCTGTGAGTGCATGGACTTCGGTATGGGGTCGCAATTTGCGACCCACCTCATTAATATTCATGAGGTGGGTCTTTGCGACCCCATAGCGAGTCGCAGAAGGTGTCTGAGACACCTTTCTGCATAAACTTTTGCGAGTTGCAAATTGCGAGTCGGTATGATTTGCAATTTGCAACTCGCAAACTTTTCTGTACCTACATCTGGCCCTTTGTCACTTTTGTGCCAAAAATGATGAATTTGCACTTTTTCACTTTTTGGATTTAGGAAGCTGAAATTTTTTCTAAGTCCCCACTAAGAATGGGACTTTGTCACTTTTTTGAAAAAAACTATGAATTTGCACTTTTTCACTGAGTTGATCTTTTCATCCAAAAAGTAAAAATGTCCCATTCTGATATGGAAATGGGCAAACATGTCATCTTAGACAAAAGTTGAATTCTTTTTTAAGTCCCATCTCAGAACGGGACGGGAGTTAGAAAAAAATTCACCTTTTCAAAAAAGTAAAACATTCTTCCAAGTCCCCACTCAGAATGGGAATTTGTCACTTTTTTGGAGAAACAAACTGATTTTGGATTTATTCACTTTTTGGATGAAAAAAGTTGATTTTTTTTCCAAGTACCCTCTCAAAATGGGACTTTGTCACTTTTTTACCAAAAAAGATGAATTTGCACTTTTTCACTTTTCGGATGAAAAAAGTTGAAATTTATACTAAGTTCCCATTCAGAATGGGACTTTGTTACTTTTTTGCCAAAAATTATGAATTTGCACTTTTTTTGGATGAAAAAAGTTGTCTTTATTTATATGTCCCACCTCAAAATGTGACTTTGTCACTTTTGTGCCAAAAATTATGAATTTGCACTTTTTCACTTTTTGGATTTAAAAAGTTGAATTTTTTTCTAAGTCTCCAGTAAGAATGGGACTTTGTCACTTTTTTGAAGAAAACTATGAATTTGCACTTTTTCACTGAGTTGATCTTTTCATCCAAAAAGTCAAAATGTCCCATTCTGACATGGAAACCGGCTACCATGTCAACTTAGACAAAAGTTGAATTCTTTTCTAAGTCCTAATTCAGAATGAGATGGGACTTAGAAAAAAAATCAACTTTTGAAAAAAGTCAAACGTTCTTCCAAGTCTCCACTCGGAATGGAATTTGTCACTTTTTGGGAGAAAAAATGATTTTGGATTTTTTCACTTTTTGGTTGAAATGTTTTCTAAGTACCGTCTCAAAATGGGACTTTGTCACTTTTTTACCAAAAATGATGAATTTGCTCTTTTTCACTTTTTAGATGAAAAAAGTTGAAATTTATACTAAGTCCCCATTCCAAGTTCCCTCTCAGAATGGGAATTTGTCACTTTTTTGGAGAAACAAACTGATTTTGGATTTTTTCACTTTTTGGATGAAAAAAGTTGAAATTTTTTCCAAGTACCCTCTCAAAATGGGACTTTGTCACTTTTTTTGCCAAAAATTATGAATTTGCACTTTTTCACTTTTTGGATGAAAAATGTTGTCATTATTTATAAGTCCCATCTCAAAATGTGACACTGTCTTTTTTGTGACAAAAATGATGAATTTGTACTTTTTCACTTTTTGGATTTAAGAAGTTCAAATTTTTTCTAAGTCCCCACTAAGAATGGGACTTTGTCACTTTTTTGAAAAAAAACTATGAATTTGCACTTTTTCACTGAGTTGATCTTTTCATCCAAAAAGTCAGAATGTCCCATTCTGATATGGAAATGGGCAAACATGTCAACTTAGACAAAAGTTTAATTCTTTTTTAAGTCCCATCTCAGAATGGGATGTGAGTTAGAAAAAAATTCAACTTTTGAAAAAAAGTAAAACGTTCTTCCAAGTTCCCTCTCAGAATGGGAATTTGTCACTTTTTTGGAGAAACAAACTGATTTTGGATTTTTTCACTTTTTGGATGAAAAAAGTTGAAATTTTTTCCAAGTACCCTCTCAAAATGGGACTTTGTCACTTTTTTTACCAACAAAGATGAATTTGCACTTTTTCACTTTTTGGATGACAAAAGTTGAAATTTATACTAAGTTCCCATTCAGAATGGGACTTTGTTACTTTTTTTGCCAAAAATTATGAATTTGCACTTTTTTTGGATGAAAAAAGATGTCTTTATTTATATGTCCCACCTCAAAATGTGACTTTGTCACTTTTGTGCCAAAAATTATGAATTTGCACTTTTTCACTTTTTGGATTTAAAAGTTGAAATTTTTTCTAAGTCTCCAGTAAGAATGGGACTTTGTCACTTTTTTGAAGAAAACTATGAATATGCACTTTTTCACTGAGTTGATCTTTTCATCCAAAAAGTCAAAATGTCCCATTCTGACATGGAAACCGGTAAACATGTCAACTTAGACAAATTTTGAATTTTTTTCTAAGTCCCAATTCAGAATCAGATGGGACTTGGAAAAAAATTCAACTTTTAAAAAAAGTCAAATGTTTTTCCAGGTCCCCATTCAGAACGGGAATTTGTCACTTTTTTGGAGAAACAAATTGAATTTGGAATTTTTCACTGTTTGGATGAAATTTGTATTTTTTTCACTTTTTGGATGAAAAAAAGTTGAAATTTTTTCCAAGTGCCCACTCAGAATGGGACTTTGTCACTTTTATGAAGAAAGAAATTGAAATATGATTTTTTCACTTTTGGGACTAAAAAAGATGAAATTTGTATTTTTTCACTTTTTGGATGAAAAAAATAGACATTTTTTCTAAGTGCCCACTCAAAATTTGACATTGTCACTTTTTTGAAGAAAAACATTGAAATTTGTTTTTTTCACTTTTGGAACTAAAAAAGATGAAATTTGGATTTTTAAGTTTTTGGATAAAAAAGTTGAAATTTTTTCCAAGTGCCCACTCAGAATGGGACTTTGTCACTTTTTTGAAGAAAAAAATTGAAATTCGATTTTGTCCCTTTGGGACTAAAAAAGATGAAATTTGGATTTTTTCACTTTTTCAATGAAAAAAGTTGAATTTTTTTCCAAGTGCCCACTCAGAACGGGACTTTGTCACTTTTTTGAAGAAAAAAATTTAAATTAGATTTTTTCACTTTTGCAACTAAAAAAGATTAAATTTTGATTTTTTCACTTTTTGGATGAAAAAATTGAAATTTTTTCCAAGTGTCCACTCAGAATAGGACTTTGTCACTTTTTTGAAAAAAAAAATTTTAATTTGATTTTTTCACTTTTGGGACTTAAAAAGATGAAATTTGGATTTTTTCAATTTTTGGATGAAAAAAGTAGAAATTTTTTCCAAGTGCCCACTCAGAATGGAACTTTGCCACTTTTTTGAAGAAAAAAATTGAAATTTGATTTTTTCACTTTTGGGACTAAAAAAGATGAAATTTGGATTTTTTCACTTTTTGGATGAAAAAAGTTGAAATTTTTTCCAAGTGCCTACTCAGAATGAGACTTTGTCACTTTTTTGAAGGAAAAAAAATGAAATATGATTTTTTCCCTTTTGGGACTAAAAAAGATGAAATTTGTATTTTTTCACTTTTTGGATGAAAAAAAATAGACATGTTTTCTAAGTGCCCACTCAAAATTTGACATTGTCACTTTTTTGAAGAAAAACATTGAAATTAGTTTTTTTCACTTTTGGGACTAAAAAAGATGAAATTTTGAGTTTTTCACTTTTTGGATTAAAAAGTTGAAATGTTTTCCAAGTGCCCACTCAGAATGGGACTTTGTCACTTTTTTGAAGAAAAAAATTGAAATTCGATTTTTTCCCTTTTGGGACTATAAAAGATGACATTTTGATTTTTTCACTTTTTGGATGAAAATCGTTGAAATTTTTTCCAAGTGCACACTCAGAATGGGACTTTGTCACTTTTTTGAAGAAAAAAATTGAAATTCGATTTATTCCCTTTTGGGACTAAAAAAGATGAAATTTGAATTTTTTCACTTTTTGAATGAAAAAAGTTGAACTTTTTTCCAAGTGCCCACTCAGAACAGGACTTTCTCACTTTTTTGAGGAAAAAAATTGAAATTGTATTTTTTCACTTTTCGGACTAAAAAAGATGAATTTGTATTTTTTCACTTTTTGGATGAAAAAAGTTGAATTTTTTTCCAAGTGCCCACTCAGAATGGGACTGTGCCACTTTTTTGAAGAAAAAAATTGAAGTACAATTTTTTCCCTTTTCGGACTAAAAAAGATGAAATTTGGATTTTTTCACTTTTTGGATGAAAAAAGTTGAAATTTTTTCCAAGTGCCCACTCAGAATTTGACTTAGTCACTTTTTTGAAGAAAAACATTGAAATTTGTTTTTTTCACTTTTGGAACTGAAAAAGATGAAATTTGTATTTTTTCACTTTTTGAATGGAAAAAGTTGAAATTTTTTCCATGTGCCCACTAAAAATTTGACTTTGTCACTTTTTTGAAGAAAAACATTGAAATTTGTTTTATCCATTTTTGGAACTAAAAAAAATGAAATTTGATTTTTTTCAGTTTTTGGATGAAAAAAGTTGAATTTTTTTCCAAGTGCCCACTCAGAATGGGACTTTGTCACTTTTCTGAAGAAAAAAATTGAAATTCGATTTTTTCCATTTTGGGACTAAAAAAGATGTAATTTGGATTTTTTCACTTTTTCAATGAAAAAATTTGAAATTGTTTCCAAGTGCCCACTCAGAACGGGACTTTGTCACTTTTTTGTAGAAAAAAATTGAAATTTATTTTTTTCACTTTTGGGACTAAAAAAGATGAAATTTGGAGTTTTCACTTTTTGGATGGAAAAAGTTGAAATTTTTTCGAAGTGCCCACTCAGAATGGGACTTTGTCACTTTTTTGAAGAAAAACATTGAAATTTGTTTTTTTCACTTTTGGAACTAAAAAAGATGAAATGTGTATTTTTTCACTTTTTGAATGAAAAAAGTTGACATTTTTTCCAAGTGCCCACTCAAAATGAGACTTTGTCACTTTTTTTGAAGGAAAAAAAATGAAATTCGATGTTTTCCCTTTTGGGACTAAAAAAGATGAAATTTGGATTTTTTCACTTTTTGGATCAAAAAAAATTGAAATTTTTTCCAACTGCCCACTCAGAATGAGACTTTGTCACTTCTTTGAAGAAAAAAAAATGAAATATGATTTTTTCACTTTTGGGACTAAAAAAGATGAAATTTGTATTTTTTCACTTTTTGGATGAAAAAAATAGACATTTTTTTTAAGTGCCCACTCAAAATTTGACATTGTCACTTTTTTGAAGAAAAACATTGAAATTAGTTTTTTTCACTTTTGGAACTAAAAAAGATGAAAATTGGATTTTTCAGTTTTTGGATAAAAAAGTTGAAATTTTTTCCAAGTGCCCACTCAGAACGGGACTTTGTCACTTTTTTGTAGAAAAAAATTGAAATTTGTTTTTTTCACTTTTGGGACTAAAAAAGATGAAATTTGGATATTTTCACTTTTTGGATGCAAAAAGTTGTCATTTTTTCCAAGTGCCCACTCAGAATGGGACTTTGTCACTTTTTTGAAGAAAAAAATTGAAATTCGATTTTTTCCCTTTTGGGACAAAAAAGATTAAATTTGCATTTTTTCACTTTTTGAATGAAAAAAGTTGAAATTTTTTCCAAATGCCCACTCAGAACGGGACTTTCTCACTTTTTTGAAGAAAAAAATTGAAATTGTATTTTTTCACTTTTGGGACTAAAAAAGATGAAATTTGTATTTTTTCACTTTTTGAATGGAAAAAGTTGACATTTTTTCCAAGTGCCCACTAAAAATGTGACTTTGTCACTTTTTTGAAGAAAAACATTGAAATTTGTTTTTTTCACTTTTGGAACTAAAAAAGATGAAATTTGGCTTTTTTTCAGTTTTTGGATGAAAAAAGTTGAATTTTTTTCCAAGTGCCCACTCAGAATGGGACTTTGTCACTTTTTTGAAGAAAAAAATTGAAATTTGATTTTTTCCCTTTTGGGACTAAAAAAGATGTAATTTGGATTTTTTCACTTTTTCAATGAAAAAAGTTGAAATTGTTTCAAAGTGCCCACTCAGAACGGGACTTTGTCACTTTTTTGTAGAAAAAAAATAGAAATTTGTTTTTTTCACTTTTGGGACTAAAAAAGATGAAATTTGGATATTTTCACTTTTTGGATGCAAAAAGTTGACATTTTTTCCAAGTGCCCACTCAAAATTTGACTTTATCACTTTTTTGAAGAAAAACATTGAAATTTTTTTTTTCACTTTTGGAACTGAAAAAGATGAAATTTGTATTTTTTCACTTTTTGAATGGAAAAAGTTGACATTTTTTCCCAAGTGCCCACTCAGAACGGGACTTTCTCACTTTTTTTACAAAAACTATGAATTTGCACTTTTTCACTATTTGGATCAAAAAAAATTATCTTTCCATCCAATAAGTCAAAATGTCCCATTCTGACATGGGAAGCGGCACACATGTCAACTTAGACAAAAGTTGAATATTTTTTCAATTCCCATCTGATAATGAGATGGGACTTAGAAAAATATTAAACTTTTGAAAAAAGTCAAAAGAGCTTCCAAGTCCCTTGTCAGAATGGGAATTTGTCACTTCTTTGAAGAAGAAAATTAAATTTGGATGTTTTCACTTTTTGGACGATAAAGTTTGAAATTTTTTCCAAGTGCCCACTCAGAATGGGACTTTGTCACTTTTTTGAAGAAAAAAATTTAAATTAGATTTTTTCACTTTTGCTACTAAAAAAGATAAAATTTGGATTTTTTCACTTTTTGGATTAAAAAACTTGAAATTTTTTCCAAGTGCCCACTCAGAATAGGACTTTGTCACTTTTTTGAAGAAAAAAATTTAAATTTGTTTTTTTCACTTTTGGGACTAAAAAAGATGAAATTTGGATTTTTTCAATTTTTGGATGAAAAAAGTTGAAATTTTTTCCAAGTGCCCACTCAGAATGGGACTGTGCCACTTTTTTGAAGAAAAAAATTGAAATTTGATTTTTTTACTTTTGGGACTAAAAAAGATGAAATTTTGATTTTTTCACTTTTTGGATGAAAAAAGTTGAAATTTTTTCCAAGTGCCCACTAAGAATGAGACTTTGTCACTTTTTTGAAGGAAAAAAAATTAAATATGATTTTTTCACTTTTTGGGACAAAAAAAGATGAAATTTGTATTTTTTCACTTTTTGGATGAAAAAAATAGACATTTTTTCTAAGTGCCCACTCAAAATTTGACATTGTCACTTTTTTGAAGAAAAACATTGAAATTTGTTTTTTTCACTTTTGGAACTAAAAAAGATTAAATTTGGATTTTTCAGTTTTTGGATTAAAAAGTTGAAATTTTTACCAAGTGCCCACTCAGAATGGGACTTTGTCACTTTTTTGAAGAAAAAAAATTGAAATTCGATTTTTTCCCTTTTGGGATGAAAAAAGATTAAATTTGAATTTTTTCTCTTTTTGGATGAAAATAGTTGAAATTTTTTCCAAGTGCCCACTCAGAACGGGACTTTCTCACTTTTTTGAGGAAAAAAATTGAAATTGTATTTTTTCACTTTTTGGACTAAAAAAGATGAATTTGTATTTTTTCACTTTTTGGATGAAAAAAGTTGAATTTTTTTCCAAGTGCCCACTCAGAATGGGACTGTGCCACTTTTTTGAAGAAAAAAATTGAAGTTCAATTTTTTCCCTTTTCGGACTAAAAAAGATGAAATTTGGATTTTTTCACTTTTTGGATGAAAAAAGTTGAATTTTTTTCCAAGTGCCCACTCAGAATGGGACTGTGCCACTTTTTTGAAGAAAAAAATTGAAGTTCAATTTTTTCCCTTTTCGGACTAAAAAAGAAGAAATTTGGATTTTTTCACTTTTTGGATGAAAAAAGTTGAAATTTTTTCCAAGTGCCCACTCAGAATGGGACTTTGTCACTTTTTTGAAGAAAAAAATTGAAATTCGATTTTTTCCCTTTTGGGACAAAAAAGATTAAATTTGAATTTTTTCACTTTTTGAATGAAAAAAGTTGAATTTTTTTCCAAATGCCCACTCAGAATGGGACTTTCTCACTTTTTTGAAGAAAAAAATTGAAATTGTATTTTTTCACTTTTGGGACTAGAAAAGATGAAATTTGTATTTTTTCACTTTTTGAATGGAAAAAGTTGACATTTTTTCCAAGTGCCCACTAAAAATTTGACTTTGTCACTTTTTTGAAGAAAAACATTGAAATTAGTTTTTTTCACTTTTGGAACTAAAAAAGATGAAATTTGGCTTTTTTTCAGTTTTTGGATGAAAAAAGTTGAATTTTTTTCCAAGTGCCCACTCAGAATGGGACTTTGTCACTTTTTTGAAGAAAAAAATTGAAATTTGATTTTTTCCCCCTTTGGGACTAAAAAAGATGTAATTTGGATTTATTTTTTCACTTTTTCAATGAAAAAAGTTGAAATTGTTTCCAAGTGCCCACTCAGAACGGGACTTTGTAACTTTTTTGTAGAAAAAAATTGAAATTTATTTTTTTCACTTTTGGGACTAAAAAAGATCAAATTTGGATATTTTCACTTTTTGGATGCAAAAAGTTGACATTTTTTCCAAGTGCCCACTCAAAATTTGA
Organism: Pleurodeles waltl; assembly: GCF_031143425.1. Lineage (NCBI taxonomy): Eukaryota > Metazoa > Chordata > Amphibia > Caudata > Salamandridae > Pleurodeles > Pleurodeles waltl. Next base: position 897,753,187 of record NC_090438.1, on the reverse strand, counting down.
CTTTATCACTTTTTTGAAGAAAAACATGGAAATTTGTTTTTTTCACTTTTGGAACTGAAAAAGATGAAATTTGTATTTTTTCACTTTTTGAATGGAAAAAGGTGAAATTTTTTCCCAAGTGCCCACTCAGAACGGGACTTTCTCACTTTTTTGGACAAAAACTATGAATTTGCACTTTTTCACTATTTGGATAAAAAAAAAATTAACTTTCCATCCAATAAGTCAAAATGTCCCATTCTGACATGGGAAGCGGCACACATGTCAACTTAGACAAAAGTTGAATATTTTTTCAATTCCCATCTCATAATGAGATGGGACTTAGAAAAAAATTAAACTTTTGAAAAAAGTCAAAAGAGCTTCCAAGTCCCTTGTCAGAATGGGAATTTGTCACTTCTTTGAAGAAGAAAATTAAATTTGGATGTTTTCACTTTTTGGACGACAAAGTTTGAAATTTTTTCCAAGTGCCCACTCAGAATGGGACTTTGTCACTTTTTTGAAGAAAAAAATTTAAATTAGATTTTTTCACTTTTGCTACTAAAAAAGATAAAATTTGGATTTTTTCACTTTTTGGATTAAAAAAACTTGAAATTTTTTCCAAGTGCCCACTCAGAATAGGACTTTGTCACTTTTTTGAAGAAAAAAATTTAAATTTGTTTTTTTCACTTTTGGGACTAAAAAAGATGAAATTTGGATTTTTCAGTTTTTAGATTAAAAAGTTGAAATTGTTTCCAAGTGCCCACTCAGAATGGGACTGTGCCACTTTTTTGAAGAAAAAAATTGAATTCGATTTTTTCCCTTTTGGACTAAAAAAGATGAAATTTTGATTTTTTCACTTTTTGGATGAAAAAAGTTGAAATTTTTTCCAAGTGCCCACTAAGAATGAGACTTTGTCACTTTTTTGAAGGAAAAAAAATTAAATATGATTTTTTCACTTTTGGGACAAAAAAAGATGAAATTTGTATTTTTTCACTTTTGCTACTAAAAAAGATAAAATTTGGATTTTTTCACTTTTTGGATTAAAAAACTTGAAATTTTTTCCAAGTGCCCACTCAGAATAGGACTTTGTCACTTTTTTGAAGAAAAAAATTTAAATTTGTTTTTTTCACTTTTGGGACTAAAAAAGATGAAATTTGGATTTTTCAGTTTTTAGATTAAAAAGTTGAAATTGTTTCCAAGTGCCCACTCAGAATGGGACTGTGCCACTTTTTTGAAGAAAAAAATTGAAATTCGATTTTTTCCCTTTTGGGACTAAAAAAGATGAAATTTTGATTTTTTCACTTTTTGGATGAAAAAAGTTGAAATTTTTTCCAAGTGCCCACTAAGAATGAGACTTTGTCACTTTTTTTGAAGGAAAAAAAATTAAATATGATTTTTTCACTTTTGGGACAAAAAAAGATGAAATTTGTATTTTTTCACTTTTTGGATGAAAAAAATAGACATTTTTCTAAGTGCCCACTCAAAATTTGACACTTTTTTGAAGAAAAAAATTGAAATTCGATTTTTTCCCTTTTGGGACTAAAAAAGATGAAATTTTGATTTTTTCACTTTTTGGATGAAAAAAGTTGAAATTTTTACCAAGTGCCCACTCAGAATGGGACTTTGTCACTTTTTTGAAGAAAAAAAATTGAAATTCGATTTTTTCCCTTTGGGATGAAAAAAGATGAAATTTGAATTTTTTCACTTTTTGGATGAAAATAGTTGAAATTTTTTCCAAGTGCCCACTCAGAACGGGACTTTCTCACTTTTTTGAGGAAAAAAATTGAAATTCGATTTTTTTCCCTTTTGGGACAAAAAAGATTAAATTTGAATTTTTTCACTTTTTGAATGAAAAAAGTTGAATTTTTTTCCAAATGCCCACTCAGAACGGGACTTTCTCACTTTTTGAAGAAAAAAATTGAAATTGTATTTTTTCACTTTTGGGACTAAAAAAGATGAAATTTGTATTTTTTCACTTTTTGAATGGAAAAAGTTGACATTTTTTCCAAGTGCCCACTAAAAATTTGACTTTGTCACTTTTTTGAAGAAAAACATTGAATTAGTTTTTTTCACTTTTGGAACTAAAAAAGATGAAATTTGGCTTTTTTTCAGTTTTTGGATGAAAAAAGTTGAATTTTTTTCCAAGTGCCCACTCAGAATGGGACTTTGTCACTTTTTTGAAGAAAAAAATTGAAATTTGATTTTTTCCCCTTTGGGACTAAAAAAGATGTAATTTGGATTTATTTTTTCACTTTTTCAATGAAAAAAGTTGAAATTGTTTCCAAGTGCCCACTCAGAACGGGACTTTGTAACTTTTTTGTAGAAAAAAATTGAAATTTGTTTTTTCACTTTTGGGACTAAAAAAGATCAAATTTGGATATTTTCACTTTTTGGATGCAAAAAGTTGACATTTTTTCCAAGTGCCCACTCAAAATTTGACTTTATCACTTTTTGAAGAAAAACATTGAAATTTGTTTTTTTCACTTTTGGAACTGAAAAAGATGAAATTTGTATTTTTTCACTTTTTGAATGGAAAAAGGTGAAATATTTTCCCAAGTGCCCACTCAGAACGGGGACTTTCTTACTTTTTTGGACAAAAACTATGAATTTGCACTTTTTCACTATTTGGATCAAAAAAAATTATCTTTCCATCCAATAAGTCAAAATGTCCCATTCTGACATGGGAAGCGGCACACATGTCAACTTAGACAAAAGTTGAATATTTTTTCATTTCCCATCTCATAATGAGATGGGACTTAGAAAAAAATTAAACTTTTGAAAAAAGTCAAAAGAGCTTCCAAGTCCCTTGTCAGAATGGGAATTTGTCACTTCTTTGAAGAAGAAAATTAAATTTGGATGTTTTCACTTTTTGGACGACAAAGTTTGAAATTTTTTCCAAGTGCCCACTCAGAATGGGACTTTGTCACTTTTTTGAAGAAAAAAATTTAAATTAGATTTTTTCACTTTTGCTACTAAAAAAGATAAAATTTGGATTTTTTCACTTTTTGGATTAAAAAACTTGAAATTTTTTCCAAGTGCCCACTCAGAATAGGACTTTGTCACTTTTTTGAAGAAAAAAATTTAAATTTGTTTTTTTCACTTTTGGGACTAAAAAAGATGAAATTTGGATTTTTCAGTTTTTAGATTAAAAAGTTGAAATTGTTTCCAAGTGCCCACTCAGAATGGGACTGTGCCACTTTTTTGAAGAAAAAAATTGAAATTCGATTTTTTCCCATTTGGGACTAAAAAAGATGAAATTTGATTTTTTCACTTTTTGGATGAAAATAGTTGACATTTTTTCCAAGTGCCCACTCAGAATGGGACTTTCTCACTTTTTTGAAGAAAAAAATTGAAATTGTATTTTTTCACTTTTGGGACTAAAAAAGATGAAATTTGTATTTTTTCACTTTTTGGTTGAAAAAAGTTGACATTTTTTCCAAGTGCCCACTCAGAATGGGACTTTGTCACTTTTTTGAAGAAAAAAATTGAAATTCGATTTTTTCCCTTTTGGGACAAAAAAAGATGAAATTTTGATTTTTTCACTTTTTGGATGAAAAAAGTTGCATTTTTTTCCAAGTGCCCACTCAGAATCGGACTTTGTCACTTTTTTGAAGAACAAAATTGAAGTACAATTTTTTCCCTTTTCGGACTAAAAAAGGTGAAATTTGGAGTTTTTCACTTTTTGAATGAAAAAAGTTGACATTTTTTTCAAGTGCCCACTCAGAACGGGACTTTGTCATTTTTATGAAGAAAAAAATTGAAATTTGATTTTTTCACTTTTGGGACTAAAAAATATGAAATTTGGATTTTTTTACTTTTTGGATGAAAAAAGTTGACATTTTTTCCAAGTGCCCACTCAAAATTTGACTTTGTCACTTTTTTGAAGAAAAACATTGAAATTTGTTTTTTTCACTTTTGGAACTGAAAAAGATGAAATTTGTATTTTTTCACTTTTTGAATGGAAAAAGTTGACATTTTTTCCAAGTGCCCACTCAAAATTTGACTTTGTCACTTTTTTGAAGAAAAACATTGAAATTTGTATTTTTTCACTTTTTGAATGGAAAAAGTTGACATTTTTTCCAAGTGCCCACTCAAAATTTGACTTTGTCACTTTTTTGAAGAAAAAAATTGAAATTGTATTTTTTCACTTTTGGGACTAAAAAAGATGAAATTTGTATTTTTTCACTTTTTGGTTGAAAAAAGTTGACATTTTTTCCAAGTGCCCACTCAGAATGGGACTTTGTCACTTTTTTGAAGAAAAAAATTGAAATTCGATTTTTTCCCTTTTGGGACAAAAAAAGATGAAATTTTGATTTTTTCACTTTTTGGATGAAAAAAGTTGCATTTTTTTCCAAGTGCCCACTCAGAATCGGACTTTGTCACTTTTTTGAAGAACAAAATTGAAGTACAATTTTTTCCCTTTTCGGACTAAAAAAGGTGAAATTTGGAGTTTTTCACTTTTTGAATGAAAAAAGTTGACATTTTTTTCAAGTGCCCACTCAGAACGGGACTTTGTCATTTTTATGAAGAAAAAAATTGAAATTTGATTTTTTCACTTTTGGGACTAAAAAATATGAAATTTGGATTTTTTTACTTTTTGGATGAAAAAAGTTGACATTTTTTTCCAAGTGCCCACTCAAAATTTGACTTTGTCACTTTTTTGAAGAAAAACATTGAACTTTGTTTTTTTTCACTTTTGGAACTGAAAAAGATGAAATTTGTATTTTTTCACTTTTTGAATGGAAAAAGTTGACATTTTTTCCAAGTGCCCACTCAGAATGGGACTTTGTCACTTTTTTGAAGAAAAAAATTGAAATTCGATTTTTTCCCTTTTGGGACAAAAAAAGATGAAATTTTGATTTTTTCACTTTTTGGATGAAAAAAGTTGCATTTTTTTCCAAGTGCCCACTCAGAATCGGACTTTGTCACTTTTTTGAAGAACAAAATTGAAGTACAATTTTTTCCCTTTTCGGACTAAAAAAGGTGAAATTTGGAGTTTTTCACTTTTTGAATGAAAAAAGTTGACATTTTTTTCAAGTGCCCACTCAGAACGGGACTTTGTCATTTTTATGAAGAAAAAAATTGAAATTTGATTTTTTCACTTTTGGGACTAAAAAATATGAAATTTGGATTTTTTTACTTTTTGGATGAAAAAAGTTGACATTTTTTCCAAGTGCCCACTCAAAATTTGACTTTGTCACTTTTTTGAAGAAAAAACATTGAAATTTGTTTTTTTCACTTTTGGAACTGAAAAAGATGAAATTTGTATTTTTTCACTTTTTGAATGGAAAAAGTTGACATTTTTTCCAAGTGCCCACTCAAAATTTGACTTTGTCACTTTTTTGAAGAAAAACATTGAAATTTGTATTTTTTCACTTTTTGAATGGAAAAAGTTGACATTTTTTCCAAGTGCCCACTCAAAATTTGACTTTGTCACTTTTTTGAAGAAAAAAATTGAAATTGTATTTTTTCACTTTTGGGACTAAAAAAGATGAAATTTGTATTTTTTCACTTTTTGGTTGAAAAAAGTTGACATTTTTTCCAAGTGCCCACTCAGAATGGGACTTTGTCACTTTTTTGAAGAAAAAAATTGAAATTCGATTTTTTCCCTTTTGGGACAAAAAAAGATGAAATTTGATTTTTTCACTTTTTGGATGAAAAAAGTTGAATTTTTTTCCAAGTGCCCACTCAGAATCGGACTTTGTCACTTTTTTGAAGAACAAAATTGAAGTACAATTTTTTCCCTTTTCGGACTAAAAAAGGTGAAATTTGGAGTTTTTCACTTTTTGAATGAAAAAAGTTGACATTTTTTTCAAGTGCCCACTCAGAACGGGACTTTGTCATTTTTATGAAGAAAAAAATTGAAATTTGATTTTTTCACTTTTGGGACAAAAAAATATGAAATTTGGATTTTTTTACTTTTTGGATGAAAAAAGTTGACATTTTTTCCAAGTGCCCACTCAAAATTTGACTTTGTCACTTTTTTGAAGAAAAACATTGAAATTTGTTTTTTTCACTTTTGGAACTGGAAAAAGATGAAATTTGTATTTTTTCACTTTTTGAATGGAAAAAGTTGACATTTTTTCCAAGTGCCCACTCAAAATTTGACTTTGTCACTTTTTTGAAGAAAAACATTGAAATTTGTATTTTTTCACTTTTTGAATGGAAAAAGTTGACATTTTTTCCAAGTGCCCACTCAAAATTTGACTTTGTCACTTTTTTGAAGAAAAACATTGAAATTTGCTTTTTTCACTTTTGGAACTAAAAAAGATGAAATTTGGATTTTTTCAGTTTTTGGATGAAAAAAGTTGAATTTTTTTCCAAGTGCCCACTCAGAATGGGACTTTGTCACTTTTTTGAAGAAAAAAATGGAAATTCGATTATTTCACTTTTGGGACTAAAAAAGATGTAATTTGGATTTGTTCACTTTTTCAATGAAAAAAGTTTAAATTTTTTCCAAGTGCCCACTCAGAACGGGACTTTGTCACTTTTTTGTAGAAAAAATTTGAAATTTGTTTTTTTCACTTTTGGGACTAAAAAAGATGAAATTTGGAGTTTTTCACTTTTTGGATGGAAAAAGTTGAAATTTTGTCAAAGTGCCCACTCAGAATGGGACTTTGTCACTTTTTGGAAGAAAAAAATTACATTTGATTTTTCACTTTTGGGACAAAAAAAAGATGAAATTTGATTTTTTAAATTTTTGGATGAAAAAAGTTGAAATTTTTTCCAAGTGCCCACTCAGAATGGGACTTTGTCACTTTTATGAAGAAAGAAATTGAAATTAGTTTTTTTCACTTTTGGGACTAAAAAGATGAAATTTGGATTTTTTCACTTTTTGGATGAAAAAAGATGAAATAATTTTCCAACTGCCCACTCAGAATGAGACTTTGTCACTTTTTTGAAGGAAAAAAAATGAAATATGATTTTTTCACTTGTGGGACTAAAAAAGATGACATTTGTATTTTTTCACTTTTTGGATGAAAAAAGTTGACATTTTTTCCAAGTGCCCACTTAGAATGGGACTTTGTCACTTTTATGAAGAAAGAAATTGAAATTTGATTTTTTCACTTTTGGGACTAAAAAAGATGAAATTTGGCTTTTTTCACTTTTTGGATGAAAAAAGTTGAAATTTTTTCCAACTGCCCACTCAGAATGAGACTTTGTCACTTTTTTGAAGGAAATTTTTTTTAAAAAATATTATTTTTTCACTTTTGGGACTAAAAAAGATGAAATTTGTATTTTTTCACTTTTTGGATGAAAAAAATAGACATTTTTTTTAAGTGCCCACTCAAAATTTGACATTGTCACTTTTTTGAAGGAAAAAACATTGAAATTTGTTTTTTTCACTTTTGGAACTAAAAAAGATGACATTTTTATTTTTCAGTTTTTGGATAAAAAAGTTGAAATTTTTTCCAAGTGCCCACTATGAATGGGACTTTGTCACTTTTTTGAAGAAAAAAATTTCAATTCGATTTTTTCCCTTTTGGGGACTAAAAAAGATGTAATTTGGATTTTTTCACTTTTTCAATGAAAAAAGTTGAAATTGTTTCCAAGTGCCCACTCAGAACGGGACTTTGTCACTTTTTTGTAGAAAAAAATTGAAATTCGTTTTTTTCACTTTTGGGACTAAAAAAGATGAAATTTGGAGTTCTCACTTTTTCGATGAAAAAAGTTGAAATTTTTCCAAGTGCCCACTCAAAATTTGGTTTTGTCACTTTTTTGAAGAAAAACATTGCAATTTGTTTTTTTCACTTTTGGAACTAAAAAAGATGAAATTTGTATTTTTTCACTTTTGAATGAAAAAAGTTGACATTTTTTCCAAGTGCCCACTCAGAATGAGACTTTGTCACTTTTTTGAAGGAAAAAAAATGAAATATGTTTTTTCACTTTTGGGACTAAAAAAGATGACATTTTGATTTTTTCACTTTTTGGATGAAAATAGTTGACATTTTTTCCAAGTGCCCACTCAGAATGGGACTTTGTCACTTTTTTGAAGAAAAAAATTGAAGTACACTTTTTTCCCTTTTCGGACTAAAAAAGATGAAATTTGGATTTTTTCACTTTTTGAATGAAAAAAGTTGACATTTTTTTCAAGTGCCCACTCAGAACGGGACTTTGTCATTTTTATGAAGAAAAAAATTGAAAATTAGATTTTTTCACTTTTGGGACTAAAAAATATGAAATTTGGATTTTTTCACTTTTTGGATGCAAAAAGTTGACATTTTTTCCAAGTGCGCACTCAAAATTTGACTTTGTCACTTTTTTGAAGAAAAACATTGAAATTTGTTTTTTTCACTTTTGGAACTGAAAAAGATGAAATTTGTATTTTTTCACTTTTTGAATGGAAAAAGTTGACATTTTTTCCCAAGTGCCCACTCAGAACGGGACTTTCTCATTTTTTTGACAAAAACTATGAATTTGCACTTTTCACTATTTGGATCAAAAAAAATTATCTTTCCATCCAATAAGTCAAAATGTCCAGTTCTGACATGGGAAGCGGCACACATGTCAACTTAGACAAAAGTTGAATATTTTTTCAAGTCCCATCTGATAATGAGATGGGACTTAGAAAAAAATTAAACTTTTGAAAAAAGTCAAAAGAGCTTCCAAGTCCCTTGTCAGAATAGGAATTTGTCACTTCTTTGAAGAAGAAAATTAAATTTGGATGTTTTCACTTTTTGGACGATAAAGTTTGAAATTTTTTCCAAGTGCCCACTCAGAATGGGACTTTGTCACTTTTTTGAAGAAAAAAATTTAAATTAGATTTTTTCACTTTTGCTACTAAAAAAGATGAAATTTGGATTTTTTCACTTTTTGGATTAAAAAAAGTTGAAATTTTTTCCAAGTGCCCACTCAGAATAGGACTTTGTCACTTTTTTGAAGAAAAAAATTAAATTTGATTTTTTCACTTTTGGGACTAAAAAAGATGAAATTTTGATTTTTTCAATTTTTGGATGAAAAAAGTTGAAATTTTTTCCAAGTGCCCACTCAGAATGGGACTGTGCCACTTTTTTGAAGAAAAAAATTGAAATTTGATTTTTTCACTTTTGGGGCTAAAAAAGATGAAATTTGGATTTTTTCACTTTTTGGATGAAAAAAGTTGAAATTTTTTCCAAGTGCCCACTCAGAATGAGACTTTGTCACTTTTTTGAAGGAAAAAAAATGAAATATGATTTTTTCACTTTTGGGACAAAAAAAGATGAAATTTGTATTTTTTCACTTTTTGGATGAAAAAAATAGACATTTTTTCTAAGTGCCCACTCAAAATTTGACATTTTCACTTTTTTGAAGAAAAACATTGAAATTTGTTTTTTTCACTTTTGGAACTAAAAAGATTAAATTTGGATTTTTCAGTTTTTGGATTAAAAAGTTGAAATTTTTACCAAGTGCCCACTCAGAATTAGACTTTGTCACTTTTTTGAGGAAAAAAATTGAAATTGTATTTTTTCACTTTTCGGACTAAAAAAGATGAATTTGTATTTTTTCACTTTTTGGATGAAAAAAGTTGAATTTTTTTCCAAGTGCCCACTCAGAATGGGACTGTGCCACTTTTTTGAAGAAAAAAATTGAAGTACAATTTTTTCCCTTTTCAGACTAAAAAAAGATGAAATTTGGATTTTTCACTTTTTCGATGAAAAAAAGTTGAAATTTTTTCCAAGTGCCCACTCAGAATTTGACTTTGTCACTTTTTTGAAGAAAAACATTGAAATTTGTATTTTTTCACTTTTTGAATGGAAAAAGTTGACATTTTTTCCAAGTGCCCACTAAAAATTTGACTTTGTCACTTTTTTGAAGAAAAACATTGAAATTTGTTTTATCCATTTTGGAACTAAATAAGATGAAATTTGGATTTTTTTCAGTTTTTGGATGAAAAAAGTTGAATTTTTTTCCAAGTGCCCACTCAGAATGGGACGTTGTCACTTTTTTGAAGAAAAAAATTGAAATTCGATTTTTTCCATTTTGGGACTAAAAAAGATGTAATTTGGATTTTTTCACTTTTTCAATGAAAAAAAATTGAAATTTTTTCCAAGTGCCCACTCAGAACGGGACTTTGTCACTTTTTTGAAGAAAAAAATTGAAATTCGATTTTTTCCCTTTTGGGACAAAAAAGATGAAATTTGAATTTTTTCACTTTTTGAATGAAAAAAGTTGAAATTTTTTCCAAATGCCCACTCAGAACGGGACTTTCTCACTTTTTGAAGAAAAAAATTGAAATTGTATTTTTTCACTTTTGGGACTAAAAAAGATGAAATTTGTATTTTTTCACTTTTTGAATGGAAAAAGTTGTCATTTTTTCCAAGTGGCCACTAAAAATTTGACTTTGTCACTTTTTGGAAGAAAAACATTGAAATTTGTTTTTTTCACTTTTGGAACTAAAAAAGATGAATTTGTATTTTTTCACTTTTTGGATGAAAAAAGTTGAATTTTTTCGAAGTGCCCACTCAGAATGGGAGTGTGCCACTTTTTTGAAGAAAAAATTGAAGTACAATTTTTTCCCTTTTCGGACTAAAAAAGATGAAATTTGGATTTTTTCACTTTTTGGATGAAAAAAGTTGAAATTTTTTCCAAGTGCCCACTCAGAATTTGACTTTGTCACTTTTTTGAAGAAAAACATTGAAATTTGTTTTTTTCAGTTTTGGAACTGAAAAAGATGAAATTTGTATTTTTTCACTTTTTGAATGGAAAAAGTTGACATTTTTTCCAAGTGCCCACTAAAAATTTGACTTTGTCACTTTTTTGAAGAAAAACATTGAAATTTGTTTTATCCATTTTTGGAACTAAAAAAGATGAAATTTGGATTTTTTTCAGTTTTTGGATGAAAAAAGTTGAATTTTTTTCCAAGTGCCCACTCAGAATGGGACTTGTCACTTTTTTGTAGAAAAAAATTGAAATTGTTTTTTTCACTTTTGGACTAAAAAAGATGTAATTTGGATTTTTTCACTTTTTCAATGAAAAAAGTTGAAATTGTTTCCAAGTGCCCACTCAGAACGGGACTTTGTCACTTTTTGTAGATTAAATATGATTTTTTCACTTTTGGGACAAAAAAAGATGAAATTTGGATATTTTCACTTTTTGGATGCAAAAAGATGACATTTTTTCCAAGTGCCCACTCAAAATTTGACTTTATCACTTTTTTGAAGAAAAACATTGAAATTTGTTTTTTTCACTTTTGGAACTGAAAAAGATGAAATTTTTATTTTTTCACTTTTTGAATGGAAAAAGTTGACATTTTTTCCCAAGTGCACACTCAGAACGGGACTTTCTCACTTTTTTGACAAAACTATGAATTTGCACTTTTTCACTATTTGGATCAAAAAAAATTATCTTTCCATCCAATAAGTCAAAATGTCCCATTCTGACATGGGAAGCGGCACACATGTCAACTTAGACAAAAGTTGAATATTTTTTCAATTCCCATCTGATAATGAGATGGGACTTAGAAAAAAATTAAACTTTTGAAAAAAGTCAAAAGAGCTTCCAAGTCCCTTGTCAGAATGGGAATTTGTCACTTCTTTGAAGAAGAAAATTAAATTTGGATGTTTTCACTTTTTGGACGATAAAGTTTGAAATTTTTTCCAAGTGCCCACTCAGAATGGGACTTTGTCACTTTTTTGAAGAAAAAAAAATAAATTAGATTTTTTCACTTTTGCTACTAAAAAAGATAAAATTTGGATTTTTTCACTTTTTGGATTAAAAAAACTTGAAATTTTTTCCAAGTGCCCACTCAGAATAGGACTTTGTCACTTTTTTGAAGAAAAAAATTTAAATTGGTTTGTTTTCACTTTTGGGACTAAAAAAGATGAAATTTTGATTTTTTCAATTTTTGGATGAAAAAAGTTGAAATTTTTTCCAAGTGCCCACTAAGAATGAGACTTTGTCACTTTTTGAAGGAAAAAAAATGAAATATGATTTTTTCACTTTTGGGACAAAAAAAGATGAAATTTGTATTTTTTCACTTTTTGGATGAAAAAAATAGACATTTTTTCTAAGTGCCCACTCAAAATTTGATATTGTCACTTTTTTGAAGAAAAACATTGAAATTTGTTTTTTTCACTTTTGGAACTAAAAAAGATTAAATTTGGATTTTTCAGTTTTGGATTAAAAAGTTGAAATTTTTACCAAGTGCCCACTCAGAATGGGACTTTGTCACTGTTTTGAAGAAAAAAAATTGAAATTCGATTTTTTCCCTTTTGAGATGAAAAAAGATGAAATTTGAATTTTTTCACTTTTTGGATGAAAATAGTTGACATTTTTTCCAAGTGCCCACTCAGAACGGGACTTTCTCACTTTTTTGAGGAAAAAAATTGAAATTGTATTTTTTCACTTTTCGGACTAAAAAAGATGAATTTGTATTTTTTCACTTTTTGGATGAAAAAAGTTGAATTTTTTTCCAAGTGCCCACTCAGAATGGGACTGTGCCACTTTTTTGAAGAAAAAAATTGAAGTACAATTTTTTCACTTTTTGGACTAAAAAAGATGAAATTTGGATTTTTTCACTTTTTGGATGAAAAAAGTTGAAATTTTTTCCAAGTGCCCACTCAGAATTTGACTTTGTCACTTTTTTGAAGATAAAACATTGAAATTTGTATTTTTTCACTTTTTGAATGGAAAAAGTTGACATTTTTTCCAAGTGCCCACTAAAAATTTGACTTTGTCACTTTTTTGAAGAAAAACATTGAAATTTGTTTTATCCATTTTTGGAACTAAATAAGATGAAATTTGGATTTTTTTCAGTTTTTGGATGAAAAAAGTTGAATTTTTTTCCAAGTGCCCACTCAGAATGGGACGTTGTCACTTTTTTTGAAGAAAAAAATTGAAATTCGATTTTTCCATTTTGGGACTAAAAAGATGTAATTTGGATTTTTTTCACTTTTTCAATGAAAAAAATTGAAATTTTTTCCAAGTGCCCACTCAGAACGGGACTTTGTCACTTTTTGAAGAAAAAAATTGAAATTCGATTTTTTCCCTTTTGGGACAAAAAAGATGAAATTTGAATTTTTTCACTTTTTGAATGAAAAAAGTTGAAATTTTTTCCAAATGCCCACTCAGAACGGGACTTTCTCACTTTTTGAAGAAAAAAATTGAAATTGTATTTTTTCACTTTTGGGACTAAAAAAGATGAAATTTGTATTTTTTCACTTTTTGAATGGAAAAAGTTGTCATTTTTTTCCAAGTGGCCACTAAAAATTTGAACTTTGTCACTTTTTGGAAGAAAAACATTGAAATTTGTTTTTTTCACTTTTGGAACTAAAAAAGATGAATTTGTATTTTTTCACTTTTTGGATGAAAAAAGTTGAATTTTTTTCGAAGTGCCCACTCAGAATGGGAGTGTGCCACTTTTTTGAAGAAAAAAAATTTGAAGTACAATTTTTTCCCTTTTCGGACTAAAAAAGATGAAATTTGGATTTTTTCACTTTTTGGATGAAAAAAAGTTGAAATTTTTTCCAAGTGCCCACTCAGAATTTGACTTTGTCACTTTTTTGAAGAAAAACATTGAAATTTGTTTTTTTTCAGTTTTGGAACTGAAAAAGATGAAATTTGTATTTTTTCACTTTTTGAATGGAAAAAGTTGACATTTTTTCCAAGTGCCCACTAAAAAATTTGACTTTGTCACTTTTTTGAAGAAAACATTGAAATTTGTTTTATCCATTTTTGAACTAAAAAAGATGAAATTTGGATTTTTTTCAGTTTTTGGATGAAAAAAGTTGAATTTTTTTCCAAGTGCCCACTCAGAATGGGACTTTGTCACTTTTTTGTAGAAAAAAATTGAAATTTGTTTTTTTCACTTTTGGGACTAAAAAAGATGTAATTTGGATTTTTTCACTTTTTCAATGAAAAAAGTTGAAATTGTTTCCAAGTGCCCACTCAGAACGGGACTTTGTCACTTTTTTGTAGATTAAATATGATTTTTTCACTTTTGGGACAAAAAAAGATGAAATTTGGATATTTTCACTTTTTGGATGCAAAAAGATGACATTTTTTCCAAGTGCCCACTCAAAATTTGACTTTATCACTTTTTTGAAGAAAAACATTGAAATTTGTTTTTTTCACTTTTGGAACTGAAAAAGATGAAATTTGTATTTTTTCACTTTTTGAATGGAAAAAGTTGACATTTTTTCCCAAGTGCACACTCAGAACGGGACTTTCTCACTTTTTTTGACAAAAAACTATGAATTTGCACTTTTTCACTATTTGGATCAAAAAAATTATCTTTCCATCCAATAAGTCAAAATGTCCCATTCTGACATGGGAAGCGGCACACATGTCAACTTAGACAAAAGTTGAATATTTTTCAATTCCCATCTGATAATGAGATGGGACTTAGAAAAAAAATTAAACTTTTGAAAAAAGTCAAAAGAGCTTCCAAGTCCCTTGTCAGAATGGGAATTTGTCACTTCTTTGAAGAAGAAAATTAAATTTGGATGTTTTCACTTTTTGGACGATAAAGTTTGAAATTTTTTCCAAGTGCCCACTCAGAATGGGACTTTGTCACTTTTTTGAAGAAAAAAAAATAAATTAGATTTTTTCACTTTTGCTACTAAAAAAGATAAAATTTTGGATTTTTTCACTTTTTGGATTAAAAAACTTGAAATTTTTTCCAAGTGCCCACTCAGAATAGGACTTTGTCACTTTTTTGAAGAAAAAAATTTAAATTGTTTTTTTCACTTTTGGACTAAAAAAGATGAAATTTTGATTTTTTCAATTTTTGGATGAAAAAAGTTGAAATTTTTTCCAAGTGCCCACTAAGAATGAGACTTTGTCACTTTTTTGAAGGAAAAAAAATGAAATATGATTTTTTCACTTTTGGACAAAAAAAGATGAAATTTGTATTTTTTCACTTTTTGGATGAAAAAAATAGACATTTTTTCTAAGTGCCCACTCAAAAATTTGATATTGTCACTTTTTTGAAGAAAAACATTGAAATTTGTTTTTTTCACTTTTGGAACTAAAAAAGATTAAATTTGGATTTTTCAGTTTTTGGATAAAAAGTTGAAATTTTTACCAAGTGCCCACTCAGAATGGGACTTTGTCACTGTTTTGAAGAAAAAAAATTGAAATTCGATTTTTTCCCTTTTGAGATGAAAAAAGATGAAATTTGAATTTTTTCACTTTTTGGATGAAAATAGTTGACATTTTTTCCAAGTGCCCACTCAGAACGGACTTTCTCACTTTTTGAGGAAAAAATTGAAATTGTATTTTTTCACTTTTCGGACTAAAAAAGATGAATTTGTATTTTTTCACTTTTTGGATGAAAAAAGTTGAATTTTTTTCCAAGTGCCCACTCAGAATGGGACTGTGCCACTTTTTTGAAGAAAAAAATTGAAGTACAATTTTTTCACTTTTTGGACTAAAAAAGATGAAATTTGGATTTTTTCACTTTTTGGATGAAAAAAGTTGAAATTTTTTCCAAGTGCCCACTCAGAATTTGACTTTGTCACTTTTTGAAGAAAAACATTGAAATTTGTTTTATCCATTTTTTGGAACTAAAAAAGATGAAATTTGGATTTTTTTCAGTTTTTTGGATGAAAAAAGTTGAATTTTTTCCAAGTGCCCACTCAGAATGGGACTTTGTCACTTTTTTGAAGAAAAAAATTGAAATTCGATTTTTTCCATTTTGGGACTATAAAGATGTAATTTGGATTTTTTCACTTTTTCAATGAAAAAAGTTGAAATTGTTTCCAAGTGCCCACTCAGACGGACTTTGTCACTTTTTGTAGAAAAAAATTGAAATTCGTTTTTTTTCACTTTTGGGACTAAAAAAGATGAAATTTGGAGTTTTCACTTTTTGGATGGAAAAAGTTGAAATTTTTCCAAGTGCCCACTCAAAATTTGGTTTTGTCACTTTTTTGAAGAAAAACATTGCAATTTGTTTTTTTCACTTTTGGATCTAAAAAAGATGAAATTTGTATTTTTCACTGTTTGAATGAAAAAAGTTGACATTTTTTCCAAGTGCCCACTCAGAATGAGACTTTGTCACTTTTTTTGAAGGAAAAAAATGAAATATGTTTTTTTCACTTTTGGACTAAAATTGATGACATTTTGATTTTTTCACTTTTTGGATGAAAATAGTTGGCATTTTTTCCAAGTGCCCACTCAGAATGGGACTTTGTCACTTTTTTGAAGAAAGAAATTGAAATTCGATTTTTTCCCTTTTGGGACTAAAAAAGATGAAATTTGAATTTTTTCACTTTTTGAATGAAAAAAAGTTTAATTTTTTTCCAAGTGCCCACTCAGATTGGGACTTTGTCACTTTTTTGAAGAAAAAAATTGAGTACAATTTTTCCCTTTTCGGACTAAAAAAGATGAAATTTTGATTTTTTTCACTTTTTGAATGAAAAAAGTTGACATTTTTTTCAAGTGCCACTCAGACGGGGACTTTGTCCATTTTTATGAAGAAAAAAATTGAAATTTGATTTTTTCACTTTTGGGACTAAAAAATATGAAATTGGATTTTTTCACTTTTTTGATGCAAAAAGTTGACATTTTTTCCAAGTGCCAACTCAAAATTTGACTTTGTCACTTTTTTGAAGAAAAACATTGAAATTTGTTTTTTTCACTTTTGGAACTGAAAAAGATGAAATTTGTATTTTTTCACTTTTTGAATGGGAAAAGTTGACATTTTTTCCCAGGTGCCCACTCAGAACGGGACTTTCTCACTTTTTGACAAAAAACTATGAATTTGCACTTTTTCACTATTTGGATCAAAAAAAATTATCGTTCCATCCAATAAGTCAAAATGTCCCATTCTGACATGGGAAGCGGCACACATGTCAACTTAGACAAAAGTTGAATATTTTTTCAAGTCCCATCTGATAATGAGATGGGACTTAGAAAAAAATTAAACTTTTGAAAAAAGTCAAAAGAGCTTCCAAGTCCCTTGTCAGAATGGGAATTTGTCACTTCTTGAAGAAGAAATTAAATTTGGATGTTTTCACTTTTTGGACGATAAAGTTTGAAATTTTTTCCAAGTGCCCACTCAGAATGGGACTTTGTCACTTTTTTGAAGAAAAAAATTTAAATTTGTTTTTTTTTCACTTTTGGGACTAAAAAAGATGAAATTTTGATTTTTTAATTTTTGGATGAAAAAAGTTGACATTTTTTCCAAGTGCCCACTCAGAATGGGACTGTGCCACTTTTTGAAGAAAAAAATTTAAATTTGATTTTTTCACTTTTGGGACCAAAAAAAGATGAAATTTTGATTTTTCAATTTTTGGATAAAAAAAGTTGAAATTTTTTCCTAGTGCCCACCTCAGAATGGGACTGTGCCACTTTTTTTGAAGAAAACAATTGAAATTTGATTTTTTCACTTTTGGGGCTAAAAAAGATGAAATTTGGATTTTTTCACTTTTTGGATGAAAAAAGTTGAAATTTTTTCCAAGTGCCACTCAGAATGAGACTTTGTCACTTTTTTGAAGGAAAAAAAATGAAATATGATTTTTTCACTTTTGGACTAAAAAAGATGAAATTTGTATTTTTTCACTTTTTGGATGAAAAAAATAGACATTTTTTTTAAGTGCCCACTCAAAATTTGACATTTTCACTTTTTTGAAGAAAAACATTGAAATTTGTTTTTTTCACTTTTGGAACTAAAAAAGATTAAATTTGGATTTTTCAGTTTTTGGATTAAAAAGTTGAAATTTTTACCAAGTGCCCACTCAGAATGAGACTTTGTCACTTTTTTGAAGAAAAAAATTGAAATTCGATTTTTTCCCTTTTGGGATGAAAAAAGATGAAATTTGAATTTTTCACTTTTTGGATGAAAATAGTTGAAATTTTTTCCAAGTGCCCACTCAGAACGGGACTTTCTCACTTTTTTGAGGAAAAAAATTGAAATTGTATTTTTTCACTTTCGGACTAAAAAGATGAATTTGTATTTTTTCACTTTTTGGATGAAAAAAGTTGAATTTTTTTCAAGTGCCCACTCAGAATGGGACTGTGCCACTTTTTTGAAGAAAAAAATTGAAGTACAATTTTTTCCCTTTTCGGACTAAAAAAGATGAAATTTGGATTTTTTCACTTTTTGGATTAAAAAACTTGAACTTTTTTCCAAGTGCCCACTCAGAATAGGACTTTGTCACTTTTTTGAAGAAAAAAATTTAAATTTTGTTTTTTTCACTTTTGGAACTGAAAAAGATGAAATTTGTATTTTTTCACTTTTTTGAATGGAAAAAGTTGACATTTTTTCCAAGTGCCCACTAAAAATTTGACTTTGTCACTTTTTTGAAGAAAAACATTGAAATTTGTTTTATCCATTTTTGGAACTAAAAAAGATTAAATTTGGATTTTTTTCAGTTTTTGGATGAAAAAAGTTGAATTTTTTTCCAAGTGCCCACTCAGAATGGGACTTTGTCACTTTTTTTGAAGAAAAAATTGAAATTCGATTTTTTCCATTTTGGACTAAAAAGATGTAATTTGGATTTTTTCACTTTTTCAATGAAAAAATTTGAAATTGTTTCCAAGTGCCCCACTCAGAACGGGACTTTGTCACTTTTTTGTAGAAAAAAATTGAAATTTGTTTTTTTCACTTTTGGGACTAAAAAGATGAAATTTGGAGTTTTCACTTTTTGGATGGAAAAAGTTGAAATTTTTCGAAGTGCCCCACTCAGAATGGGACTTTGTCACTTTTTTGAAGAAAAACATTGAAATTTGTTTTTTTCACTTTTGGAACTAAAAAAGATGAAATTTGTATTTTTTCACTTTTTGAATGAAAAAAGTTGACATTTTTTCCAAGTGCCCACTAAGAATGAGACTTTGTCACTTTTTTGAAGGAAAAAAAATGAAATATGATTTTTTCACTTTTGGACTAAAAAAGATGAAATTTGTATTTTTTCACTTTTTGGATGAAAAAAATAGACATTTTTTCCAAGTGCCCACTCAAAATGAGACTTTGTCACTTTTTTGAAGGAAAAAAAATGAAATTCGATTTTTTCCCTTTTGGGACTAAAAAAGATGAAATTTGGATTTTTTCACTTTTTGGATCAAAAAAGTTGAAATTTTTTCCAACTGCCCACTCAGTATGAGACTTTGTCACTTCTTTGAAGGAAAAAAAATGAAATATGATTTTTCACTTTTGGGACTAAAAAAGATGAAATTTGTATTTTTTCACTTTTTGGATGAAAAAAATAGACATTTTTTTTAAGTGCCCACTCAAAATTTGACATTGTCACTTTTTTGAAGAAAAACATTGAAATTTGTTTTTTTCACTTTTGGAACTAAAAAGATGAAATTTGGATTTTTCAGTTTTTGGATAAAAAAGTTGAAATTTTGTCCAAGTGCCCACTCAGAACGGGACTTTGTCACTTTTTTGTAGAAAAAATTGAAATTTGTTTTTTTCACTTTTGGGACTAAAAAAGATGAAATTTGGATATTTTCACTTTTTGGATTGCAAAAAGTTGACATTTTTTCCAACTGCCCACTCAGAAGGGGACTTTTGTCACTTTTTTGAAGAAAAAATTGAAATTCGATTTTTTCCCTTTTGGGACAAAAAGATGAATTGAATTTTTTCACTTTTTTTGAATGAAAAAAGTTGAAATTTTTTCCAATGCCCACTCAGAACGGGACTTTCTCACTTTTTTGAAGAAAAAAATTGAAATTGTATTTTTCACTTTTGGGACTAAAAAAGATGAAATTTATATTTTTTTCACTTTTTGAATGGAAAAAGTTGACATTTTTTCCAAGTGGCCACTAAAAATTTGACTTTGTCACTTTTGGAAGAAAAACATTGAAATTTGTTTTTTTCACTTTTGGAACTAAAAAAGATGAAATTTGGCTTTTTTCAGTTTTTGGATGAAAAAAGTTGAATTTTTTTTCCAAGTGCCCACTCAGATGGGACTTTGTCACTTTTTTGAAGAAAAAAATTGAAATTTGATTTTTCCCTTTTGGGACTAAAAAGATGTAATTTGGATTTTTTCACTTTTTCAATGAAAAAAGTTGAAATTGTTTCCAAGTGCCCACTCCAGAACGGGACTTTGTCACTTTTTTGTAGAAAAAATTGAAATGTGTTTTTTCACTTTTGGGACTAAAAAAGATGAAATTTGGATATTTTCACTTATGGATGCAAAAAGATGACATTTTTTCCAAGTGCCCACTCAAAATTTGACTTTATCACTTTTTGAAAGAAAAACATTGAAATTTGTTTTTTTCACTTTTGGAACTGAAAAGATGAAATTTGTATTTTTTCACTTTTTGAATGGAAAAAGTTGACATTTTTTCCCAAGTGCCCAACCAGAACGGGACTTTCTCACTTTTTTGACAAAAACTATGAATTTGCACTTTTTCACTATTTGGATCAAAAAAAAATTATCTTTCCATCCAATAAGTCAAAATGTCCCATTCTGACATGGGAAGCGGCACACATGTCAACTTAGACAAAAGTTGAATATTTTTTCAATTCCCATCTGATAATGAGATGGGACTTAGAAAAAAATTAAACTTTTGAAAAAAGTCAAAAAGAGCTTCCAAGTCCCTTGTCGAATGGGAATTTGTCACTTCTTTGAAGAAGAAAATTAAATTTGGATGTTTTCACTTTTGGACGATAAAGTTTGACATTTTTTCCAAGTGCCCACTCAGAATGGGACTTTGTCACTTTTTTGAAGAAAAAAAATTAAATTAGATTTTTTCACTTTTGCTACTAAAAAAGATATAAATTGGATTTTTCACTTTTTGGATTAAAAAACTTGAAATTTTTTCCAAGTGCCCACTCAGAATAGGACTTTGTCACTTTTTGAAGAAAAAAATTTAAATTTGTTTTTTTCACTTTTGGGACTAAAAAAAGATGAAATTTTGATTTTTTCAATTTTTGAATGAAAAAAGTTGAAATGTTTTCCAAGTGCCCACTAAGAATGAGACTTT